>NC_086290.1:10270455-10580390 GCF_963924245.1 Chroicocephalus ridibundus | reverse complement strand
TCTGCCCTGGGGCTTTCCTGCAAGACATTATTAAGGCTCAACTTCAAAGACGGGACATTTTGATACATAAAACAACTGCTGCTGCTCTAGGATGGAGTTTTACCTCGGCTGCCTCAGCTTCAGGCCAGCGTAATTTTTTGGTGGGAGAGTGTAAATTTATTACTCTTTGGAGAAAGAAAAAACACTCAAAAAAGAAGTAGAGACTGAGATGAGTCTAAAATGTGAAGAAATTGATTGGTGGGGGGGAGTCAGAGGCTCCTGGTGAACTTATTTCCTCCCTGCGCAAGCAGTGTAGGTAGGGATGTAAAATATACCACAGGGGGTTACTTACACGTGTGTGCCTGTACACGTTAGTCTGTGTGTACATGTACGCATATGTTGTGTTTCTGGGTGCGTATTCGATCTATTTAACCGTTTTGGGCATGCTCTTCGTATTCCCTGCAACAAATAAAATGTGTCCCCATAGGCAGAAGTCTTGCACACCAGGTTTAAGTCTAGAAGTAATTTTGTTTTGTTCACAGCGGAGTTATTAAGCTCTCGCAATACGGGTTTACAGCCGAAGCGCTGACAGACTTAATTTCAAGAGCAATGTGATTAGGGCAATGTGGAAGGTAGTGCTGTACCGGTACTTACCTTTATTAGCTGTGACAGTGGCAGAAGCCCAGCCGACTGAGGAAAAAACAAAACTAAGGCGAAAAAACAAAACTAAGTGCAACAAACCAACCTCCTCCATCAGCAGACAACTTCTGCTTCTGGAGATGTGCATTAGGGGACACGCGACGCCAAGCAAATTCCAAACTGGAGGAGATTCGCCTGCGCTTTTGCTAATATTTATTTTATGACACATTATGACTACTGCGTGTTACTCTTGCTACGAACCCTTGGGAAATAAAACTGGAAACTGTGTTGTGGTGAAAGCCAAGAGGCCACAACTTTATTAAACGCGAAAGCCGATGTACAAGGCAGGAGCTATCGGTGCTGGCCGAAGGCGGGCAGCAATGTGGCCAGACCCCCACCCCGCCACCTCTGCGTCCCCCTCGCAGGGACGGTGCCACCGGTCACGCTTTCCACCTGCTCGTGTCCACCCAAACCAGCTAAAATGTCACCGTGCCAGTATTAGCGGCACCCCAGTCAGCTGGAGAGCAGGGATTATCCGAGGAAAGCTGCAAAGCGAAAGGAAAATGAAAGAAAACCAACATTCTCCATAAAAACATTCTCTGGCAGCGTTAATCAGCTGTGTGTTTTGTTTTCGGTGATGTGCCTGGCTCTTGCTCCAGGTTGTGTTTCTGCTTTGGTACCACGAGGCTGCTGGGGCTCACGGTGCCTGGGTGTGCGCCTCTTCACAAACACGGGTGCTGGCAAAGGGAATGCAAATGTAAGACCCCCATCTTCAAAACAAGTGGGTATAGAATGGGAAAATGTCCTCCTTTTTTTTTTTTTTATGAGATGGTAAACCCCAAATCTAATGAGTTTGTACAGTCTGAGTGCCGCTCTCGTTAAAATGCTCTTCTCCCTTTCTTTTGGATCAAAACCTGCTATAGTCTTTTCCTAAATATTAACCGTTTGTCTGCTGGGACCATGTCAATTTTCCATTTTCTTCTTCTACCAGCATTTTTAGGGGCTGAATAATGGGTCTCTGGAAACAATTATAAACCTGGTTAACTCTTCCCTGTCCCCTCTTCTCTTCCAAGTGCATTACTTTGTCCTGGTCTTAAGGGACATATGAGCCTGATCCCTCTTTCCCTCATTGTCTGGGGACCAAGAGGTCATATGGAAAAAGAAAAGGAAGGCAAATTAATACCTTTTTCAACTTTTTTGAAGTCATTGAGTTTCTATGGGTCAGTGGAACAAGAAATATGAAGGAAAAGTAAAGAGCGTGCAAGGACTGAGTGGTCGGACTGGTGGGCTCTTACTGATACTTGTTTCTAGGTAGGGTGCTTGACAGCTTTCTGTAGTCAGAGCATTAATTTATGTTTTATTTTTAAGCTACTACATAAAACAGCGGAGTTACTTATCTTTTCTAACTCAGATACACCTGTGGGAAATGGCTATCTGTTCAAGAGACTCAACCAGAAGAGGATGAGTCACAAAATTCCATTTTGAGTAAAATACATGGCCAGAAGCAGAAGACGTAACTTCCATCCTCCTGTCTTTAATTTTCAGCTCTAATATAGACATATTTTCCCCACAGTTACAAGGCAACAGCAGTGTGAAGGATGATTCGGTGGTAGAGGTCTTTGCCTGAGTGATGATAATAATATTTTGCTAAGAGGTAACACGTTTATTCCTTTTCCTTCACTGCGGCAAAGGCACATGTTATTTCTAAAAGTGTGGAGTTAAATGCCCAAAGTGGGGAAACATGTAGCAAAAAGCACTCTGAAGTTTCTGGCTCTTTAGGGGTCAGCTCTTAGAAGCCAAAACTCAGATCCAATAAAGGGAATTAAGAATCTCAATACTAATGAACCATTGTGGGACACAACAGGCAGCTCCGGGGGTCCTGCTATCCTAGGGCATCAAAGGATGTTATAAAGCTGCTGCTTTAGTTTGTCCTCCTATTAGGAGAAGGATATCTTTGCATTGACAGTACACCCTTTTGATATTTTGATTAAAATTTATGAAGTTCTGTAATCATCTGTTCTTGCCACTCATTGCCATTATGATCCCTAAATGCTCTCTTCTGTGATTTTCCCCTTCTCAAAGGTTTCTGTGGTATTCACATCATCTCTGTCTGACAAAGTGGGAGGACAGAACATTTGTGAAGGCACTCTAGCTCCTAATTGGAGTGATGGTAGCATAAAGGGCTCTGGAAACAATACGTTGTGCTTAGGAATGAGGCCAAGAATGGCTGCCGTGCCCTTCACCATAGTGTCAGCAAAGTCGTGAATAGCTCAACGGTTGCGAGCAGTAAACAACCTGGCTAGTCAAGGCTCTTCGCACATGGTGACAGTTGAGCATCTCTTACTGTGGGGATTTTGCCAATTACTGTCCTGATAAGATCATTCAGCACCACACTGGTTTTCACTTTCTTTCTGGAGTTGGAATAAGTGCTCGATGGTCAAATACAAACTTTATTACAATTTCAGACCGTAGGTCTTGCTGAAGGTCAGGTAATACTTGGGACACTGATGCTACACCGCATCTGAGCCCTGCGGGTGTCACGCAGGACCCACCGCTTGCCAGTGATTTCTCTTCTTCTTTCCAAGAAGCACTTGTTAAAGTCTTTCTGGCCACCTTTTCTTACCTCCTTGGAAACTCTCAGCTTTAAGGAAGACTTTTGAGAAGATTGTAGCAAAATAATTGGATCACTTTTTGACTGCTCAGTTTCTTACTGACACTGACAGGGTAAGCTGACAGCTCGGCAGTAGGGGAACTTGAGTGGTGAAACCAAGCTGCTCCTGTGTGCTCGACTCTTCTTCTGTCAACGTGGCATTTTTGTCCAGCAACGCAGGAGCCTGCTCTGAGATTGAAACAACAGGTGGGACACCCCACCCTCAGCTATCACCACAGCGAACATCATCAGCTAATGGCATCAAAGCATGGTGGTGGTTATGTAGACACTGGTATTAGAGGTGATGGATGGACTTGCCAGTGAGGGTAGACCCAGGAGAGGCTGGCCAGTTTTGTAGGTCAATTGAGGACTTTTACCTTGTCTCTTTTCTTGCTTAGGGAGCACTGAAGAGGTTTTGGGCTCTTGCAGGATCCAGCTGTTAGTGTTATTTGCAAGCATGCTGCATCCTTTTGCTTCACCTACAGACCCTGTCAATAATCAGGCCTTGCTTTGATTACTCACATATTTATACCCTTAAACACAGATATTTTGTATGAGAATCACTCTTTTAACTATCCAGGGTTTGTGAAGGGTGTGGGATGTGCTGGCCTGCCTCCTAACATTTCACGCAGAAAGTACTGCACCGGCTGTTGGCAGTGCAGTTTGAAAAGCTGAAGGATGGTGGTGTGTGGTCCAGATTTCAGCCACGCAAGAGATCTGCTCTTTTGGCTGGTAGCTGAGGAAACCTGAGGTATTTGGTCAAACTGCTTTAATGCGGTACAACAGGACACTACCAGGAAATTTTGGCATGGGAGTTAATTTTCTCCTAGATCTTGCATCACCTGCCTTCAGTTGCCTGAACTCTCCCAATCTACCAGCACGACATGGATGGTCTGGGCATGGCTTGAAGACCCGGGGAAGAGGGGAGGATTTAGCTTGACAAAAAGCATCTCTCTGAAACCTTTGAGGAGGAGCAGGTAGGGTTACAGATGGCAGCAGGTAGAGTCCTGAGCCTGTCCTGTTAAAGGAGAAACATCTTCAAAATCAGCTGTCTCACTTCAGGCTTCAAAACTGTTAACTGTAGTTAACTATTTAAAAGACTGTAATAACTTTTTCACTTAGGTATTGGGCTTATAGAAAATTGTCTCCAATGGTATGTTTCTCCAGAGGTGCTGAGACTTAGTGCTTGCCCCTTTTGACTTTGCTCTGTATCATTTAACTGCATCACTGCCTGTTGTTATTTTCTCTTAGTCTTCATAAACAGTTATTTCAGTGGCTTTCACTTTACTTTGGTCCCACATTTCCATCACTTTCCACTATTTTTGCCAGAGGAATCGACCATGCTCTCTTGAAAGTCTCTAAATTCAAGGTCGCTCAGCTAGCAGAGCCTGCATGCTCTTGCCTGTGGGAAACAAGGACAAACCGTACCAGTTCTTGCATTTGAAGAAGGATCCTTTTATACCACATCAATCTAATATCAGAGATAAATCGAACCTTGACATTCTTGTTCACCATTTTGTTTTTTTTCAGACCCCCATTTAGATTTCTTCTTTACATAAATCCAGTGATTTCATGGCTGTGAAACAAAGCAATGGGTAGTGCTGACGCTGTGGGCTGTTGGAATAGGTCTGCATGGATCATATTTTGGGGAGTATTTCAGTCTCTGTATCCATTCAGACTTTGGCTTCTCTGCAAGATTTAGAAGATTCCAAATGTTGGTTCTGCACACATAATAACTTATTCATAACTTCTTTATATGCTGCTGTTCTTCCTCATAAATATACTAATAAAACTCATTACAGAAATCAAAGCCAGCTAATATAATATATCTGATGGACAGCTGTCTCTGGATGCATGAATTATAATTACATGAAGCAGGATGGTCTTATTATGCCAGGATATCTTTCTCTGAATAAATTTCTATTACCGGTGTGTAATCTTTTGGCTCAGGCCTGATGAGAGAAACTTGCCCAAACAAGTCCCATACAATATTACTATTGAGCTATGCTTTCCCTTTGTGGAATTACAATTAGAGAAGTGATGCTGGAAGTTGTGTCTTTGAGCAACAGTGGCCTGAGCGCGGTTGAGGGCCGGGGGGAACAAGAAGCGTTCGTCGTCCGAACTGGTCTCACCACCCTAGCCTGCTTTCAGGCTATAACTTAATGCCATACACTGATTTAGATGTAGCACTTGTCAGCCAAGAATAAGACTATAAGACACAGACATCCTAGGACTTGACCCATACTTTATTGTGAATACGTGATTGAACTCTGAGCTGACAGACAGATAGAGACAGCCATTAGTGTGGGAAAGAGAATTTGTTCTGCCATGTAAGATTTCAAAATATCTTAAACTCTGCTCTGTAATTTAGGCTTAGGACTCTCTTAGCAAATTTCTCCATAGTGTTTGACGAGCTGAGGGATTTTTCTAAACTTATTCTTTTTTCCCCCTTTTGCTTTTGTACTTTGCTAATAAAAATGGCAGCATCTATTTTTGAAACATCTCTTGGGACTCTCTCTTCATGACTGCCTTTATTTCAAGGGATTTCTCTCCTTATACCTCCAATATTCTTTTAAACGGAACAAACTGATACCGAATGCTGATGCCACAAACCTTTAATGGGTACCTTCGCTTTAAAATTGAGACAAGTTAAGGCATTTGCATGACAGTGATGGACTACTGGGTATCTGCTTAGGCTGAGCTGCAAGGGCAACGACTAGAAAAGGGCAAACTGTCTCTGGATATTTGCATTTCTTTCCCTGAAAGTGTTCTGACCCTTCTCCAAGAAGAGTTTAACACTGGGCAATGCTGACGTGAGAGACCTGGAAGAAGAGTTTGTGTCCTCCAGAAATTCAGAGAACACCTACAGATAGGAAACTTTCTCTGAAGAAAAGGGGTTTTCTTAGCACTAAGCCTGATCTATGGGACAAAGTGCAGCGCGTCACGTCAGACAGTTGCTTCTGCTTCTGATCTGCTGCAGATGACAAAGGAACGGGGGATCACAGCTATTATATGAAAGCACAAGAGCAAATGCACATGCAATGTACCTCCCTCTTTTACCCTGGAAGATTGTCTCGTGTATCAAGCACAATTAACAGAATCCAAAGGACTCATCAAGTATCCAGAAAGTAAAACAAAACAGGAGAAGAAACCTCCCGTTTCTTGACTTTAAGAATGCATTTTTTAAAAAGTGCACTACGCCAATCCTTACTAGTGAAAGACGAGTAATCAGAATCATACTTAGCAATAATGAAGGCATCATATGCACAGTGAGAAGCCTGTCCCTGTATTTATTATATGTAAGGTTTGATTTAAACTATTTCTGCTTCACAAATATACTTAATATCAACAAGAGCACTATTTACGCTGATTTTTTAATTAAAGGGATTTAGTCATCTTTTATGCTTGCAGTTTGCCATTTTTTTTCCCCCTTCAAATTTATTCTGTCAAAATGGTTAGACAAATTGTTTCTGCAAACAAATTTGAATTATGGATTATTTATTAGTCATCCATAGCAAGATATTTGCTGTAGCTAGTTAAAAGTTAGGGATATACCTGAACTTGTCTTCTGAGCTCCTTCTGTTATCAAAGGGAAAGAAATTGGTGTCTCAAAAAGGTGCTTCATCCTATGAGGATGAGGAAGGAGTGAATTCCCTTTGGTTGTACCTATTGCTTTCTATTCCCTGTGGAAAAGCCCTTGCAGACCTGGAGCCTAAAGTTTAGATACCTGAGATATTTTGTGACTGGTTATGTTAATTCAGATATCATTTTTGGTCCTCAACAAACTGATTTAATATTTATGAACAATTGCTTCTTCTGTCCCAGGCAAATTTCAACCCTTGGCAAAATTGTTTTCAACTTTAGTGCAAAATTCACTCTTTGCAAGCATTTGTATGAAAACATCCTAGAAAGTGTCGGTTGTGGAAAGGAAAGATAATAAATTCTGGCCTGGTTTCTAGTTTGGTTCTAGGTTTGTGAATCCAGCCTTACGGAATTCAGCAATTCAAAGGAAATGTGATGTTGTCATCGAAGGGCAGCATCGCAATGCACTGATGCAGTGGGCCTCGTGGGTCTGGTAATAAGAAATTACAAAAGGGAAAAGAAAAATTAAGGGAAACCTCAGAGGGCTGTCTGATGCTGGAAACAGTTACTGATAATCAGTAAGCACGTTATTTTTCTTTGGAAAAAAAAAAAAGAAAAAGAAAAAAAACAGAAAATACAAGTTGTAGTGGTGGGTGAAAGGAGATCACTGGAATTTGTGTGGATTGTTTTCTGCGAGGATCGAGACCAAAACCAGAGAGCACACAAAGGATGGCGGTCACCGCGAGCTGGGAGGGATGAAATGGGGATGGTTCCTCTGCCTGGAGGACCCTCCGCAGCACCCCACTCCCGTGCCAGGGGGGCTCATCCCTAGGATGGGACTGGGCTGACAGCTGTGATACCTCGGGACATCTTTGCCAGCATCCTCGTTTGTGCAGAGGATGAAGCCGAGCTGCTGTTCCCAGGATCACAATGTAAAGCACGGAAAAAAGAGAAAGTGTTTTACATGCTTTTAAACACAGGGACTGCTGATACTGTCACTGCCTGGGTTTGCCTACAAACAGCGCATCCAGCTGAGTAATTTATTCTCAGTGTATAATCTTTGACGGCTGAAGAGCGGAAAAGCTGTTCAATACATTTGGAAACGACTGCAGCTACAAGGCGCAGGAGCGGTATTTAATATCTATTTTGAAACCCATACTGGCGACACCTGATAAACTGCCAGAAGATGGGGTTTGTAACACACAAAGCTAAAATTTGCAGTACGAACAAACACTGAAGCCACTTGTAAGGGAATATAAAATAGCGTGGGGTTTGCACTCAATTTATTTTGCCCTTATGAAATGCAGTTGTCCGAGTTGTTTAAATCTTGTGGGTCAACAGGTGTCAATCGAGAATTTCACAAGAGCGGGCAGTTTTGAGCCGATCCTCCTTCGGGTCGTGTTGAGGAGCATGGGGCTCCGGTGCTCTGATTGAGCCCGCTGCGAGCGGGAGGATGAAACAGCAAAGGAGCAAAGATAACGGCAAACAAGGAACCAAACTTTTCCAAGCCTCAAAATAAGCTGTGTTGTTTGGTTACGGTTGAAGCCTTGGTCAGCGTTGCCAAGAGCCTTTCTTCTCTTATTCACTATCCGTTTTTGGAAACGGGGGGGAGAAAGGCTTAAAATTATAACATTTGAAAAGGGCATCAATACACAAAAAAACCCCCTTAAGAAATGCCACTTTAAGAGTCACCTTTGCATTGATAGGATGGGCATTGCATCAAGAATAAGACCAGGAATAAACAAGTAACTAATAGGTTGATATGGGAAAAAGGTAGATTAAGTCTCTTAAATATGTAGCTACAGTATCTCTTAAAGCTTGGTGGTGCTGTCTTACCAAGGTCCATTAGCACAGGGGTGGAGAATTAACTGTGTAGCAGGCAGCCTTGGGTGGGAAGGAAAAAGCCTTTCTGCAAATCACTTCTGACAGACTAAAGGGCTCAGACAGCCTGAATTTGGGGACAGTTTTTCTCCCTTCAGGAAGTCAGGTTTGTTGCTCCTGGGCTGAATGGGACGTGACGAGGCTTGTGCCCCAGGTGCCCCAGGTACGTGGTGAGGCGCGGGGCTGTCCCCGGTTCCCCTGGCCCTGGGCGACAGGGACCCCCGTGAGGGCGAGATCTCTCTTGCTTTCCTCCATCTGCGAAATGGATGTATTTTCTTACTGATCCTCAGGCTTTTTGTGAGTCCCATCAGTGGAACACAGCAGGATGTCCAGGAGAAGGACTCTGGAGGGGTTCAAATCTTCATTTATGCTAAGGCTGTACACTGATGGCAGGCACGTGCCGTGAGGGCTGGGGGTGGCCCAGAAGGACCCGGTGCTGAAATGTCATCGCAATGGGGGTTGCCAGGAGCCACGCATACACCTCTGAAACCAGAACACGGTGGTTATTACGGCGACAGTCTCCAGCAGCAGAAAGGAAAGGCATAGCGGGGAAGTTTGCTATCAGACTGGAGCTCGAGCTTGACCCAAAGTGCTCTGAAGTAAAGGAGAGGCTCACCCAGCAACGGGCAGAAGCTACAAGAAGACCAAAAGATGAGGAGAGGCACAAGATTTTGATAGCTGAGGAAACAAATGGAGCTTTATCTCAGTTATCAGCAATGCTCCAAAGATTAATGAGGGGAAGGGTTTAAGACTGTTGTTTTATAGCTGATAAGAAAGCCCTGAACATACAGATGGGTATCTGTAAGTTGAAGGCAATTATTTTATCGTGGTGGAAATGAGAAGTGAGACTTTTATTGTTATAGCACAGTCCAGGCGATAGTCAATTGCCTTGGGAAGAATATTTATAGTGCTACTGTAGACTTGGCAAGCCCTGACCTTCTGCGTGGGAAACCAGCCACGCAGCAGCGTGCGTGATCTCCAGCCTGGTAGCCCTGACATGCGCAAGCAGGGGCAGGACTTCTCCGGACGGGGTACCCTCTAATCTCATAACCAGGGACTATCTCTACCCGGAAGGACTCACGTTAAACCAGGCCCACCAACACCTTCCCCCACGTGTCAGCCCATGCCAAGCTCCCGTGGGCGTCCATAGGAGACTATTCATAAAATTCGGCAGGCGTACCAGCGCTTGTAACATCCCCCGTTACTACGAACAGCTGCAAAATTCAGGCAGAGCAAGCAAATGGGTGACGGGAAAGAGGAAAAAGGAAATTGCGATAGCAAGCAGACAGCTGCGAAGACCAGCAAGGTGCCCAGCTGATGGTATTGCAACCGGAATTTTTAAAGTGCGTAATAAGGGGTAAATAAGCCAATAAATAAAATCGACCTGGAAAGGCCACATGGGAAAGATGCACAGTCTTGATTACCTAATTACGGAAGGAATATTACAGAAATGGAAATAGTACAACAAAGTCCCATAATGACTTCGAGATTGGAGGCTCCAAAATGGTTAGCGAAACTAGGTCTGTATCCCTCGCAAAGAGAAAAGATTAAGAGGGGACCTCGCTGAGCTGCAGAGGGCTCTGGGGGGGACCGCAGGGAGCAGTGCCGCAGTTATTAGAGCTAATGTCAAATATGAGGACGAGGGACACAGCTCCAGTGAGGTCTTGCACTGTACAAATGTAATACGTTTTTTTTTTCCAGAGGGTATATATTATAAGCTACCAGATGCTGCTCTAGAAGCGACCGATCTGACCAGATTTCAAATAGAGCAAGAAGCATATGGAGAGAGAGGGGGAGAAAAACAGTATATTATGGAGAACAACTGTTAACTGGAGGAGAGGGTAGGCCTAGCTGGGCTTCCTGGCCTCCTGCCATCTTAAGATTTTCTTATGTCCCTGTGTAATCTTCTGACTTTTGATTTAGATGTTTCCTAAAAATGTGGCCCAGTGGTTGGTACATACTAGGCATTAGCCCAAGAAAAGAATGAAAAAAAAAAAAAAAAAGTACTGTATCTCATTAAAGAATTTTTAAAGGGAGACTTTGAGGCGCCATTTGCTTCTTGTTACTCATCTTTGCAAATGTCTCTTGTCTTCCCAGGCTCTGTCCTGATGTGTTAGCGTTAGCAGCCTGTGGATTTCTGAGCCGCGCTGAAACGGGAACTCAGACAGGCCAGCCTAAGTCGGCCGAGCAGAGACGGCAGCGTAAAGCAAAGGAGGAAGACAAAAATACGATCAAGTGAAGGAAATGATACAAGATCTTTCCGTACACACAAACAGTATCAGGTGAAAAAATGTTGGCTAGTAATGGTTGCTATTGGGAGTAAGGATCACGCCTATATTTGAAATATTTACGGTTCAATTAACAGCATTTGTGTCCGTAAAATATTGTAAAAGACAACAGAGTTTATCTTTAATTATTTTTCACTTTCTTCAACAAAAGATTCCAATATAGATATTGCTGTAGGCACAGGGAGCATCGAACACCAGGAAGTGGATTTCGTAAACAATTTCTCAAAGCATTACAAAGTTTAAATATTAATTTGGGCATAATTGGCAGAGAAGCAATTAAAAATGCTCCAAAGCTGACTTTCTCCCTCCTTTACTTTCTCCTCCCTTTTCATTTAACCACAGTATAGAAAGTAGATGTAAAACAATAGGACCCTGAGCTGTACGGCGTTCTAAGCCTAGCTTGCCTTAAAGCTACAATATGGATTTAATTTATATGCAAATGTAAGCAATAAAAAGCCAGACACTGTAGAAATTATAGTATTTTTCATAGATGCTTCAGCACTGGCACACAAGCCAGCGCTGATTTCAAACAAGGAGCTAATTATTACTGGTCACTAAGCTACCTTTTTCTTTTAATATCTCTCTCTTTCTCTCTCTGCCCCCCTCCCCTTTTTTTAACAATGTGTAAATTATTTTCTTGAGCGAGGTGGGGGGGAAGGGAGGGAGGGAGAGAGAGAGAGAGAGAAAGAAACTCGAATATTGGGGACGAGTGAATGAAAACAGCCAGAAATATCTCCTGTGAGATTCAACATCAGGATAATTTCACAGTCTCGCTTTTTGACTGCTGTGTCCTGAAGCTGACCAGCACCATGCAAGGCTGATCAAAGGCCATCGGAAACATCAAGTAAGCCTAAATGGGGCTAAAGTATGCTAATAGAGAAGCTAAATGTACTTTAATCCTGTTATAATACAAGGTAACTTAGAGGCAGTGAAGGGCCTTGTTGCTTTTCCCTACTGGGTCCAGGACCCCTGCAAATCTTGAATAGAAGTTGCTTCCTATTCTTCGCCGGCCGGGGTATGGCTTTCTCAGATGCACACACAGTCCCCTCCTCCTCCGTTTACTAAGTGTCAACAGTCGGCTGAGCAAGACTTCTCCGCTCCTTAGATCAGCACCCTGTGACCTTCCACATTTAAGCACAGACCATTAAGCTAAGCTTTCCAGCTGTTGCCTGAATTATGAGGGATTTTTTTTTTTTTTTTCAGAGGAGGGCAGAGCTTAGAGGAACACCAGGCAACAGTTTTTTTGGTGTTTTTTTTTTGGTTTTTTTTTTTTTTTTTTATATTATGGACCCGCTGCCACCCAACTTGCTATGCAGAGCAATGCGCTTTTCCTCAGGGCTGCGGCAGACGGGTGACGTTCGGTGGGAACAAGGGGGGCTGCTTTGAAGTGATTCAGACCCGGCCTTGTCCGGCTTCGGCATCATTGTGCTCGCTCGGGGAATCGTAATCTAATTTTAGGAAGAGGAGGAAGCAAAGTAAACGTGACCGAACTGCCCTGCACTGTACATGCCGGCCAGGTCGGCGGCTCCGGGAATACGCAGTGCTCGCCAGGCAACTTTCCCCTTCTTTTTCCTTCTTCTGTTTTAGAGACCAATTTCGGTACATCCTAGACATCAGGGGGAAAAAAAAAGGGTGGTAGTTCTGCCTGTGAAATGATATGCTTTGGTGGATGCCCCAAACTAACTACTGCTTGCAAACCCTAGATTAAAAAGAAGACTGATGTAATTTTAAAGCCAGCCAACTGCCTTAGTGACTGTATCAGAAGATTAAAAACAAAGGTTTCATTGAAGCACTACCTCCCACTGTGCAGCTGAAAGTCTTATGGCTGAGGCAAATGGTCCTAAATATCTTTCTGTTAAGTACAAATTACATACTGGATGTATTAAGTTGTAATGGTGCATTTTCAAGAGTCACTTTGCTTGTGTGAGAGCATCAGTAAAGACTCAAAAAATGCTGACTGTATGGCACATGGAAACAAAAAGGAATCTGCCTTTCACAAAAAATGTTTTGTTCATATTAAATGCTTTTTTTTTTTCCCCCTCCGTCTCTCCCCATCCCCCAACTAAGCCTGGAGTTTCAAATGCCAGAACCAGTATGTACAGTAAGTCTTTTTGAAATCCATGGCAGAGAAACAGTATCCTGGCCTAGCAAACTATTATCTACACTTACATTCCTAAGCCTTACCCCTCTGCGTTAGCGCTGATAGGAGCCCTTTAGACCAGCTGAAATGTAACTGAATAAAGATGCTCCAGAAAATGTCTTTTTAATGTGGAATTATCTTTCATTTACATAGGCAACATCCCTTAACTCAGCACATGTGCTATAAGGCTTCACGTAATAGAAACACTCCTATAAAACTTAACGATTAGCATTCATTCTGCTCCCAAATGATCAATAAAATGCTAAGTTAATACAGAACGCGGAAAGGAGTCTACGAGTGTGCACAAACTTGCGTTGCTGTGTGGGACATAGGTAAATAACCTGCGTGGGAGCAGTGTCGGGGAAACGGGCAGGGGTGCTGGGGCTGCTCCTGCCACCGGCTCCTGCCCCGGGGAGAGCCTTCCTCAGGGCTTCTCCTTGTGCCGCACGTGGGAACACACATGTGCACAGGCACACACGCACCGCTACGGCCGGAAAACACACATGAAAAGCCATCTATAACATCCCTTCTTTACACCGTGTGTGCGGGACTGCTGAGGGAATCTCGAGGTGATGTGATTTTTCTAGAGAAATAATTGCCAACCACTCAATAAGACAGAAGTAGCATAGATGGGAACTATGGATCAAAGTTAGTGTAGGGATATGTTTTTGCCCAGATATCTTTACATCTGTCTTGTGCGAGTTGCTTTGAAGACCTTATTCCAGCAAATAAATTGTGTGGGATTTGGTAGGCTATGTGTGGGCAGTACAGAGTTAATATTAGAAAAATGCATTTGGCAGAGACACGCTTAGCTTCTGCTGAAATATTCCAATTCTAATCTGCTCCTGGTTACCTCTGCTGGGAATGACTTTCTCATTTTTAGGTGTCTATCTACCTATCTATTCACCACCCAACAGTTACGTTGTCTGTCTGTCCGTCCCTTACAAGATTAACTGAATTGCAGTTGTGTTGTAATTATCAACACATTTTGAAATGAAAAGCATTTGCAAGACCCTCTTCAGTTCAGCTGTAATTTTCTGGATTTGTTTTTAATTAACAGAGATCCTTCCCAACACGTATGAAGCTTGACGGAAATCTTTTTGTTCTTACAAATACCCATACGCTGTTTTCACTGCACAATAGCTTTCTATTTCTCCGCTGCTATTTTAAAAATAAAAACTTAAAAAAAATCAAATGGTCAACTAAGAGAGGGCAATTTCAGTCCATAAGAACTCCAGCAATAGTCTTTGAAATTATTAGAAGGTTATTAGTTCAGAGATATTGAATGGAAAGATATGAGATTTTTTTCCCCCTATATTTCAATCTGAATTTAGGAGTTAATTATTTTCCGGTGCTCATAATTTACAAGGTAATGACCATTTGAGGTCAAATTTGACAGCTCAAATACATTCCTACTCAAGTTGAAATTTTAGTATTTATTTAGCTTCTAAAATCCCGAATTCTCTATTGCCATCACAATAAAACACTACAGCACGAGCACAAATAAGCCCAATGTGAGCTGTACATCAGTAGCAACGGTGAATTGACACAGATGATTTATTTTGCTCCTTCAGGTTTTCACAATTCTTGATGTGATCTATGCTTATCATCAAACTCTCATTGTTTCTTCAAACGCTCATGATTTTGTCAGGACAGACAACTAACATTTCGGGTAGTTGTTTCCGGACTTGGCAGTCATTGCCTCATTGCCACTTGGAGAATTAACGGAGGTTCTGGCCAGTGCAAAAGCCACTGGAAGGCAAGGTGCGACCTCGCAGCAGCGCCAGAGGTTGGAAACACCACTGAGTGACAGGAACTTTTAGAGCATGTAGCAAAGCCAGGAAAATGACCCTGTCATTAGTTATCCGTTAAACTATATGCTCTTTATTAACAGAGACGAGGTAGGTGCACTGCCCATGCAATCTGATCTATGGTTAATCCACACGCAAAGCACACGCGGTGTGGGAGATATTCTACTTACTGGCGGCTAAGTTTTCCCGCACTAAGCATTTTCATCTTGAAAAATCATTAAAAATACAAAGAAGAGTTGAGATGAGGTTGTGCCAAAAATCCCCTTTCCTGTGCTGTGAATTAGGGCGTACAAGTCTGAGTTTTCTATTTGAAATCTTTTGTCACAATAAATTTCCTAGGCCAGTTTCGGGCTTATTTCGGTTTCCTGTCTCCAAGAGTACGAGGCTGATTTACACCGTGGAAAGGTTGGCAATGCCTCCTCCTGTTCTCGTACCAAGATTTGAACAGACTCAACACGGCTGCAGAAATGCAGTTCTGCATGCTGTAATATATGGGATTTTATACTCTTTATTAAGATGTCCTTCTTGTGGAATTAAAAAAAAAGGAGAAGAAAACCACCCGGTAACTCTGAGTTTGCTTCCCCGTGTTGTGAGCTGGGAGTTGGGCTGCGAAATAGACAATTTAGATGGGTGGCAAATTTCGGGAGGAAGTTGCAGATGTTTGTTTTTCTGAGTCATGCTTGGCCCCAAGTCCGAGATGAAGAAAGAGTCAATGTATATTTATTTGCCTGTGGAGTAGTCAATTAGAACAATTAATCTGAGGGCCGGGACAAGCCGTGGGACTATGAGCTGGTCCAGGCACGCCCTCTACAAACTTAGATTTTGATCAATGTTTAAGATACCACGGGAAGGATTGGGAAGGACTGGGGCGACGTGGCCCGGCGGCTGAGATTCAGGCTCGCTGCCCGTGGCCTGGTTGCTGTGACGTGGGGCGAGACCTCGGGCAACGCGTTTTCCTCTGGTCTCTGAAACAGGCCGATGACATTCACTGCCTTGTTGAGCTTTGTGGATATAAGCAGCATGTTGTGAATGAAAAGTTAAGTACGTTTCAAAGCCAGCCAAGACAAGAAACGCATTTTTCTTCCTAATTTCTATTAGCTCAGAGCAACGGAAGAATCCCACTTTGCCACCAGCTCCCTCGCCTTGTTTGGAGACGTGGAGCCAGCCTGATCATATCCAGCAGATATTTGCTTTCAGGGTCGCATGAAAGTAGAGCAAAAGAAAGATCTTTTGTGGGGATGACATGCTTGGAAATATACTTGTCCAAAGCAAACAGCTCTTGTTCTTTCTTCAGCTAATTCACTGAAAAGATATTATTTTAGTCAAGAAAATGGTATCAATTCTCCGCCTTTTAGGCAGGGTGGTGGCAGGTTTCCCATGTTGATTTGTGGAAGGTATAATTTTGACAGCAGCATCTGGCTCCTTTGTAAGCTTCACAAGCAATTGTGTGGCGGTGGCTTTAGGTTGGCCTCTGGTTGAGCCATGTGGGCAGCCCTTTGACACGTCGGGGCTGCTTCTCCCGCTCCACTCCGTTTTGTTTTGACTCTCTTTTGAGCTTCCTAAATACGCAGCCTTGCTCTGCAGATTCCCTGGGACAGTTTCATTCATGGGTACTGACAAGTGCTGCGGTTTTGCCAGGGCTCATGGATCCATTCTTACAGTGGTGCTGTGTGTTACATTAGGCGACAGCTGCTTTCGGCAAGGATTTTTTTTTTTTTTTTAGAAATCCTCTTAGAGAAGGGAAAAGAGTGATCTCTGGATAGAGGAGCTTTCAATCTTCAAAATAAACCACGCCAGGTTGAGAATTTATAACCACTTGTGAGTGGTACAATAACACCTAGTGTGTTGCTTCTGCCCTTGTTAAATAGCTTTCATCTTCTAGGTATATTTACAGTAAAAAACCCCCTGAATTTCTTTTCTCACTTCCCTCGGTATTGAGTGATCTGAAAACGTGTTTTTAGCCTGATTTATGTGGGTGCAGGCACAGCAGATGTTTTGTCACCAAGGTTTTGCGAGCTTGTTGCATTTGGCATGGGAAAGTGGCCCAAGGGTGCAGGATACCCTGGCTTCTGCTCCCCAGATCCTCTGGGCAGTTTGGGCACTGTGCTTCAGACGTGGGCTGCTGCTCCTACCACTGTGAGTGACTGAGAAGTGACCACCAGCTGAGCCGCTGCTGAGCTCGTCCAGCCATGGGTGTCGTGAAGGAGGAGACAGGCAGGTGGGGAAGAGCCACCTCCCAGCTGGGAAGGCAAGAACTGCTGAGCTCGGTCCTCTCTTTGCACGCCCTTAGCCTGTATGAAGAGACTCAGCCATGTTGTATGCATTGACTGGTGACAGGGAGAAGATGGTCCCTAGCTCCTCCTGGTGAACCATCCCCCCGAGACCCCTGAGGTGATGCCTGGGTGTCTCCAACACTTCCCGCACAAGGCTGGGAGGGGTATGAGTTCAGGGGATGGCTGTGCTGAGAGCTGCAGTGGAGTTCATCCTGGAGATGTGTGCTGGGCAACGCAGACCTAAACCCCCAAAACATGTTCAGAGGAAAGCTCTGGGCTAAAAGACTATATATTGAGCAGGGAGGATGTAATAATATGGAACTGGTTGTTTGGACAAATTTGACGCCACTGAGAACAGTTTACAAATCAGGAAGATGAGCTGTTTTGGAACTAAGTAGTTCATGTTTATTAAAATCAGGAAAAAGCTTAGCTGAAATCAGTGTTCAGAGAGGAGACCATGGCTGAAGCATATTTAAAGAGATGATGTGAAGACCACGGCATTATTGCATTTAGTGGGTTGGCTTTCTTCGTCATGAAAAGATATAGAGACACAACATGAGTACAGAAAGAGAGGCTGTGCACGCGATGAGATGGAGGGAGGAGCCTGTGTATCTAGCAAAATAACCACAGCATCAGAAATATCAAAAAGCATTACAGTATTACTGAGAAATCCAAAATAATACACTGGGGGAGGTGACAGCCCAAGTACAGTATGTCTGGTCTTGTAATGCCAGTGGAAAGGAAGAACAAAGCAACTGGCTGACTTGCAGCTAACAAGCTGAAGGAAGAGCTGTTACCAGACTCTTTCCATGTGATGATAGATTCCCCAAAGTGCTCTATCAATTAAACATCTCTAAAGCTATCACAGCTGTTTCTTTACAGAGTGGAGCCACTGCTGGTATGAGATACGTGCAGCAGAGTGCGTCAGCATGTCCAGCAATGGAAACGTTATCTGGCAAATGTTGATGCTCTTGCGCTCCTCCGTTCCGTCCCACCAGCACAGAGTTTGGTTTCATATTGCTTTTGCTTTCTAAATTGATCTAACGAATGCAATCAGTCAGAAACACCCTGTTCTAACGTCACTAATGCCTTCCAAACTAGATGACCTAATTAAGGACACTAATTTCATTGACTAAGACAATTTCTTGAGAGCTATCTAAGTGGATACTAGAATAGGTTGTAGGATTCTGTAAAACAATTAGCAGAGAAAAGCGTAAGAAAACATCCATGTCAACTTGAAAAAAAGATTTTGGGTCTTCAAAATTTACAGCCAGTGCAAACAATTATAAAGGATGAAGAGTAAGGTGAGAACAGAGGAAGCCTGTTCCCAGAAATGAACCTATTGCTGGACCTAGAACCTATGGGCAAATCAAAGGTTTGTCCAAAGCCAACACATCATGGTGAAACAGGTAAATGGGACGATGCTCATTTTTTCGCTGTTTTGGAGCCTACATCTAGTTGCTGGAAGACAAAGCAGATCAAAAAAGAAATAGCACTGATCTGTATTAATGAGCCACAATGGAGGAGGTGTCCAGTCCCTCCCTAACCCTATTCACTTGCCTCAAGATGTGCTTCACAAAAGGAAGGCGATGAAACCTGTGGTGGGATCTCTGGGGTTGCAGTTAAACCACCATAAAGCACTATGGCCAGCGGCAAAGTGAAAGCTAGGTGAATGCTTCACGTCTGCTATTGAACTAGTTTGGTTAGAATCAGCTGAGAACACCATCTCCACCTTTGCAAAAGCAGTAGCCATCTCAAATACGAAGCTACCAAAAAATCATGCTGGGGTAAAAAGTATTCAGAATAAGCAGAAGTCTCATCACCAGAAAGAGCTGTCCTTAAGAAAACCTCAGGCACATTAACCGATCTCATATGACCTCCTATAAAGAGGTAATGACTGAAGTGGGCACGCTGTAGTTAGAGTTATGTGAATGATGTCTGGCCGAGGGCTGCTTGTTGTGCCGCTGTTGCATATGGTTTGTATCTGGCAGAGCATGGCAACGCAGGAGAATTGGTCGAGGCATAACCTTCTTTAATGACACCCAGTCTGCCTTGGTCACTGGCAGAGGCGGGAGTTGTGGGTGCAGGAGATCTCCAAGAATGTTTGCTGACCTGGGAGAAAGGAGTGTGTCAGCCCTCAGGAGGTCCCATGGGCATCCATCTGGTACTGACTGTCCGATTTGGAGAGGCAAAAGATGTATGGGACTGGAGTCCCACTAGCTGAAAACCTTCAATGGGGCACATGGGAATAAAGACAAGCACAGGGCAAGATAAGCAAGAGGACATTAGATACATCTAATCACTTCTGTAATGTATAAGTTGCTTATGGTCTCATGTCTGAAATACTACGGATCCAATGCATCTTTGTTATCTACTGTTTAGCAGCACTTATATTGATAAGAACAATGTTTGTGTAGTAGGGCTTGAACAAAATTAGTTTAAGATGGAGGGACTGAAAGAAATCCAAAAAAATTCCAGACCATTTCACAAACACAGGGTGACCTTCGTTGCACACGGGAAGGCCAGGTATCAAACAACAAACTAACACTTAGTACATAGCTGTGATTTTTTTCTTGCTGCCATTCACCGTCATGATGATGAATCATAATGATATATGGAAGCCAATGAACAGAAGAACAGCTTGTGAAATGCCTGCTAGTGAAAGCGAGGGTGGAGGTGACCCAGGCCACCAGATGACTTTGGTCACCAGGAAGTTTTCATAGTATCATTGATCACACTTGGAGTTTGTTTTCAGACGGTTTATGCCGGCCACAGTACATTATAATTCAAGCCCTTAATTTATCCAAGTTAATCATGTTGCAAAACCATAAGTTGAATCTCGACATTTGTGATGAAATCTGTTCTCTCTCTGAACTCAAAAAGCAATAAAAGCGATTCTCTGGCATTTTGTATCACAGCCAGCTTTGAGATAGATATCTGATTGGTATAGAATACTGAATACCCAGGACATCCTAAATTTACGTTAATGGTAAACGGGATAATTTTATTTTCTTCTATAGGTGTGTAACTTGATAAAGTTTTCACAGTAGTGCTGAAGTCAGAAACCCAGGGCAGACAACTGCTCAGTTCCAACAGCAGAGTCCGGGTCAGCATCAGTTAGACTTGCTCAAAATACATCTAATTAAAACAGTGGTAGGAATGGATTCAAGGGATAATGAACTATACATTGGATGGCCCTAGGTTTGCTAAGAAACTTAATGCCAGAGCAGTGTTAGTAATGAGGAGGTTTTGCAAGAATGGTGTATTGTAAATAACCCCATGACCGAACCTGTAGGCAGCTCGGTCTTGGGAGAAATGCTCGTGAATTAGTCTTTGTGCAATTATTTTCTGAATTTTTCTATTCTTTCCATAAAGTTCACTAATTCGGGATCTTTTGCTCTGATAATTTCATGTCACCTGCACCAACGGAAACATTACCAGAAGCATCATTCCATCTGTACAACACAGGACAAGAGATCTCTACATCACCAAAAAGTTACAGAAAGGGAAAAAATACAGGAAGAACAGAAATATATGAACAGAACAGAATGACAGTCCCCCTTTCCCCAAATGTCTCAGATGTTGCCAGTAACCTGACTTTGAATATTTCAATCTAACTTTTTAAGAAGCTGTTGCCGCCTTAAGTATTTCTTCAGCTTTCGTTCATTTCCAGCACACCCCAAATAGCACAGCGCTTCATTTCCGCCATAAAGCACTCTAAAATTTGAGCTTTTTTTTTATCTTACAAAACCGCCAAAGATGCTTTGAAGCCTTCATTTTGTAACCATGACTGACCCTTTTTTCAATTGTGTCATAAGAAAAACTTCTGAGAGCACTTCAAAAATGTCTTCAGATTTTTTAGATGCTCTTCACGCCTACAAGACCCGGCCAAGGCCAGTCTCACACTCTCCGTGTATGTCAGTAGCTTTATTTTGCATTAAGATTTTTTACCAGTCAATCAGACTGGTAAGTGAAAATGTGCTGCTTTGCATGCATGAACATCGACATGACTTTTAGCAAATCTGAGATCACTCTTGCCAATAGCCCCGTTAAATTGTTTTTATCAGTCTGGTTGACTGGAATGTTTGAGTATTTACAATAGACTCAAGAGTATTAGGCTAAAAGTCTTTCTAATGTACTACCAAATTAGACATGGCTAAACAGTTGCATAGCAGTTTTCAGCTGCTTCCTCCAAAATACAAAATTAAAAATTAAAGTGTGATGAAAGAAAAGTCTTAAAAAAAAATATTGTAATTCATAATCTTCAGGATTTTCCCCTCCCTTTTGCTTCCTGTCGGTGTTCTGAGGAAACAGACAGAGAAGCAGGCCGTAAGTCATGTGGCGCCCTGTACTCATCTTCAATCTTCTTTCTTTGGAGCTTAAGCCGCTTTTGGTAACCTAGTGCTTATTAAGGAATAAGACCGTGTAGCTGGGCTATTCCTGTGGCTTGCTGCTGCGCGGCAGGGGTGGCTTGTTCATACGCCCATCCATCCCCTTAGCGTTGAAGGCACACGTCCGTGTCCTGTGCGCCGTGTTTGCCATTTATCCTCCCATAACAGGATGGTTCCCAGAAGCAAAGGAGGAAAAAGTTAAACTGCAATGGGAAAAACAAGTAAACAAAAGCATGAATTTGTTAGGAAAAAAAACCCCAACAACTAACAGCATTTAAATAGGAAAAGATAAAGGATGGTTAAATAGCACATTGCAAGTGGTTGCAACTGGAGGAGCAGAGGAGCAACCAGGTGAACCGATGGGTCAAATGACATAAGACTGAGTCAGGAATGGGGTTTGACCTCTGGAATTTGTTGGGTTTACTCTCAGGGCTTGTCTGCACAAGATAGTTGGAAATTAAGAAAAGATCTAATTAAACAGTTGAAGAGGTATTTGGGATTCACTGCACGTATAGATGTATGTATACCCATACATATGATCCCCTTCTAGAGTAAGAAATCTCTTTTTTTCCTTCAGGCTAGGATATAATCAGGGGAAAAGCCCTCTCATTTCAGCCCAGGACAACTGGCAAGCCACTGTTCCAAAACGCCCTCATTTGCACCCTCAGGTGCACAGAGGTAAATCTGTTCTGCAGCTGGGGCAGCGGTGGCTGGTCACACCGTAGGTGGCACAGCTACGCATGGTTTCCATTACCTTGTCTAAGATGCTGCTGCAATTAGTAGTGTAAATTACAGTAGCTTTTAATCTCCTCTTCTGTCATCTGAGCTACATCCACTTTTGCTTCCATCTAAGCTGAGTCTTTGACCCCTGATTTACACTCAGATAGGAAATGTCAGCAAATGTTGGCTTACGACCTTAAATTGTGGGTTAGGAGGAGGGCTTGGAAGAAGGGTACTCCCCAGAAGATGGGATGGCCTTGCTGTAACAATATTAAACCTCTTGGTCAAGTGAGTACACTGGACGCTTCATTTGTTGGCAGTTTGAGGAGAGAGGAGGAAGGATCACATCTACTTTTGAGTATTACCTGGCCACGGGCCAGTTGCTCAGAACTTGGGAGGAGGAGCCCAGCCTCTGACCAGTTTGAGTTGTGCAGCCATTTCTCATGGGGAGGACATTCTGAGCCCAGATCGGCGAGGAGATGGAGAGCTTCTAGGAGGGGCTGGACTTGTTCAGCGAAGGGTGGCCATGTGGGAGGGCGTGCGCATCTTGGGCAGCTCTTCATGCAGAGAAGCGTTGCACCACTCTGTCGCAGCTTGCATCAGCTCGCAATTAGCTTGCATGTAAAATTTGACTCATCAATACTGCTTAGGTCTGGATCTGGCATGGCAGGATACTGTTTCTTTTCTCGGTCATCTTTGCACAGACTGCTTGGGAAGCGCTTGAGCTGGAGCTGCTGCGGTGCACGGATGGGAGTTTTTCCCAATTTTCTATGGAGTTGGGAATTTTCTCTGCCCAACTCCTGGGTGTTGGGGCTTGCTAACGGACAGAGCACCGTGCTCTGCCACCAAGCCTCCCCATTGATGTGGTGGGTGGGGGAAGACATGTGTGGGAGTTGCCTGGTATTTTTGTGCTGCAGGTGGTGCTTTAGGTTGGGCGGCGTTTGCTGCCTGTTTGTTTCCTGGCTTGTTCTTTTGTGTACGCCAAATCTGCATGAAAGGGTGCAGTGCGCCCAGGTAGAGCAAGCAAAAGAAGCATAAACATATACACACAAGTTGAAAGAAATATGGGCACGTACTGAGGCCTGAAGCCACCAGGCTTTTGCTTCGCTGGGGAAAGAGGCACCTCCAGAGAGAGAAGATGACCTCCCCAATCCTACCACAGCCCTCAGCCCCATGGCTCTCTCCCCTTCTGCAGCCTCCATCCACGCCAGCCAGCAGCTGCTGCAGCACACACCACTCTTCCCAAGTCCATCTGATGCTGACCATGGGATCCGAATCCTACAGACCTCGTCTGTGGCTTTCTCCGCTGTTTTTACCACCATTTTATGAAGAGCTAAAGCCAAGTGATCCTCTAGGTGACATCACCCCACATATGCTGCTCATTGAGATGGTCGCTAGCCAGAATATGATATAGATTGATTTAGATGTATAGATTTGGGTAAATACAAGTCATCAGGCTCAATACAGGGGAGACTGGATGAAATTTTATGGCCTGCCTTGTGCCGGAGGTGGGACCAGATGACCTAATGGCTCCTTCTGGCTTTAAAAACACACATGTAGCAAAAAATGCTTACATTAATCTTGACAATCTAAGTTTTTCTTTCACTTGTGTTGACACCGTGAGTGTCTGTCTTACGGAGACGTCGGGAGGCTCTGTCTTGAAGGACACTTGTTTCTGTAGAAACTGAATTTTGGACTCTGTTGCCTTTAGCAGTTTACCTAATTTGATTTTTTCTTTCTGCTTATTGATGCAAATATCTGCAAGGGCCATGCTGAACTCATCCTGTCCAGGGCTGGGGACAGCCTCACGCAACTCGTCTGTCCAGTCATGACCCAGCTAATAGCTTTTTTGGCTAACTTGCAGCAGTGAAAAACAGAAAGGAAAAAAAAAAAAAAAGACTCCCAAACTGCAAGTTAAATCTGAATAACGAATAAATTTGGTGAAATGGCGATCTGTTCATGGAAGAGCCACGAGCAGAAAAACAAGCTAAATTAGTCAGATGATTTATTCATTGTGAATGATTCACTCCATTACTGGCTGCTTCCTCCGCAGGCCGTAGAAGCTAATATATAAACTGATAGAGGAAGGGTGGGATCGATAGAGAGCAACCTCTCCCTCCTCTCCAAGGGAAATAGGTCACCTGTCCCTGCTATGCTGCTCGCTGGGCACAGGGCACATCTCAACAGACCGAGCATTCATTTTCAGCTAACAGAATTTGGTTTTTTTCAGTCCAAAATTTTCCCGAGGAGTGTTTCCTTTCTTTCCATCGGCTCTTGAGCCCGCGCTCGCAGTTTGGCCGGCTCCCTTCCCCCGTCCTGACAGCTCTCATTGTTCCCAGATGATGGCTGTGCGCCGGCCTAGGCAAAAAAAAAAAAAAAAAAAAAAAAAAAAAAAAAAAAAAAAAGATTTTATGGTCTAGATTCAGTGTCCCTTATGCAGCTGGTGCCGTGGAGGAAGGAAAACTTCCGGCACGCTCAGGATGAGCTTGGTGTGGGACGGGCTGCAGGCTCCTCAAGTGAACCAGGATGGAGGTGGCTCCTCCAGGTCCAGGGCTGGGACTGCGTGGCAGGGGGACAGGGATGCTCTGCAGGCAGGCTGGGGCTCCCTGTGTGGCCATAGTAATTTGTACCCCATGGCCATGGGATGTGGGTTTTCCTCCTCGCTCCGCATCCCGCACCAGCCCCGGGTACCACCCCAGGCGCTGGGAAGCCCAGCAGGGAGATCCACCGTGGTCCTGCCTGCCGATCTGCAGAAAGCTGCCACGCTGGGAAACATTTCTGAGGCCCCTTTTAGCTCCTAATAAGCAATGATATACTCCGTGGCGACGTCTCTGCTGAATTTTCTTGCACACAGCACAACCCACTGTTTATCATGTGACTATTTATAAACGGCTGCTGAAGCTTCATAAATAGTTTTTGCTCGTCGCGCAAATTGGAGCTGAACAGCTGGAAACTGTATTGCAAGTACAGCCCGAGCTGAGCCTACACACAAATTACGCACAAAACTCCTATGGATGGTATTTATTAGGGAGCTGGTGGAGAAGAGTTGCCAGGTCTGGATGCTGAGCGCATTGAAAACTTGGGAGTGTGGGGTTTATTTGCCAGTTCATCTTTAATTAATTACAGAGGACAAACAATTATGGGAAGAGGCTGCCGGCTGGACTACCTGACTCATAGGGCAGCTATTGTGCTAATGGAGATGTTTGCTTCTGTGCTGCCGGTCTGAGCCCGTGCCAGGCACGGGGTGCCGTTCTTCTGCCATGGATCATCTGTGGCCCACGTGAGGTCAGGCACCTGTGTCCAGCTTTTAGCAGACAAGTTAAAAACCTCTGAAACAGAGTACAAAGCAATCGGCACATTTCGGGTAGGGAGCTGAAGAGTGGATGGGGTTGGGGATGGCACACTCCTGACAGCGGTTCCTCCACACGCTCCCCAAGGGAGTTTTGCAGTGTTGTGTAGCTTCGTTTGTGAGTAAACGTCAGTCTTTATGCTTCTGCTAACCTGATGGCTTCTGAGCAATATACTTGTAAAAGAAAAAAATAGTATTAAAAGACCACAAAACAGGTTAGCGTATATGTGTATTAACTGGTCAGGAATGAAGAGCTCTGGTTTTGCGATTTAAGAGCTTTTCCAGTCTGAAAAAGAGAATTTCAAGGGTTCTGTTTTTAAAAAAGAGTTAGGAATGAACAAAAGGAAGGAATCATTACAATCATTTCGTAGATGACAGTGGCTTTCCAGGCAGCTCTGGTATGTACAACATACAGTCTCACAGGAAGGCAGACGACCTCACTCTACATGAAAGAAGAAAGTGCGTTGGGTCAATACGTTGGTCATGAAGTCAGATCTTCTGTACTAATGTTGTGTAAATACACAACCGCATTTGATGGCCACGCCTTAGCTACGAGAGGACATTTGTCATTATTAAACCATAGTTCAGGTTGAGTTTGGTTCAGGAGATGCAGGGTAGATGTACTAAAGCCTGCTGCTGAAATCCAGGAGAAAGGAGTCATCTGTTACAAGGAGCTTGAATCATGCTCAGCTTGAATGAGATCCAGACCCAACGCAATAGCCTACCTCCCACCTTTTGGGAAATTTTAAATCCAGAGCTATGCCTGAATTTTGTGGCCAACATCACATTCACACTTAAAAGATTTCTGCAAATCCCTCCAAAACCTACTCCAAAAATCTATCTGTTAAACCATAATCACTTCCCACAAGTTTGGTTCTAACTGTAAAGAAACAAACCAAAGGCATAACCCGTAATGCACATCAGGATTTTGTTTTCTTCGGTTTAACCAAATGCTTACTATGTCGTTAAATAAAGCAGATGGTAGCCACCAAGTGCACTGAGCCAAAATGCGCCACATGGGCGGATCAGCGCAGCTCATAGCCAGCTCTTGAAGTCCCCAAGCCCCGACCTGCTACCACGCGGTGACCTGGCCTGAGTGTGCACCACGGTACTGAGGCTCCTAGGCCTAGGGGGGAAGAGGAAGAAACAGGAAAACGGTTAATACACATGATTTTTTCCTCTATTCTTTTTTTTCTTCCTTTTTTTAAAAACCCTTGTGTTGAAGTAAGTTGCATGGGCAGAATAGGAATATACAGTTATAATACCTGACGATGCAGCAAAATCCTGGACTATGTCAATTACTGTAGTACTGTATATTTTCATTTTATTCCATTGGGGAAATATATCATTCGAGTAACAAATCATTTGGACAATGCAGCTACATGGAGAATAGCCAACGCATGAAGACACTCCTTTGCAATGAACCGCACACAGAGAGAGATGTGGAAAACAGTATGGAACTGAGGCAAAAATTTCCTGGTCTAATTGGTGATACAGTGCTGCCAAATGAGCGTCTCTCTAGAACACACTTGTTGGCGTAAGTCACCTTCAGAGGCCACTTCTGATATTTGAAGTTACAAGGGACACGGTTGACTCTTTTCGTAGCAACAGTGCTCTAAAGCAGTGGAAAAAATCCATCAGGCCAGCCAAATTGAGTTGGGCATCAGAAAGCTTAGCGCCTGGGAGGAGCTGCTTGGGAAAGTACAGGGCAAGGCTGAAAACCGCCTCCGAATTATTGTGTTCAACACTAGAAGAGCTGCCCAGTAACGTGCGCTAGGCAGCCTTGAGTAGATGAGAGCAAGCTGCTTTTGAAAGCAGGAAATTGGCCAAAAAAACGCATTTTGGTTATCTTGCACTGATTTCAGACTTAAGATTGAATTATTTTGAATTGTCTGGTTGGAGATTTTTGAGAGAGTTGGGAGAGAAAGAAGAAGAAATAAATAAGGAAGCAAGGGATGGCTTGCCAAGTCGTGTTTTTCTACTCACTAGCCCAAACGTAGAGGCAAGGAAGGGAGATCTCAGTCCCCTCCTCTCCCGGGGGGGACGTGGACCTCTGGGCTTTGCTCCTGGGGGAACACCTGAGCCCGGAGGCTGGGACAGGGCTGCTCCCACCGACCTCTTCCCCTGCAGGTCTCTTTTACATGAGTAATTAAACATCACTGGGTGGAGGGAGTGGAATGGGGGTCTTAGCAGGCTCTTCACTGAGGCTAGGGTAGTCTACGATGGGCCTTTCATCTTGTTGACGAGGTTTGTTTCGTATAGGACACCGAGCCAACGTTTAGCAATGGTGTGGGGGGATGGAAATCCCCAAGCAGTGGGATATTAAGCTTGAGGATTTCATTTTGGGTGGATGACACTTTTCTTCCTCAGCTGACTGCCAAGAAAGGATCAGTCAATTCCCACAATTCCTTTAACAATTTTGGCTTTCCATCTCCATTTACCTTCATATCTTTTTATTAAAAAGTAGGCACTGTAATAACTTTTGTATCTTGAGAGATACGTATGAATTGTGAATTACTGAGTTTAATATAGCACAATCGTCTAAGTCTGTCCATGCTTTCAGAACTCGGTATCCAGGTCTGTACGCAACATGTCAGTTATTTTGCCCTTTCAGTATCTACTTCTTTTTTTTTTTTTTTTGACTTGTGCAATATATTATTAAAAATCGGGAATGAAATTAATCTATTTTGCAGGCAATAAATTAAACAGAGATGACTCTGGAGAAAATGTTGCGCATTATTTTAACCGCAAACTAAATCCCAATGAAGATGACATGTTTTCATATTCAGGCATGTAGACCAGTCAGTGCATCTAAAAATACACCCCATCCTTTAATTATATCTAGGCTTTGGGTAGTCATTTCTCTAATGGCAATCAAAATGTTTCCACACGCAGAAAGAAAAGCTTGCACCTTTTAAGAAAATATTTTTCTTTGAAAAATAGGTGACGAGAGAACCTGCGTCCTCCGGTAACTGATGGGAGCTGAGCGGCAGGGGCCGGGGCTGCGGGTGAGGGTCGGGGCTGGGCGGCTCTTTGCAAAGGGAAGACTCGGAGGTAAAGTTCCCCTTGTCTCCTTTGCATATGCATGTGGTGGACCTGGCTGTTGAATCGCAGTTTTTTCTTTGCTTTCCGAGCAGATTTCGCTGCGTTAATTATGTGGAAAATTTGGTAGCAAATATCCAAACTCTTCTCTTGGAATAAATTAAAAATTCCTTTAAAAGTCCCATTAGTTTGTCATTTTTAAGAAAAGACTCAAAGGTAAATGTTGATTTTAATGCGGTCGTGGCGATTCTCCCTTAAGTTTTGCAGGTAGAATACCAACATATCTTTCAATGAATACTTATGAGCTATTGATTAAAAAAAAAGTAGTTGCAGAGCTTGTGGTGCAAGGTACGCCTTGCGTTTGGGAAGCTGTATCGACATCTTTATATTAAATGTATTCACACCATCTCAAAAGATCATGCTGGAACTGTAAATTGTAACCCTCTAGCAAAAGTTTAATGTTTATTTAAAGGGGGCATCTTTCTATTAGATTGTTTGAACAGATCTCCTCAGACAATGATCATAACCTCGTTCCCTTTTCCTTCACACATAGGTTATGATATCTATACTCTCCTCGCCGCACGTGACTTCACTTTTATGAGCTGTCTCTGGCTCTCACCTGATTTTATGCTTGAAGTCAATAGGGATAACGCGAAGCCCCGAACAAAATGACAGCCTCAGGTTTTTGAGAACCCCTTGCGATGGTCAAACATTGGAGCCTGGGCAGGGAGATGGGATTTTCTTTTGTTGCACGGTGGCTGCAACCCCCGCCAGCTGGACGGGGGCGGGGGGGTGGGAGCTGGAAGGTCCCCGCTCGGTGTCAGCGCTGCCCCGCGTTCCGCGGTGCCACTTGTGTGGGAGGGACGGGGTTCGTCCGCCCCGGCGTTCGGAGGCTCCTGGGACCTTTGTTTCTGGGGATCGATGGCCGCTGCGCCGTGCAGAAGGCTTGTGCTGTATTGCTGGGGTCTAAGCCAGCTCCCCTGCCCCTCCGGCACAGGGTCCCATCCAAACCCACGGGTGCTGCTGATGCCCAGGCAGCCCACCACGTGCTGCCCGAGCCCATCACGCTGGGTACAGAGCTGCCTATATAGAGAGGCATATTTTTTTTCCACGCAGAAATAGACGTCCGGGCTGATTTTCCATGCGCAATTTAGAATCTCTGCTTTTGCAAACGTGACTCGCGGCTCGCTGATGGGAAGACACGTGTTTTTTCACTCTGGGTCTAAAAGCAGACATTTTCCATAATACCGTTGGGCAGAAAATCTTCATGTCAGATTTGCATGTCAGATTTGCGCTTGTTTTGTTTTATTGACAGACCCTTTAGATCTGTGATTGCATATAACTTATAGATATTATAGAAAGGAGGCTGAAATCTGCACCTAAGCTCTATGTATTATCAAAGATAAGCACGCCAAAATAATTCAGCAAAAAGTTCAGAGTTGGTCACTGAAAAGCTGTTCCAGCCTGTGTAAAACAGCTGCCATCCACTGTATCACCAAGAAAAAAATAAATCTCTCCGGCGTCCTGAAAAACAGATTTTAATATCTCAGCTGTTAAAAATTAATAACGCTACCCTTTTAAAATATTTAGGTTTTTACAGGAAGCGTATTCGGACAAGCAGAAATGCCTCAGCCAGGAGGTAAAAAAGATCTCAGTCTGTACATCTTTGTGTATATGGGAAAGGCACGTAGGAGCTGGTTCCCAAGCCCAGCAATTCCCTCTCACTCGCTGCGCGTTTGGTGAACCTGCAAGGGCAGCAATAACAATCCTGTCCTACAGAGATTTCAAATCCTCTTCTATCTAGGTTCTCGTGCTGTGCTCTCATCACTGGGGTTTTGCACCTAGGAAGGGCTAATAGGTACTAATTATGATTATAGCGGCAGCTATTTTTGCTATACTTAGTACGGTCCCATATGCTTAGGATTCTAGAAGACAAAGGGGACAAATTGAATGATTTTGGATGTGAAATTCATTTGCAGTGCTTTAATTCCTTAATCTAAGACTAAAGGGTGTATTGGATATGCTGGCCTAAGAGTGAATATGCACTGAGCCTCCTGGGGATTTTGTCTTACGCGAATTGGCCCCAAAACCTCAGAAAATAGTAGAAACAAGATTTTTCTTTCCCTTTTTCTCCCCCCCCCCTTTTTTTTTTTTTTTTTGCAGCAGAGTTAAATATAATTGTGCAATCTATTCTGTATACATAAGGAAATGAAGGATATGCATAAAGTTATTGCACATTTGAAAAATGCGCACAGTAACGAAGAATCGAATTCTCCACTGAAATAATTCCACTGATTTCAGTGGAGTTAGGCCAGTAGGGAATTTGATCCTTAACAAACTTGTTCAAAGCCTGCTGAAGTTTCATGCTGGAACACATTTACAAACATCTAGCACATCTTACAAATGAAAAATTCATTAATTTGATTAAAATGCTTATATACTATGCTTTCAGTAGATACCTTTTCATATATCCGACAAAGAATTCAGTATAAATTCTTGAAAACTCTTTAGCAATTGTCTAAAGGCACATAAATAAGAATATAATACTGCTTCAAGCATGAAAAGAAAAGCATTAAAAATCTAGAATTAATGTGACTAATTGAAAATTAAGGCATAGTTTAAAAATATTTTGCCAAGATAAAACTAAGCTAAGGTTCCATTCTTGTGCACAGTTTCAATTTTTCCCTCTCCTTTTTTTTTTTTTTTTTTTTTTTTTTTTGCTGCAGGCTCAAGCATAATCTTATAATACCAATAAATGAAAAATATGCGTTGAGGGAATCAATATACTGATTGTACGATTTTTTTTGAACAAGGTTCATTTTGTAGTGGCAGATTAATTTGTGTTTTACTTAACATAAAATTGTCTTTAGCCTTAATTCATAAGTAAATTGCTCTTTTAAGACTTTCGATTTTGTTTTTAAATAATTAACAGAGAAAAAGGAACTTCGAAACAGTTCAATTAATTTAACAACAATAGCCTTTTGAGGTATAAATACAACCGCTTGCTCCATTCAAGCAATAAAATTAGCAATAAACGTACAATGTGAAATAGATTTTCGTATATATCTCAACCGAGGGACGTGCCGTCCTCGGTGCAGCAGGAAAAGGCTTACACTTTCAAAGACTAACTAAATCCCAAGAATATTCAGGCTTCCTCAAAAGCCTGTGTTACTGAGCAATAATTTAAATTACAAGTAGCTATTAAAAAACAGCAAATGAAATGCAGAGAATCCTCCACTTCGGCATGAGGGGAACAGATTTTGAGAGTTTCCCTTTCTAAAACAGGTTTTGTTTTTTATTTACCTTCCCCTCATCCCCCCCCAAGTGTTCCTATGGAATATATGCATCACAGCTACTTAAAAGTTTGACGGTAAGAGCACAAATGTCAACCAAAGGGCATTATTCAGCATGAAACATCTGCACCAAGTTGTGAAATCGTGGTAATACTATAAGGAATAAGCTGAGCAAAAATTCCTGTGTCTAATATTGTTATACAATTTTATGTGATAAATAGCCAGAACAAATGCTCGTCAGAATTACGTTTTTGTTCTATCGTATTCTGCAAAACTAATTTGTGAATGACCTCAAAGATAGATGATTTGTTAATTTGCAGATGTCTCTCCACTTTCCTCTCGGTCTCTGGCCATTTCAGGAGATTACGCATTTACAAACTGTATGTGCATGTATAAAATATCTCTCTCTCAGGCATTTCTCAATCACTCATCGTACCATGTTTAAGTGCTAAATATATGTATTAGGCACACACATGCCCACCCACAAAAGCGAGATACATATACATATCTACTAGCTAGACATTCAATTAAATATGTATTGTAAAAGGCAAAAGTGATTTCAAAGATTTGAAGACAACCGTGATGACAGTATATATTACTGTTAAATTCACCAAGGCACATCTGCAAAACAGACTAGGGACTTATCTGTAAATCTTTTCCTAGGAAGCTAAAGGTAAACATTATTTGTTTGCCAGAACGGTGTGGAAAAAAATATTTATGATTCTGAGAAACAGTTAGTGAAACATTTGCTGAGGGAGTATTACATTTGCTTTTTAAATGAATTCATCTCAAGCAATCAGGATTTAGTTAAATGGACTAATGCCACCGAACGTTTCAGACCGTCATTTGGGGTGTGAGCACTGGCACTCAGAGGATACCTTTTAAACACAATACATTTATGAACTCATTTTTTTTTCCCCCGAGGATTAAAAAAAAAATAATTTTTATGCACAGCGTCAGCGGCCTTGTTTAATAATTTCCTCGCTGCCGAGCTCACCTTTAGAAAGGATGGAGAGTTTAACCACATGTGGTAAAAGTTTTAGCCCTGGGGGGGTTTTATTATAGCAATCCTCCTTTTCAATGCACTGTCCACCATAACGGGTCTTAACCTTTCCTCGCCAGACAGACAAGCGGGGAAGTACAGAAACGAAACAAGCTATGTTTAGCAGAATTTTTACATACCATAATCTCTTTACCATGGTCAGGCAAGGCTGGAATTTTCGAGATGCTCTGTTATGGCACGGATCCATTGCAGGACAGAGCTGATTTACAGCTTAGCACCATTCTCCACTCTTCACTGAGAGTAAGTTAAATGACCCAAGAATAACATTAATATGTACTATAACTAGATAGAATGCTGGTCTAAAGGGTGGTCTGAGGCATTAGCTTTCACCCAAGGAAACTCAAGCTCATATATTGCCCAGAAATACTAATAAGGGTCAAGTATCATTACTATTTTAAGAGGTCGACAATGCAGTGAGTTATGGGGTATGATAGCGAAGCAGGGCTCTTCTCCTGCCGTCTATCAGCCCTCTTGTCTACTCACTGCAATGTTTTGAACAAATCCTGGACTAAATTCAGACTCATTATTTTGCACGTTGTTTCATGGCTAACCTGGTTTAAAAATACCCGCAGACCACTTTTATTCCTTGGTTGGGCCAATCCGATTAACCTCAGCTGGGTCCCACAACAAACTTTTCCTCCTTTTTCTCCCTATCATTCAGGCAGTGGCTCCAGAATAATAATTAAAAAAAACAAAACAAAACAAAAAAACTTGGGAGAAACCGAAGCTGCAAGTTTAACATCAAGTTAGTAGGGGCACTAAAATATTTCCCCAGTAACAAGAAAGATCTGACAAAACAATAAATAGAAAAGTAAGATGTTGAAATTATTTTAAGACAGATGCGTTTTTAAACTGTATTAAGAACACCTATCATGGAGCCCGATTCCAGCAGTTCCTCACACAGGAGGTATTTTATCTTCACAACATCTGGCACTGTCAAGGAGGTACAGTTGTAGACCTTACCAGATGCAGACACTCCATACATAAAAGTACACTAACAAATCATACCATTAATAGCAGCACAACACAAGTGTTTCTTATACATCCATGAAGAGAACTGTTCCATGGCTATGGGAAAGCTTAAAGAAAAAAAGAAAAAGCCACAAAAAACCCCAACAACCCCTAACAGAAATTTCTTGCAATTCCTAAAACATAAAAATAACTCTGAGAGCTTTATTTTCAGCTTTTTTTTTTATAGATGACTGACAAGAAAGCTTCTTTCTTCAGGGTGAAAAACTCCTTGTCCCATAAATCTGTGTGGTTGACATATCTAGGTAAATTTGTATCCTTGCTCAAAGAGATCACTGGTTTTATTCTCTATGGATTTTTCACTCACTCTATTGTGGAAAGTGAGTTGAGGCAGAAAAAAAATTGCTTGATATTTGAAGGAAGGTTTACATTATTTTATATCATCCACACTGTTCTGTTGTCACTTGGCTTCTTTTATGAACTGTTTAAAACATGATACTATACTACATAAACCTTGCCCGGTTTTGAATATGTAGCGTGTTCCGCACCCTGAAGGTCTTGAGCCCGATATTCCTCTCACTTCCTCGTCTGTTAGTTGGACGTAACTACATTCATCCCAACATAAAACATGAAGGTATTTGGAAGTTATATATTATATTTATATAAAACACATGCTATGTTTCCTACTTTAATATTTTATCTTTTTTAAAAAAAAAAAATAATCAAGGTGTCTCTGATATTCTAATATAAACGAGCAGTTCTTTGTGTTTCAAGCAAGCCTCCCTTGAACATCAGTGGCATTAACGTAATTGCCACAAACCAAGGATTTAGCTTGCATATATGTCTCTTGATCCTTCCCCTTTATATTTCACCAGCAATAATCAATATGCCACAGGATTCATCAGTGCTATGCGTTGGACAGAAGAGAGGCAGAATTTCTATCTCTGATTCGTTTCTCCTCTTGTGAACAAAGACCTCACCCTTTTATTAAATGATTAAGTACAGTAAATAGGTCTCAGCTAAATATTCCTTTAAGATCAAAGCGCTGCTCGATGTTTTGTCTGATATTATCATAACAAAATGCGCAGAGCAGCAGCAAGCCGCAGTCCCAAGGAGTTCTTTCAGTATATATAATACCGCTCCTCTCAAAGCTGGAGTCATAACATGTTGTCAAGACCATGTTTATTATTTCTGCAACATGCTTTAAAATTTAATTTTCTCCAAAACGCGTGCTGCTTCTTGGAACTAGAAGTGATTTTAAGCGCATGTGCTGTGTTATGACAGCAGCGACGGTGGTGGTGCACGCTCGGCAGCGGGATTAGATATGGGTCAAATGTTTAACCATCTGGATTTACCATGAGCTAAACCTTATTTTTGATACCTCTGTTTAGGCTAACTGGAAAGTCATTCCTCCTTCGTCCTCTCCAAAGTTGTATTTCTGCTCTCCGGGTGCCGGTGTGGACGTGGAGCCGCACTACTTCTACCACCCTGTGGCAATCGCACGCCATGACACACGTTCCGCTCCGCCGCGGCGCTTGGCAGCCAGCGGGTCCTTCGCAAAGTTGTTTGTCCTCTTGTGATCAGTTCTAGGAACAATTAATTTTGTTCGTTTGCTTGTTTTGGTGATGCAAGTAATACACGCCTAGGTAGAGAGTGATGAGATGAGAGCAAATCTTCTGTAAAAGAGACTAAACTGCTAAACTGTTTTGGGATGCGTAACTCAAACTATATTAAAATAATTCTTAACTGCTGCAAGGAACACACTCTGGTTTTGTACCTGACTATTAACATATTACAGAGATAGAAGACCTTAAAGAAAATAACTGGGTAGTACATTAGACATATCTATTTGCTTTACTTAACACACCAGGAGATGACGGGTACAAAAAGTTATCTTGATCACAAAAGAAAGGTTAATACAATTAAAATTTTCTCACTGCGTGCACATTTCACGAATTCTCTGAATTTTATATGGAGCAGATGGCGTTCAAACAAATCAAGAAGCTGAAGCTAAAAAAAACACACCAATGGAGAAACTCATATATTTCTTCAAACGATAAGATGAACTGCAGATGTTTGTTGAGGAGTACTGCTGACGCAGGCGACCTAAGCAGCAAAGGCTTAAAAAGAAGAGTCCAGTTGTGTTTAGCACTGGCCAACCACGCTAGCTGTCACTGCATGATTTATGAAGGTTGCTTGCCAGATTTTATGTCGACAGAGAAATTGCGATTAAAAAAAGCCCGACCAGTTACCTATGTTAACAGGGAACATGGCAAAATAATAGCTGCAGCACACCTTGCGCCCCACTTGCAAGTTTAGCTTTCCTGGACAGACAAAGATATTTAAGCAGCATAACTCACTTCCATCAATCTTTCAAAGTTTTGACCAACGTGCCTTCATGCTTCTGCATTTTGTCCACATGGTTCTCGGTAGTGCTGCTAAAATACTGTGCTTATCTGACACCTGCGGTCAAATTAATCCCCAGTTAAGCCTGACAAAGTCACTAAAAGGAAAACAGTTGTCCGTTTAAGAACTTGGGAATCAGACGCAAAACCAGCTGCCTGGTACGTGGTTAAAAATCATTACTGAACATTAAAAAATTAATTTCAAGATTATACTTGATGACATTTACAAACCCTACAATTAACTCGGTGTTTTACTGGGGGTAAGTCGCACCCTTATGTGTCAGTGTTTCCACTCAGAAAATCACATATCCTTAGAACTTGTTGCAACTTGGCTGTAAATATTTACTCTAGACGGCAGCTCAGTATACAAGGTTACAGCCCAAAAGCAAGTATTTCATACCAAGTTTCAAATATATGGATTTTCCCATTTGTAGATGATTCAGGCAGCCTTTCCCCTCCCTTAGAACTGCTAACTCAATCTATAAACATAAATATACCATTTCAGAGGAGAAAAGATGCAAATTACAGATCAGTACAGTAGTCCTCAGGGAGTTTATTATGGGGTAATTGGACCAAACAAGGGCCAACTTCTGGCCTGATTTACAGTCTCAACATGTCTATTGACATCAGCGGACGTCTAAGGCAAGGAAGAATTTGTCTTTGAGGGGTTGGAAAGAGTTTTAAATTATTCTAGCTTAGCCTCCCTGGGCTAACTTCTGCTCTGGAGGGGCACCATTATAAACGCAACTCAAATCCCTGGTTTCAGATGGGTGTAACTCAGAGCAAGGCTTTGCCTCCTAAACGATGCTTGCTTACTCATCAATTCTGAATTTGGCTCCTCTAAACGACTATAACCCTCCGCAGATATTGAGTAACATCACTGAGCATGTGTGGTTTTCTTACGTGATTCCTTGGGCTGGTTGCAAAGCAGAACTCCAGGCTAGAGGCCAAGTCACACAGAGTACGAGCAGCTTCAGAAATAACCACCATTCAGGTTTGTTTGCTGCAAGGAGCTCAAGACGGAAACCCTCAAATTGAGGAAAACTAAGTAAGTAACCAGATTGCGTTAGCGTAGTTTTTATAAACGTATCCTAAGGTTGCTCATGTTTCTGTGGGGCTAGGAAGAGGGCGAGGGGGCAGGTTAATGTGGCTACCGAATCCTGAGTTGCTTTGCTGTGCTGCCATCAGACTTGTCAGCCCACCTCAGAGAGCACTGGAGACGTTTCAAAACACGCGAAGAACTGGGAGGCCAACACTGCAATTGTCAGAGGGAGATGGCTCCGTACGGCTGCGGGTGATGCCGGGGATGGCACCACGCCGCGGTGATGAAAGGCACCCGGGTGTCACCATGCTCGTGTAACAGTTAGTGAAAGACCATTTGTAAGGTTTGCACGGGACTTTTGCACCACCAGTGGACATCTGCTCAGCTACAACTCAAACTGGAAGCGCCCCAGAGTGACTGTTTCATAGGCCATGGCAAATTGCTCGGAAATTTCAATGCATGCGTCCATATCATACGTGTATTTCAAATCGCTGTTTTTGTGGTCCCAGAATGGTTAACTGGAGTTAACCATTAACTCTCCTTAATGGAGACTAAAGGGCAGCAGTGTCTTCAGCTCAGGGTTGATATGAAGTAACAAGGGGCATGAGGTCTACCTTTATTTTAAAGTAACGTGTAGGTCAGTGTCATCTCTGAACTTACAGTGAGTATTTTTCTCATTTATTCATGTGACTTAATTAGCCATGGTATTTCTCCAGATTTCTTCCAGTATCTGCTCCCAGCTACTCTGTGGTTCAGTGATTTTCACCGAATTTACCTTGGAAACAAACACTGTCAGTTGAGTCTGAGTCAGATTTAGGTTCTGCCAGCCACGGAGTTTATGAATGTACCTCATGACTCAGTTTTCTGCAGTTCTTGGGCAGTGTGCCATCAGAAATGAGAGAGATGTTTACAGCGTAGTTATGGTTATTGTTAAATATAGGAAATATTTGCAAACACGTCTTGAAAACTCAAAGAGGGTGGCTGGAGCTACACCATAGATGGGCTGTTTCCGTCAGTCCGTAGCAACTACTTAGGAGCACAGGTCTGTACTTCTGGCTGGAGAGAATTAAAACTGGTGCGCAAGGGGACTATCCTACATGCTTTTTGATAAACTTGATACCCAGTGAAAAGATAAAATTCTTTCAAAAAGATGCTTCATATGACAGGATTGGAATCTCTGCTGTGTGCACTTACGCCGTTGCCTGCCTGGAGATATTCCTTTGCTTTAGTGTGTCCACCTGTGAGTATTTCTTGTGCCTTGTCCTGTACCGCTTCAGGGCAAAAGATTTCTTTTTGTTTTCTGTTTGCGTAGGACTTCAGAAAACGGGATGCTGGTCCACCTAGAAGAAGAACCCTCCGTTCTCCCAAGGATATGGGCGGCGTTATTGCTAGGGGATACAGTAATACCAGAGAGGTATAAAAACTCACCTTCAGGGAATGGGAAATATGCAACAGTGACTGAGATACAGCTACAGCTTTGAGCATGCTCTCCCCTCTCTTGCTTTCTTTGCTGGAGAAAGTGATGCCAAGTTGCTCTTCTGCCCAAGCCTGTGTGGACACTTCTCTCCCACTTCTGTGGGACAGGCACATGGCAGAATCTGACTTGACAAACTCTTACCACCCTTGGTGATGTCGTTCCTTTGGTAAATCACCGTATTAGGTACCTTGCCTGCATTTCACATGTCATTAAAGCTTTGATTAAGAAAAGTCATAAATATAAATAAAGTATTACGCTACCCCAGCAAGCTGCAACGGCGTCTGTTTAGTCCCTGAAAGCGTTCACATAATAAACAGCGCTGTAAAACTATTGTTGGTAATGGCTGTGTTATTCTTGCTCCCGATAAATGCACTATTGAAATAAACTAGCTCTCCCAGCATTAATGATCATTTGATTAAAGAAAACTTTCTAGTTAACATTTTGTAACAATGTAATAAGTAACTTTCAATTAAATTTTTCTATATGTGGAGAAAATGTGTAATGAATAAATCAGTAAAGACTACATAATGGAAGCCTATTAGCAGGGTGAATATATTCTTGTAACTCAAATTTCTATACCACTTTAGTATTATCTTCTATCAGAAGAGAAGGTACAATTACCAATTTTATCTTATCTTAGGCTTATTATTAAAGAGTAGTAAAGGAAACTTCATTCCAGAAGCTATAATGTGATTTTTGATTAATGGTGGGATTTTTATGTGACAAGAATACTTCTCCTAGGCAAAGTATGCACATGTATCTTTGCCTGAACTGACTTGTTTCTGGCAGGCTTTTCACTGACAGAAAATTTTGCTTCCCTATAAACATACGTATTTTTCTGTATGTATAGCAGATTTAAGCGTACAGGATCTAAAACGGTCTGAACTGAATCTATGCTACATGAAAGGACTTCAGCCTTTACTCCACATTTTAATCTCTTTTAACAAGATTCACTAAACAATAAACACCTTCTGCTTTATCTTAAGAAATGTCAAACTTGCAAAGAGAAATGTAACAAATGTGAGCAAAATTAATCATCGCTTGAAGCGTTGTAAGTGGGTCTCACTCTTGTAGGTAGGTGCACCAGTTACTGTTCTTGGGAGCTATGTGCTTGTAATGGTGGCCAATGGGATGTCCGAGCGATTATTTAAAATACGTTTGCAACCTTTGAAATGCCTCTTAGATTTATTTGTAATGGATGGAGAAGGATAACCATTCAAGGTTTGCCGTTCTTCAACTGATGTGCATGACACTTGTAAAAAGTCAAGGTTTGAGCGTGTTAAATGAGAGTTAATTCAAGCTCTCACTAGCATCAGATGAAGGAACCCGATCAGATTTTCAGTTTGCTGAACCTTAAGACGTTAGCGTTTGCTTGCCAAGTCGCAGTTGGTATTCACCTGTAGGCAAGGGACAGCTAATAGCCCCAGCCTATACCAACAGTACGTGTAAGGCACGGGAGTGCATATGATTAATACATTACCTGCTATAACGCTTCAGTCACGCACAAAGGCGTTAAGAGACGCCAAAATGTAGACCGGCATACCTTTCAGGCAAGACCTGGTTGTCTGTCAGTGCTGCGTGCAGCCAAGTCAGCCTGCAGCCTTGGGTTACCTCCCCGCTCCTGCTTCCCAGCACCGCTTGGCTCCTCTGCAGAGAAAGGAAACAGCTCTGTGTGAGGCAGCGAGGGAGAGTCTTGCTCAGTTAAACGCGCTCTGCATCTTACCTGTCCTTGCAAACAAGGGTATTGCTGGCTCCTGCCCTTGGCACAGGCTCTGCTCTTCACAGTGGAGGACCTTTGGCTAGAAAAGGATGAGTTCTAAGTCAGAAAGTCCACCCTGCCTCTTTGGTTTTCAGGGTTAATGAGAACCAAACCTCCTACAGATTCATTCCAATATGTGACTTGACGTTCTAGTAATTTTGCCTCTACCACCTCTTTTCTTTTTTTTCTTCTTAAAAAGAGATTATTTCCATTCCTAGCTTGAACTGCTATTAAAGCACTCAATTTTATTCTTAGCCAAACTTAAGGGAGTTGCTCTGGATTTTAATAAAAGAACCAAATCAGTTGAATTTGGCCTGCCTTCCACTTCAAACCCTCTATTTTCTTTTTGTTATCAATTTATGTGATTTTTTTTTCCTGTTAGTGTACACACAGAACTATTTCTCCTGTTTTTTATGTTTCTTCCTACCAGATTTATTTTCCTAGATTTTCCTTAATTCCAAATAGCATACAGGTTACTTTGATTTCCCTTTCAATACATTTTGTTTCCACTCCTGCGTCTGCTATCGTATAAATACATACTTCTGTATTTTTGTATTTTGTATATAAATACATATTTATGTATTTATATACATACATTCATATATGTGTTTATGTAGTCAATACAAAAATATATACTTTCATATATTTCTATTCATGCACATGTACAGGTATTTAGATGGTAACTCCAGGCTGGCTCATTTCTAGCCAGCGCTCCAGTAAGCTGGCACTGACGGCCATTCTTCTTTGCTATCCACTTTTTAAGTCTCCATTGCCCATATACATTTCATAGGTCACCAAAAATGCGTAGAGTCCTGACATATGATGCTGCTGCTATTTACGCTGCACTGAATATACGATTTGGTTCAAATTCTACAAAAGTCAGTGAATATTATTCCACGGAAAACAAGTGTTTGTGTTAGATGAGACATGCGTGTAATTCCTGGAGCTCCTTCGGTTGTTCAAAACGGGGGTGTTTTTACTGCTCACTTCAAGTATCAATGCGTTTGCTTTAGAGCAGGACTTCTATACAGCTTTTAATGACCTGAGATTTGTTTCCTTCCTTGAAAATAAAGAAGGACCCAAAGTCATGTTCACAGTCTTCATTCCATAAAACCCTGGAAAAGTCAAATACATTATGTTTGCACAAGCAAATGCTGTTTCTACCAAACTATATGGAAGCAGTATCATTTCAGGTTGTACCGAAATTGCTAGCGAACATGGCCAGCAGTTTTTGAACCCCCATGTTACTGCATACAAAACCGGCGGTGACTCACTAGCTGCTCCTGCTGCGTGCTCTGTCAATACGCACAACATATGAAACACCTTTGTAAAGACTCCTCCAGCTTGAGGACCTTCTTCTGCCACCTAAAAGCCCGCTGTTGATTCAGATGCAACATGGGCTACCAGCACGTTTTCCAGGGCAACCGCAAGATTTACGAACTCTGAAAAGTGAAATCTGCCATTAAAGTTTGCAGCAACACATTGAACCCGGTGTAGATCTTTATACATCCCTTTTAAAAACAGAAGAAAAAAACGGGCCTTTCAATTAAACTTAAGATGATGGCATAATTTTAAATGCGTGTTATCTTGCATGAAATATAATGGCTGCAGAGAATGATTTCCAGCTTCCCCTGCCACTAATCTCTGAACAAATACAAACAAAAAACAGTAGCAGGTCAGAGCCACTGTAATTTATTCATTTCCCTACCACTGAAATATTTTACTGTCCTTCATTTATTTGTAAATTTTGTTCTGAAACAGAAAGCCCCTTGAGATCTGGCATCTTGTTTTCAAGACTGTCTGCAGGGAAAACAAGGCTGATGGCAGCCTCGGGAACAAAAAGGCTAAAACGAAATGGAAGATGACATCTTCAGCTGGTGTATAGATGCCTGCAAACAGATTTAACGCGAGGCACTCGTTTTCTCTTTAAAACCTCGCGCAGGGGTTTCCATCATGCCGTGTTTGCTCCTGCATCCTTGTTGTTTCCCCTCATTATCTCCAAAGGTGCGTTCTGCCCATCGGTTTGTACCTCTGCCCCATCCCAGACCGGTGCCTCCGCTGTGCTCGTGATCCAAAGCGATGAGCTGTGATTCTAAGCAATACCCAGGCAAGATAGGTATCCCCTCAGTCACCTGCATAAATTACAATAAGGGCAGGCACAGCTCGCTTCTTCTCGTCTAAGGGTTCCATGGGAAAAGGGGAGCAATGATTATGATCTTTTAATTAACGTTACATTTAACATAGAGCGAAACAACGGTGTTTGTTTTGAGGTTGACAAAGCAGTCTCAAAACCAAACCTGAGTTAATGGAATTGCAGACTTGGAGTTTGAGAGGAAGGGACATCTAGTGGGGTCATGTTGTTCAAACTCGCCACACAGGGGTTTGCAAGCACAAAGAAAAGTGTTGAGACACCAATAACAAATGCTACTGAGTTTCCCTGCTCAGCTGGTGGCTCAGGACCTAGACCCTCCTTTGCCATCTGCAATTTCACAGAAACTTTCTGCCAAATGAATCACCTTCAAATAAATGAGAACCAACGACCCCTTGCATCTTTTCAATATCTTATCATGCTGCCCTTAGCTTCGCTAATGTTCAATTTTTCAACAAATTATGGAACAGATACAAACGCCGCAGTTCCTTATGCTCGGTTTTGAGGTATCATTACTGTGAATCAGTGAATCTGGTAATGATGGGCCTGGTCCAACCAGCTTATAGAAAGTCATTTCACTGAATTAGAATTTGAAATGTCTCCCGTTATATTGAGTAAAATGCAGATTCTGAGGATGTTCCTTACCCCAGTGAGGTTGCTCATATGTAAAGTGTCTGTTTTGGAAATGATACCTATGGTTTTCTTCTCTTCCTTTCCACCCTTGTCCCAACACAGCCCAAATTCCACCAGGACATTTGTTTGGGCTTCCTTTAATGTCAAGTGCTGTGCCCACAGACAGCCTATCAGCAACGCTTCACAAGTGTGAATGTTCGGACTCGTGACACTCTCTGGGCAAAAATAATGTCCAGTTCAAAAAATGAAAATGCTTTTAACGAGGTTAGAAAATAAAAGCTGAAATCGCCTGAAGTCCCATGGTTCGGACCTGTATCTCCTCCCTGCATGCACAGGACCTTCCACACCTGTGGGGCGACACAAAAAAACTACAGCAGCCAAAAGAGATTTCGAAATAAAATACGAAGGCAGATGTGAAAACAGACCGTAAGGCCTGTGAACTATTACACCGGGTGTGATCCTCCTCTAACTTACAACTGCTGTAGATCAATTTACAACTGATGTAGGACTGATATAGACCTGATGTGGTGTAGATTAAACTCCTATTGAAATCAATGGAGTTAGACAGGTATAAAACTTGAGGCAAAGGAGTGGAGAACTAATCTGATTATCTCAGAGTTATGAAAACATCATTTATTTGCAGAATTGACATACTTTGTGGTTTCTGCTGCTTGACTCTCCAAATGTTCCCTTATACTGAAAACACACTTGAAAACTTTAAAGATTTATTGCACAGCCCTCAGCTTGGGTAGGTAATTAATTGTGATGACTATTTTGGAGCTGCTTTTGTATATTTTTGGAGGAAGAAGGAAGTTTGCTGCCAGGCAAGAAGGAATCTTTGTTTTGCTTCTCTATAATTTGTGGCTATGTCACTGGCTGATGCATGAAGTTACAGGAATAGCTGTTGTTGCTTTTTCTTTGTGAAAACACACTGCGCATTTCGTAGTCCTCAGTTTTTTGTTATTTTTTTCGCCTCCCAAGGCTTTGGCAACTGTTGCTGTCAGATAATTTGTAGTGTGGCCCACTTGACCCTTAGTTCATAGGTCATCAGAATCTATATGAAGGGGGTTATTCGCTGCTATTGTCGAGCAAGGGATTTACATCCTAACTCCTATTAATGCTTGTAAATCTCTCATGCATCAATGACGAGAGGAGGCCTAAATTACAATCATATTTGCTTATGAATACTACCACAGTACTGACACAATCCAAACAGGCACAGAAGCGGAATATTTGAAGAATATGAAGTTTCATGTGGAGACCAACAGGCGTCTGATCCTGCAGCCTTTCAGGAGAGCAATTAGTGAGATACCTGGAAGTACATTCTTAATTGTTCTGAGAAAAATGCAATGGTTAGGAGAGGTGTTGCAACCTCATGGCAACCAAGCCATACACTGGAGAAGCAGTTGCCTGACCAGTATGTGCTAATGGAGTGAATTGCACCAGGTATTAGATTTGCTGAAATCAGGTAGAGAGGGGGACTCCTCATCACAGGCAGCTAAGCAATATAGCCTAGGGAAAAGAGCAAGGTGAAATCAAATCTGTTTATAAATACTATAAACAGGCATGTTGCAGTCCACTTTCTAGGATTTATTTTTTATAATAAGGATATCCAGTCTTGGTTTCAGGCATTTGAAGTAAACTGGATATTTGTTTATGATTATGGGTGTGCAAACACTCAGGATCACCCATGTCACCTTCCTATGGCTGAGTCCTCCTTGCCCCTTACTTGGTTCATGGTGTCTGTTCAAAAGCTTCTCCAACTTCCAGTTTCAATGGAGACATTTACTTGCAGTAATGATCTCAGTGCTATTATGTGCCAGATTTACTGCGAGTGCCATGGCATCTGCCAGATCTCAAATGGTCTTCTTGATATGTGGTGTAATAGAGTGCTTGGTGTATGGAAATAACTGAAGGAGAAAAGTTTTTCCTTGAGTAGAAAAGGCTCCTGTTACAAATGTGCTTAAAACTATCACAATGGAAGGCTGGGTATACCCTACTCAACTATCTAATAATAAATGCAGTTTTACTCCTCTACATTACTAAATTGGCACATTTTACCTTGATTTACGTGAAATCTGACAGTGGTATTGAGTGCACCCTCAGCAAGTTTGGTGACAACATCAAGCTGTGTGGTGCAGTTGACATGCTGGAGGGAAGGGATGCCATCCAGAGGGACCTGGAGAGGCTTGAGAGGTGGGCCTGTGCAAACCTCATGAAGTTCAACAAGGCCCAGTGCAAGCTCCTGCACCTGGGTCAGGGCAATCCCAGCCACAAATGCAGGCTGGGCAGAGAATGGACTGAGAGCAGCCCTGAGGAGAAGGACTGGGGGGTGTTTGATGAGAAGCTCAACATGAGCCAGCTATGTGTGCTCGCAGTCCAGAAAGCCAACTGCATCCTGAGCTGCGTCAAAAGAAGCGTGGCCAGCAGGTTGAGGAAGGTGATTCTGCCCCTCTACTCCAGTCTGGTGAGACCCCACCTGGAGTACTGCGTCCAGCTCTAGGGCCCCCAACATAAGAAGGACATGGACCTGTTGGAGAGGGGTCCAGAGGAGGGCCATGAGGATGATCACAGGGCTGGAGCACCTCTCCTTTGAAGACAGGCTGAGTGAGCTGGGATTGTTCAGCCTGGGGAAGAGAAGCCTCTGGGGAGACCTTATAGCCCCTTCCAGTACCTAAAGGGGGCCTACAGGAAAGGTGGGGAGGGTCTGTATCAGGGAGTGTAGTGATAGGACAAGAGGTAATGGCTTTAAACTGAAAGAGGGTAGATTTAGATTAGATATTACGAAGAAATTCTTTAGTGTGAGGGTGGTGAGACGCTGGAACAGGTTGCCCAGGGAAATTGTAGATGCTCCACCCTTGAAGGTGTTCAAGGTCAGGTTGGATGGGGCTTTGAGCAGGTGAGGAAGGTGGAAGGTGTCCCTGCCCATGGCAGAGAGGTTGGAACTAGATGATCTTTAAGGTCCCTCTAACAATTCTATGATTCTGAGATACCTGTATATTAAAGGTATTAAAGGTTGTTGTTACAGGTATTTCTTCAAACGGGAACAAATCCTATGACAAATCCTTTGTACACTGACTTTATTCAGTTATCATTAAATCAAACCTCATCTTGATTCCTTTGAGTCTGTATTGCGGAGGGAGTTCAAAATTTGGATGACAAATTGATTGTGAGTGATGTAGTCTCTCTAAATGCAGAAAAGTTCTTGGTAACCGTAGAAAAAAATGATGTCAACACATAACAAGCCAGAATTCAACCTCAAGTCTAAATCTCTTTACTAATTCTGGAGATAATTGTATACATTTGTCTTCCATTTTTTCAAATGTCAAAGTCAAAGACAGTACAATCAGTTAATCTGCAATTAAAACCAGTTTATACTTACATATTCAACTCTTTCCACGATAAAATTAAGATATCTGATGACTGCACAAATCAGAAGAGAACTCACAATTTTATCTCTGCCGTTATCTTGTCAGAATTATTTACTGCTTTTTTCATCTTGGAAGAGCACACCTGCACATACTCTACGTTTCCCTAGATGGAATATAAAGGACATTCTCCTCAGGTTACCAAATTGAGGCACCAAGGGCCTGAACAAGCAGTCTTGACTCATGCGAGCGGTCCCTTTTACTCACATGAGTTAGGGTTGCCGGATCAGTCTGTTATATATCACTGCATTCATCGCTACAAAGGTTACAAGTTCAAAAATCGAACAAATTAGAGTAAGGGATACTTCCTAGAAGTAGTAGTCTACTGTTTTAAAAAATCCTTCACGATGGTTTTATCTTGTGCCTAAAAAATGTCTTTTTTTTCTTGTGACTGAAAAAGCGGAATTATTATGCAAAAAAAAATGTTATTTGTAATTTCTATTTATGTATTAAGGATTTTATTTCTTTCTTAGAGATTCACATGTATTTGCTGAAAAATGTTTTCATAGCTTGTCCCTTAACTGAGGATCTACGTTTTTCAGCTTACAGGTTCACTAGCTGGGTGTTTCAAAGAACAAAAGGGATGCACCCATCAATGTGAGTAGCAAAGACTGGACCCACTCTGGGCATCTCGTCTCATTCTTGATGAATGATGAACATATGATGAATTACATGTTACTTATACAGGGATGTATGTACATATACATAATATATCCTATTATTGTGTGGCACATGATTAAGCCAGTAAAATCACAGAGAAACAAATAAGGCATTTCACAGAAACACTTATAAATCCAGTGCTGTACCAGATGTGTGCATGGGTTTAAGACTGTCCATTTTACGGCTACTGTGCCCCATCGTTTAGTCTCCAGTTGAAATATCAGACTAAATCACTCTTTTGCGGGAAATAATAGAAAAACAAAGAAATGTAACTTAAGCACAATTCAATTAGATGCAAGGGAATTGAGCACCTCAATTCTTAATGAAATTAATGATCTTTTATAATCACAAATGGCCAGACCTTAATTTTACTTGCTATTTAAAAGATGACACCTAGAGTAAAGTCATGTCCCATAAACCATTAAGTGTCTCTGGGATTCAGAAAAGACTGTCCCTTCCTGGATTAGTAGGAGAGTGTCTTGACACACCTTTAATGCTTCCAATACCAAGACAGCTCAATTATGACTACAAGATTTTGATTAAAAGGTAAGTGGAGCATCCCAAAGCCAAATGAGATCAAGCGAAGGGCACTCATTAGCTTCTGTGGAATATGGCATCTGCTTAAAAGTCTTACCGACAGCCATTATCATACATGGTTGCTTTGAATTTTTACAAATTTAGTTATAAATAAGTCCAAAGTAACAGAGGAGTGACTTTGAGGTTATGTTAAACTTAGATAAATATTAAGAAAGTTTTTCCTACTGTCTAAGCAAAATCTACATGTTTCCCTGCAACCCCATCACTTTGTGTTATCCACCTGAAGAACAGCTTATTCTACTCATTTTTCCAGCTAACTTTTATTAATTTTATGGCTATTATCTAGCTCATTCAGGGGCTTATCAGAAAGAGTGTGAAATAATATATTGCGGTAGTCTGTTCTAGATGTCTTCAACACAGAAATTGTTCTAGCAAAACCCAACTGAGTTAGCATTGGCTTCCGAAAAAAGGCTCTTGCAGTGAGAAAGAAACATAACCTTCCACTATCCAACTGTAATGTGAGAAAGCTATTAAGATGTGAAAGTCGCCCCAAAATTTTAGTTACCGAAGTTGGGAGGACAGGGATTCTTGTGCAATGTAGGGTTGCACAAAAGGAAGAGGCCAAATATCCCGGGATTGTGGTTTGACCCGAATAGCTACAGGCTGACTTGTGGCATTGACTTCCAAGATTGTATGAAAGATGTAAAATGAAAAAGTGAATGAAGCAACATTAGAAATGACGATGTATCAGAGGCCGAACAATAGCAATATTCTAGCAAAACTTTTACCCTATTTTGTGAACCATGTAAACTTACTGAACTGAGGAATAATGACTATTTCTTCATACCCCCTCATTATACCTTTCTTACAAATAGTTCTTGACAGTAGCGTCATTTCCCAAAACTTCTAGAATAGAAAAAAATTATATATATTGAGAGACTTTTGTTCTTTCCATGTGACCTCCACATTACAACCAGATGGTAAATTACTGCATTTTTCCTCTTAAAGGGCTGGGAAGATGTAGCCCATACTGACTTAATCTGAGGTTGATGAAGTGGTTTGTATTTGAGACAACAAGATTAGATTATCGCAGTATATTAGTTTAAAGTCTTTCTGACAGTGCCTTGTGTTACCTGGTATTAAACTATGAATCATCTCTGCATGCATACCACGGGCCAGATTCTCCCCTGGTATAAAATGATACAACTCCATTGATGTCCCCGGAGCTGCCCTTGCCAACACCAGCTGAGGATCTGGCCCTTATCACACAATACGCTATTGAAATGTCAGTCTTTAGAGCAATTCGCCAGCTTGATCTACCTCACCAGTCCTGGTTAGTCATGCCCTGGGGGTAGCTGTGATAATCTCCATTCAATCTGTACTTCTGGAATGGAATTGTTTGGAAATAATGCTTTCAGCTGCACACCTTGCGTTTGGGAAGCTTGCCAAGAGGCTTCTTGCTCTGTTTTGAAATACGGAATCACATCTCTACTGAGATTTTGGCTCTATTCCCTATTGCAGAATTTTCAGTAAGTTATTAGGTGCATCATTACCCCATTTCATTTCCTGGCTGTTCTGACTACCATCCTAGTGCTTATACACTGAAACCGCCAACATCTTTTCCTCAGCCCTTCCCACGAGTGCCTGATCCAAATCCCACAGAACCCCATTTGAAGTTTCCCAGCAAACTCACTCAGACTCCTAGGCGAAAATAAAGGAAGATATCTAAAGTTTTTGATCATGAAGTCTTTTATGCCAGTGACTGAGATGCGGAAGTGGAGCACACAGGAGCAACAGGGAGCTGAGATTTTCATTCCCACAGTGCCTTCTGCAGGTTTTTCCTCTGTCTCCATACCTGAAGGAAGATAATCTCTTGAGGACGATCTAGATATGGACTTTGGTTTTTTTTGTTGTTTTCTTTTGGAGCATACTGCTTTCTGCTGTTAATGAGCAACTGACTTCACTGGAATCTTTCTGCAGATTTCACAGGGTTGTGTTTCTCAAGTAGAGTGAAGACTTTGAAGATGTGAAATAACTATTTGTGGGTCTCTTACGTTTACTGCGGGTCTCTGCAGTTCTTCTATAATATCCCAGAGCGGGATATCACGCTGATTCATAGTTCTGCACTCTCTGTGTTCAATGTCATAGAGCAGTGCCTTATTAGGATCAAGAGGAAGAGAAAACATGAGCACACAGCCAGCTTTCTCTGAATAATGCACATGGTTCCTCTTTGGATTCAAGCAGCTGGCAAAAAAAGTGTGATTTTTCTAGAGAGAAGGAAAAACTGAATGCACTGGGAGCATCTTCCATACAAACTTGCATATTTTTGAAGGTTGATAAAGTCTAATTTTCCTGAACAGAAAGAAATAAAACAGTATGAGATATTTCCTTAGCCTACACCTCGAGCCCACACCTCAAACTCTGGCAAATAATCTCGCTCCCTCTTTCTGGACTTTGTGCTTGACTTCTGCTCTGTCTCTGTACGTCCCCTGCTCCCCTCTCCTCACCCTACCAAACCTTCGTATCTACACAATTCGCATTCCTGAATGGCCAGGCACTTGCCTTTGCTTTTTGGGTGATGACATGTTTCTTGGGTTTGATTTGGAGACTGCTATAGTTTCATAAGTGGCTGTAACTGCTTCTTTACAGCTATCTGAAATGAAGGACAGCTGTTACACCTTGGGCTTCAATAACATTTTGTCTAGCCAACAACAACTTCTTCATCACCTCATTGAGCCAGCCCTGGTCCTAAACACTCTCTCTGTTGGCTTGTTCTCTGGACACTAACATGCTTCTGAGTCTGCTGTTTTCCTCTTCTCCAGCTGCTCTGGTATTTCCTTCATCTCATACAGACACAAAAGTGCTCGTGAACAATGTCAGCGAAATCCCCTCCAGAGCTTGCCTTTCCTTTGGGTCATAAAACGTGACTGTGTTTGGGATGGAGATTGCTGTTGTTTCAGCTGTTTGGTTCCATAAAGGAGCTTTGCTGCTGCTTATATTAACTATTTTAAGTGTAGGACAATTATTACTCCCAGAAACTTACTTGAATTTGTTTCAATCTCTGCTCACGCAGCCTAACAGCTTGGATGCCTGCTGGGTTCGGAGCAAGAGGTGTCACCAGCCTGACCTGTGCGACATCCAGTGCTTTTTCTGAAGTTATTCTCTTTAACGGTCTTCAATGGAGAATCCCTAAAGGAAAAGCAGGCAAAGTGAGCACCTATCAGAAATCACGTATGTTTGGTCCACCCAGCTGCATCTGCACACATCTGCAAGGTGACTTGCCTGCATGGGCTGCCTTGTTAGGAGCAGAGGCTCAGGAACAGAGGCTGGATGAGCCTTTTGTCTCTGACTTTATAGGGAGCTGTTAGAGGCCACCTCAGAGAAAGCAGAGAGGAACAGCAGAAGGATAAGCAGCAGGGAAGACAGTGCTAAAATTCTGACTCTGCAAACTCTTTTATGCAGAATAGCACCAGTCCTTAAAAGAAAGGAAAGACGCTTACTTTGCTTACAAGTGTTTGAGAAGATTAATTAGCCAGTCTTTGCCAAGTGTTTGGAAATACATGAGGTGACGCGTGCTCTACAAGTATTCTCCCTGGGATGGCTGTGGAGGGTGCAGTTTGAGAGACAGGAGAGAGTCAAGGAGATATTGCCATCATCGCTGTCTGCACACCCGAGGTAATCTGTACAAAGGGCAGGAATACCTCTGGCATCCCTTTAGCCGGCTTAGGGAGACCTGGGGGCAGGTGTGACAGTGGGGTCTTCTGCATGTGGTAACTGCTCCAACACAAGCCCTTGCAGGGACCTCACATACCCTGGGTGGCTGTGCACCCAGCCTTTTGGTCTGGTGTGGGCACGGGAATGGTGGTGCCGCCAGGAGCGTGGGCAGAGACAGAGGTTGTTGTGCGAGAACCCAGGCTGTGCTGAAATTCGGTGTCTGTTAGTGTCAGTGTGGTTTGGCCACGTTTCTTCAGAACCCCTTGATGCTGCAGTACGGCTTTGGCTTTGCAAGGCTTCTTAAAACCAACCCACATATGTGCCTACAGCTTGTAGTAAAATTCCAGATTGATAACTGCAAGTGCTTGCCAGCAAATGCAGCTCTGAAAGTGAAGCCAAGGAGAAAGATTCTTCAAGTCTCCTCTTGGTTTTGGAGGTTTTGGCTTTTTGCTACCAAGGAGTCAGCCCCAGTAAGTCACTCGTGAATCCTCCCATTGACCTCACTGTGATCTAGACCAGGTCACAATGGAGATTTTAAAAGATTTTTCAGTAAAGTATCAGAAACAGTTTTGCTTCAGCCCTGGGAAATGAGACACTCGGCACTAACAGATTTAATATTCATCTTGTCACATACTAGGTTGCCTTACTGATCTTTGAGCTGCTCATACAAAAAGCGCCCTATCAAGTTACTGCTCAGCAGGATGACCACGCAGAGGAATATACAGAAGAGTTTTAAAAGTCTTCTTTCAGGAAAGGAAATTAATTTTTTCCCCCAAATTTTGACGCAATGTTCATAGATAAAATGGCAGAAAGCAGTAAATGTATGTTTCTACACACATCACAATGTGTATCGTGTACTTGTAAAAATCTTTGTCTTAGGACCTTTTTATTTAAAAATTATGAATATTAAAGTTTAAAGTTAAATGCTCTTCCTGATGAAAACATACCCAAAATATAAATGAAATTTTGTTATCTATGTGTATTCACCTTTGCTTGGAATGTTGTCAAAGCTTCAGACTATCTAAACAATAATACTTCAGACTTGTAGAAAGCCTAGCAGGCTTCATTAGGGCTTTTTTCAAGCTCTTTGTAGACTTTAATTAAAGCTGTGAGAAACTCCGTGTTCTTGGTACTACTTACACCTATTTCATACTAGTTCACATGCCACGTCTAAGGTGAAACAGCAAATCAGTACCAAAATCAGTAGCAGAATTGTGATCCCCGCGCTCCTGAGACCTGCCTGAGCTGTTGGATGTTCTCTTCCACCGGCCCGTACTATCAGTTATAGAAAATAACTTTTGATCGCTCAGAGAATGATCCGGGTACAGTAGCTATTATTTCCATCACTATAAGTTTGTGGGAATGGTTTTAAGAACAGATAAACCCAGACTGAAGGAAAAAACCCCAAACTTGTGAAAGTACTATTGACGGGCAATTTCATTAAATCTGGTTTCACTTTATTTGGGTTATATATTCCATTTCATAAAAACCTTATCATAAAGATCTAAATCTGTGAAGAATGACATGAAGCAATTCTTTACTACCTCTGCCGGTCCATTAAAATAAATTACATCTATCCCTTCCCCTATGATTTCAGGGAGTGCAAGGACTTTGATATATTTTGGCATAATTGCTTTGGTATCCAAGGTTTATTCTGTAATTGCTGTTGTGCAAATGAGACATTTAAGGAGCAGTCAGCTTTATTCTATACCGCCCATCACCACAGCACATAAGCAATGCATAGTCTGCATATTTTGTAACGCATTAACTTTTCAACAATTTTATTGGCACCTTTTTGATAAAGACAAAGACAGGTGTCAGACTGCACCCGGTTTATCCATACACTGTAAGGGGTTCCCTGGCTTCCTGATTTATTAACAATGGTGGTTCGTTACAATGACAACTTCGAAAAACAAATTACTTCGAAGTTATGATGAGGTAATTCTGCTTCTTGGAGCCTCTGTAATGAATCACCATTTTCCCTCCCTCCCTTGACCTAATTTCAAAATCATATACCTGTGTAAAATATTGTGATGAGAATTGTGTCTAATTATCTTCTAAATTTTTCTTTTAATTGCTAGAAGGATGCCCATTCTTGAATGAGGGAGGTATTCATGATGTAATAGTGTTAGAGAGTCCTTGAAATCTAGATTAATTATTAGTTGTGTGGACTTCTGAGAGTTTTTGATGTATTCATTTGCATTCACAAAGATGGCTTTTTAATTAAAGAGAGTTTTTGAACTTATACAAATCAGCCTTTTCCAAGTGTCCCTAGAAACGTGAAAAGTGTTAAAAGTGAGAAGAATCGAAGTTTTCCTGAAACATTACCTCCCATTAAAAACACTGAATGACCAAACCATTTGAAATACCAGACTCATGTCAGCAGCTTGAGCTGATCTGCCGTACAACATAGAATTGTTAAAGCCTGCATTGGTTAACTAGAAATGCCTTGCTTTCAAATACCATAGAAATGCTTCTGTAGAAAAAAGCAATGTAAGAATATCTGATTTCCATTTTAGCTTCCATTACGGCATATGTTTCTACCTTTATCTGCATGCTTGTTTTTTCCTCTTTAGAAATTAAAGCTTCTTTCCCAAGGACTCCGATTTTAAACGTTTCCTCATTGTAACTCCTGTGATCCCTTGTTGCCACCTGAGACTTCTGGTTTTTCTTTCTTTCTTTTTCTTTCTTTGAGATCAAGAGAACAAACTGAAAGCTCTCAGTCTCCAGGTCTGCTTCACAGATTTATAAATGGTACCATATTTTCTGTATTATAGCCATTCACTTCTTAATGCAGCCTAACATCTAATTTACAGTTTTGACTGCTGCTACATATTGAATTTGAGCAGATGTCTTTACCGAGCTGTCCACAGTGATGCCTAAATCACGTCCTTCAGCAGTTCACAGCAAATTAAGGTCCCTTAAGAGTGGATTTGTAGTTTAATTTGTACTTTCTAAAGTAAATTATTTTGTCAATAAGTGGAATTTCATCTGACACAATACTGTCCGATTTCCTCATTTTGTGAGATCTACCCAGAGTTGCTCATCCACCTCCCTGCCAGGGCTGCCTAATTTCAGTTTTCATCACGTGAATAACACCAGCCCTTCTCCACAACTGTGGTCCCGTTCCAGAACCATGCCGTGGTGAGACTGGGGCCTTTAAACCTCCTCCATGGTCCTGTCTTCTCCACAGTTCCCAGTTACACACAAAAGTGTAATGCAGACTTACAGATGTTTTTAATTGGGTCTTGTGAAGAACTTTGTCGAGAATCTCTTTAAAGTCTGTATAAAAGATATCCACCAGACTTTTCATGTCTCCTCTGGTTTAAATCTTTGCAAAGACCTTAGCTAGAGTTGAGTAAATCAGTTTTTTTAAAAAAATGGTATCTCTATATTCTCCTAGAGGGATTAAAACACAGTTATTTGCATTTATTTCCTCCTATGCTTTTCTTGAAGATAAACTAGTTCGGGGTGACCACCATTCTCTTCGTAGCTTTTTTTGTATGTTTAGATTAGCCATTATAACTAGCTACTTGGCAAAATACTATATCCACTTAGAGAACATCTACTTCATGTTTCATTTCCAGAAGACACTTACATAATTTCCTGGAGAATTAATGTTTGATCTCAATTTCCTCAAATTCAATTAAATATTTGACTGGATCAAGGAAATCTTATATTTGTATGGTTGCTCTTGTCGTCTGTTTTCACGTCTTTGTCTCTGCTGATGTCTAAACTTCATGACATGTACAGGTACATGGCAATGTAGATATTAATCTTTCAGTCTGGTGGAAAGTGACCTCAAATGCTACTCTGGTTCTCATTCCTCTTCTATGTTTACTCATGTTTTCATTTTTGAAAGTGATCTTTCATTCTGAAGCACTCCAATAATTTATTTCAGCATCTGGTTACTTGTTTTTCCAATTTTCTTGCAGCTCTTAGAGATAGCACTGTATATTCCCCCCTTCCAGAATCCTTTCCTTCTTGCCCTCACTTGGGATAAGTTTAATTTCCAAATTATATTTTCTTTAGCTTGAATAGATTTTTACGACTTGGGTTTTGACTGTTCCTTCCCTGGTAGCTTTCCTGCTCTGTCATTTTACTTGGCAGTGAAACGTGAACACTATCCGTGGTTCTGTCAGCGTTTCTTTAAACATATTCTGAGTTATTTCCTTTCCTAAACTTTCCCTTAAGTATACTTCTATGGAAATAAAAAATTTTAATTTTTTTTTTCTTTCCTTTTACATGCATACACATCTAGGTATAAACTGCCTAAGAACCAAGTCATGCTTATTCCTACTACGACCACAGCACTACTTAGGGCACCACTTCACAAACCAGCTTGTGTCCCACAGCAGAGTTGTTCTGAGCAGCAGCACCTCCTGCCACCCAGCTATTACTTTTCCTGACCACCTTCTAAGGCAGTGCTCAACCAGCCTAAGCCAGGACACCCAAAGGCATTTGTTCTTTACCAGCCTTTGTGTTGTCCACCTCCCAGTGACGCCCAACGACAAGCAGCGTTGGAAGAGCTGCCGCCGCAGTTTCTGCCGCTGCTCTCTGTCTTGCTCCGCATTGGGAATTTTACCTGTGAGGTTTCTACATCACGGTCTGCATGAAGAGGACCTTGAGACCTCCCGAAGTTCTCTGTGAAAAAACAAAAGGAAGGAAAACACACACTTGAATATTTAATAGCCACGTAGTCAGAGCCCAGGAGACGAGACCCGGAGGTTCAAGTTGCAATTGCGTCTGCTCTGGAGGAGCAGCTTGAACCTGAACTTCTGACAGCTGGTGAAAGCTGCAGTCAACAGACTCTCGTGGAGGCTGTAGTAGAGCTGTCCCTGCCTCTCTTTTTTGGAATAAAAGTAAAGATTAATTAGTATAAAATATGAGTGAGTTAATGATCACTGGTGTCTTCGCTGATCTCTCTCTCTCTCTCACTTCCCGTAAAAGCTTTATGCAAATCGGTATTTTTCCATGAAAGATTTTGCTTTTTACAAAACAGACTCAAGTGGGAATACCAGATAGTCTAAAAATTCCCCCAAACATGCAATTCCATCCAGCCATCTTCTTTTAACCTTTGTTAGTAAATATCTGCACTTAGCTTCAGAAGATGCTTTGCTTCCCCACTGGATTGCAGACATTTACCCATCCCCGATTTTAAATATAGATTTTACTCATATGATTAGACCCACAGTTGGTGCTGAACCAAATTACTTATCTAGCACTTCTATTGTGTATAGAGTTCATCTGGTTTTAACATTATCCCGAATCTTCGGTTTAAATAAATCTTCCCAAAATATTCATGGTCTTCCTTGAAGGCAGTCTGTTTTCATGTTGCTTAAAATGTAAACCATCCGTGCAATGTAAATGTAAACCTCCAGGCAATTCATTTTCTAATTTGTTTTCTCCCGCATTGGAAACTCAAGAACATGTACTTCATTTACATCTATTATTACTGTATTATAGATATTGTTATTATTATTAACATTATTATTATTATTTACTCTGGGGGTGATATGTACCCTCAGGCAGATACATTGTAAATTGAAACCAGATGTCCAACGAGTTGATGACACGTAGATTTCCAAGCAGGACCGAAATCTTTTCCTAAAATTCACAACGCTGCAGACGAACTAACCTGAGCCTGTGTGACAAACCGGGAACAGACCATGGCGAGTCTGAAATAATGTCAGATATCACCTTGTGATTACACAAAAAAAACAAAACGAAACCAAACAACTTTTCAGAGCTTTAAGTTTGCTCTCCAAACACAGAGTGAAAATGTAACGAAACAAGTGGGGAAGGTAAGAGGCTACGGTAAAATGAGAAAACAGGGAAGGTACATTCGGAAGCCATTAACGACCCAATGCTACTAACTAAAGCTAGCTTTAAGATAGTCCCTCCAGGGAGGATACTTCAAAGATACTCAAATAAAAAAGGCAATTTATTGGCAAAGCGATCTTCTTAGAGGCCCCAAATTTCCTACCCAGCCCATTTGTTTTTCATTCCTCTTAAATTTTAAAGTCACCTTTGCAATTGCTCGAGATCTTTAAGGAATTTTTTTTAGAAATTATACTAATTGGCCTATTTTTACTCCCCTCTCTTTGCCCTTAAAGACTATGAAGCTTGGTGCCTAAAAATAAGTCGGAGTGAGCTGAAGTCTGTGATCTCCAGATGGCTATCAGCAAGAGAGTTCGTTTTACACCCTGTGCTTTGTGCGCGGTTACCTGCGCTCTCCTGCACCAGAAAGTTTAACCATTGCAGCGGAGGAGAGAACAGCAACGCCGGAATGTAGGGCACAAACCGGCCCCTCGCTACGGCTATTTCCTACCGAGACCGGGAGGTCTGAATTCTCCCGTTAGCCCCCTGTTACTTCCATTTTGGTTCAAATCCGCTGTGCAATATGAAATGTTGCAGCAATTTGAAGAAGAACTGAAGAAATCCTCCTGCAAAGCTCTTGTTGTGAGCCAGGGACTGATGACAGCATTTAACACCTAAAAGCTGTTACTATTTTTCACGTTCCATTAGAAATAAAAACACTGGAAGTGCAGAATGTAGAAAGATAGACCTCTAACAAAGAAGAGATAGATACTACCCCAACAAGCTATTGTTATATCCCTTTTGGAAATATTTTAATTTTCTGCAGAATTTTAAAATATGTTTTCCCATCGAAGGGATATGTCAAATTGTATCATGTGAAGCCACAGAGCTACCTCCGTGCCCCTGTGCATGGACACTCAGAGGTGCCCGAAGCAGGCTGGCGTGCTGCGTTAGCCGCCGTGCATCCGTGCAGAGCTCTGCCGAGCCAGCCCGTCCCGTTTCTCTGCCTGTGCTAATGGGACTGTGTTGATTTTCCGCCTTCCCTACACGGCCTTGCGCACGGAGGAGCCAAAAAACATGATCTCCAAGACCTCCAGCTGGCAAGGAGGTGAGGAGCTATATCCAGTAAAGAAATTGTGTGTGTGCTTAATATTAAATGCGTGAATCTCACTACATTTGTACATGCTAAATGGTGACATCTTTACGGGACCATAGGGCAGGTTTAGAAGATAAAAGCTCTCAGCGTAAACATGGGCTTCTGTTCTTGGTGGGACTGCTGATTTGTTCATATTTCTTAGAACAGAAAATGTGTTAATTGAACTGTTTAAAATTAGTATTTAACACTACAAGTCTGCCAAAACATGCAAACGGGCTAAGCTTGAGTCACGTTCACTGTTCCAAGTTGAGAATATATACCAATGTGTGAAAGATTTAAATGTAAATCAGGACATTAGGGCATTACTGTGCTTTTGAAATCTGGGGTAGAGGCTGGTGTTGGCAGGGAATGAAGTGTTCACCTGCCGCCCTTCACCTATATAACACTGTTTTTATTCTCATCAGAGCCTTGTCATGAGCAGGGAGGAACGGGTTATTAAAATATTCAACCACTATTTTCATTAGCTCGCTATCAAAAGGGGGATTTACACATGGTGAGCTAAGACGCTTGTATAGCTATAGCGAAGGACAGTTTGTGGCCACCAAGTGTTAAATCTGTTGTGGATTAAGCCCAGTTTATTTCCTAGGTACCAAAGGTCCTTTCATACTTTTCCCTGTAATGTCTGTAATCTTCTTTATTTATACATTCATGGACCGCCGGAGCCCTCCGTGGGGGCTGGTTCCTGCCTGCAGCGCGGGAGCCCCACGCAGGCACCCACCGTCTCTGCCCTGCGCGGGTGGGTGTCTGAGAATTGGAGGATTTGGCCCCGCTTGACATCATTTAATCTAAATTCTACAGCCGATCTCCTCTTGCAGGTGAGTGAGGAGGAAAGGGACAAAGCAGGATCAGGACGGACGCGGTGTCTCCTACTATCAGCCTACGAGGGAGAATTTAAAATGACATTTCAAATGAAGAAGAAAAAGATCCCCCTTGTCTAGCTTGTGCTGCATACTTTTCCCCTATGCTCTTCCTCATGTTTAATTTTCAGTCATTTGCACTCTGATAGAGATCAAAGACTTCTGTCAAAATACGGTTTGCACTGAAGTAGGTATTTTGCAAACATACAGGGAGACATTTTTCTCCCCTGGTGACTTATAGTTTAAAACTAGTCTGAAAACGATTTCTGAGAGGAATGATTCCTGCAGATTTCTGCCTCTCGATTGCTCGGATTTTTAATAGAATTATAATAAACTAGTCTGTTTTCAGCCTATGTATCTATAAAATGCACCTTCTGTAATCCTTGTCTTGCAGAGTAATTTAGCAGCAACAAGCAAACATAGGAATACTAATTAATAAGCTGTAACAGAAATAATCAGTGAACAGGTTCAAAAGATCTGAGCGATCACCGTGCGATGAAACGCTATTCTCCTGCTAGAAGACATTTTATGGGGCAGAAAAACATGCAGTTGCCTTTGATAGTTTTATCTGGACGAAAGAAGACAATAGGTTCAAAATTTATTAGGAAACCAGGCAAAAACTCCAAATTAAACACGTCTAGGAAAGAAGGAATGGATTAGAGCACTCAGGAGCAGAGTCCTCAGGTATATCTCTGTAGCCTTTTATTTGCATGATGACTCGCAGCTTGGCAGCAAGGAATTGTAACCTCAGGAGAAGGGAGTCTCTCCTCCCCCAGTCAAAGAGAAATATCATCTGATCTATTAGCACTTCAAGTCTCTCTGCTTTCTAAATAAGTTAAGATGCTTCCTGCCTTTTTTTTTTTTTTTTAATAAGGAAAAGGTAAATCCACTAGGTAAATTTCAAGCCCAAATCAACCTTGGCTTTCCAAGCTGAAAGGAGGGTGAGCTTCTGCCATCTGTAACACCGATGAAATATTTCAGCGATGCTGTGCGTCCATTTACCAAAACCAGACAAGCACAGGACCAAAGGGGCTCTGCTCTCTCTAAAAGGTTTTTCTGTCCAAATCAGTTTTCTGTTTGCAGCTCAGGTCACCCTCGAGCCCGTTTCCCCTCAGCTTCCAAGAGACACTGCCTCTATATCTCCACCAACGGAGAGGTTCACGAGTCAGAGCAGTTTTTTCTCCCCTCTCGCATCCCTGGGCTCAACAGCCCATGGCACTGGCAGCAAGCAGGGTGTCCCTGTGGCCGCTACCGTCAGCGGCTCGATATCGTCCCGGCACGGCCACTGGCAGCAGCGGTGCACGCGGGCTTCTGGCAGCGGGAATCCCCGGCAGCCCTCCTCTATCAGGAAGCACCATACCCTCACCTCTTTGTTGCGGCAGTTCCTTCTCAAAAGCTCACACTTATCCCTTGCAAGCACATTTGCCACTTCAAATCTGTTTCCCCACGGGACGTTTTGCTTTATCGTTACAACCTGTTCACATTTCCTCAATTGTCTGGGCTTTTTTATGCAGCTTGGGGAAAAAAAAAAAACCACCTCCACCTTTCCCTTTCAGCTTCTTATTTCTCTATCTGGAGCTTTCTGCAAAAATTCCCCATGAGAACATCGCTTTTATTGCTGCTGTATATTTTTATCTTGCCACTTTATACCCAGCAAAATGCAAGTCGTCCCCCCGCCGCCCCGTGCCACCTGTTCTCACCTCCGGCCAGCGCTTCCTTCCGTTTTTAATTACCATTTCACTTACCTGTTATGACTGTACGCAGAATCACTGACACTAGAAAACACGCTGCACGTTGCTCTCCTGTCATTGAGATGCTGGCTAGACTGGTTGTTGTCTTGGCCATGGGGACAGGATTCCACCCAGAGACCCTAAGCAATTATCTTTCTCATTCCCCTTTGAGGTCGGAGCATAGTATTGGTAATTAAATTCATACTTCTGTTTGTTGTGTTTTTTTTTTTTTTTTTTCCCTATATGTTCCCACTTCCCAGAAACCTTAGGCAAAGGATTTTCTACCGGGATGAGGAAGCAGAATCTGAGGCTGATTTTGTTTAGCGCTGGAATTCAATCTGGATTTTAACAGTGACGTGGTGAATCATTATGAAATTTTATTTTTTGCAGAAAAAAAAGACAAAATGCCCTAGATGTTTTGTCGAGCATTTGAGAATTTATTAGGTCACATTCACAGTTTGCTACATGAGCGTCTGCTTGGAATGTATTATTTTTAGAGAAAGTTATTTAAAGGCCAAAACCTAACTCTCGGCTAAAACCAGTGAGAGGTGGACAGGGGGAAGGGAATTCCCCTGGGATGGGTCCCCTTGGCTGGGATCGTTAACTCTGCTTTCTAGTCAGCCAGCCGCTCTTTTCTCCTTTGCGTTTCTGGGCCTTGTTTGCTACCGCACGCTACAAAAATACCAAGCAAACAAATCTCTCACTCAATGTTTTCAGGTCACTTGCCAAGCTCCAGCGTTGCTAGCTGCCAGCCCCTATCTGCGTCTTCAACTGCCCAGGCCCTCTTCTTCCTGCCAGGACACTTTTTTCTATACAGCCGTGCCATCTACCTCCGCCACTTCCCAATTTGTTTGTCTCCAAACCCTTTCATTATTCCTCCATTTCGTTTCGCTGCAGAGGTCTGATCCAAGGCCCATTGAAATGTTTCCATCGACTTCAATGGGCTTTGAATCAGGCCCAACATCTTTGTCTTTCCCAGGCGTCCTCAGTTGCCTCTAGGTCAGCCTTTCTTCTCTTTCTGCAAGATGTCTTTTCCCCTCCCCTTTTCATTCACCAGCGCAATATGCCATGAAACCTCCTCTCCTCTGCACGTCCCACCCGAGCCAGTGAAGGTGATCTGAGAGCCAGCGAGCGAGAGGAGATGGGCGAAGGTGTAGGCATGGCTGTACATGAACCTTGGCTGAAGGTAGAACCACCTAAACCTTGGCTGAAGGTAGAAGCACATTTCAAAAGGCTTAATCTTTTCAATTTACTTTTAAGATGGCTACCACATCTGGCAATATTTCTTGGTTTTACCACCTTTTTATGTAAATGAAACACTTACCAACTGCATAGTAGATGCTGGGGTTAAAGCAGACCAGACAAGCTGAAGGGCTGGTGGGGCACTGGGCTGCTGCTGAAGGATGGGAGTTTCACAAGTATGCTGTGGAAGGGAACAGCCTCGGACAATGTACACCTCCACTGGAATCAAAGGGACTTTGGAGATTTACAGCAGATAAGTATTTGTCCCTGAAAATACAAGCAGAAATAAATAAATAAATGTATGGGGTTCAGACCTTTGGAAAAAGAAATCCCAAATGCAGTCACGGGTGCAGTTAAAATTTCAGCTCGTACTCTTTTTTTTTTTTCCCCCCGAATTACACAAAGGATTGTTATATCTGTTTTAGCAAAGTAAAACTCCAGATGGAGGAACTGTTTTTTGCCTACCTCCATAAAACACGGTTAAGGATTTTCACTTCTGCTAAGTGTCTTTTTCCTACCATCGACATTTTTCCCCCACGTGGAAGACCGATCTACCTTTCAAGTATCCTGCCGCTCTAGCTGTTTGTTTGTTTGTTTGTTTGTTTGTTTGTTTGTTTGTTTTTAACAAGACGGTCTCTTAACTGCAACCAGAAGCCTTTGCGTTAAACTCCAGCCTACTCATTTTCCCCAGCCTGCCGTGCTGACAGCCTTGCACGTTGTTCGGGTCCCAGCCCATCTCCTTGCTCTCCCACCCCTCTGCGGACAGGGATGATCCGCGGCGCTGGGAGCAGAGACAAGCCCTTGTGCGGTGTCGAGCGGTACGGAGCAGACCATATCACAGAGCAAACCTCGTCCCCTTTCGTAATGCTTTTTCTCTGGTCTAAAAGGTGGAGCTGGTATTTTCACATCGCAGAGGCGTTGATAATTTGAAGTGTTAATTTAATCATTCTTGCCAATACTGGGGTTGTCCGGGATCCAGTAAACACCCTCCGAGTTTGCGACTGCTCCAAACCCCATTGAAATCAGCAGGAGTCTTTCTGAACTATTGAATCGCAGACTTTCCTCGGGGTTGTGTACAACGCCACAGACTTAATTACCATGTTCCTGGCTGGGATAAATATGCAAATGGACTTTTCAGCTGGAGGGCCTTAAAATACAGGTTGGACACATGGCAACTAATGACTTGATTTGGGCTATATGCAAACATTTGCCAGCCAAAGGCCTGAGCCTATTCCCAGGGAAGCGAAAGGCACAATTATTACCAGCTCCAGGGAGAGCAGGACTCGGATGCCTTCTTTAAATACTGGCCAGTGTTCCCAAGCTGCTCAAATCTGTCAGCAACCTTTCCTCAGCCTTTCCTCCTTCTCCTCGCCCTGATCCGCTGTGATAAGAAAAGGTCCACGACACAGATTTTATCATAAATGCTGGAGATTTATGCACCTGCAGGTTTCACAGCTGCAGGGCAGGCGTCTTATTGCAAATGCAGCTCCAGCCTGATTCAACGCGCGGGTTGTTTTCACAGAGAAACAGGAGCCTTTCCCCAGAAGGAGGAAATCAGCATCTTAAATTTACCAACACAACCACCCTCCTCAGTATCTCCCGCGCGGTACCACCGCACGCTCTCTGATATGGCGCCGAGCACAAATTCAGGCTCTCTCTCAAATCATTAAAGCTTACTCGTATGGCAGGCGGTGAAGGGCGGGAGGAGATTCAGCCCCACAAAGCCCCGCTTGCTGGCTCGGCTCTGTGGGGCTCCAAGGCCAGCTGCAAGCAGACTTGTTAAATCAGCCTCTGTTACAGGACAAAAACATCTGCTGGAAACCTGATGTCCCTAATAATTCACGATTCTCATACTGTATTTATTGACATTGGTAGCCGATTTGTGGCTTTTGTTTTTCTCTCAGAGAGCTGCAATCACTAAAGCCCCATGCCAGCCATACGCTTTCGAGAAGGGTCGTGCCTGGAGACGCAAACCGTGGCTGGTGCCTCGCTCGAGCAGCTTAATGCGGTATTTTTCATCAGTGCAAGAAAGCCTGGAGCGGGCGCAAGGAATGGTTTCACACCAACTTCTCCCCGAGGGCCGCTGCGGCCGTGCGCGGAGAGGCACAGCGAAACAGCACGGAGGAATTAGGAGGAAAGGCCGCTTCTTTGCTGGCGCCGCGGAGGTTTTGCTGGGATGGACCGGAGGTGCAGGACAGCTGGAGGAGTGGCAGCGGGAGGGTGGCAGGCACTTCTGGGGACCAAATGTAGCTGGCAGAAGGCTCCATCCCTTCCCAGTCACCGCCAGGACGGTGTCTGCCAGCTCGTCACTAAGAGCCTGTGGATGTCACGGTGCCTTCGAGCCCCGTGCCGAGACACAGGGCAGAACATTTGAATATCTCCCAGGATTACTAGATTATCATAAACTATATAAGGTGAAGCACCGTGGTTCAAAATGTGCAATTTCGTGCTGATACGTTGTATTTTAATTTTCTGTGTGCCTTCAATCAAACATTGAGCTTTCCTACGTCAGAAAAATAGCCTGTACCTGGATAATCAAATAAGAAAAATAACAATAACATTTTTTAGCATGAAGTGAAATACCGTGAGTCCTCTGTGATTAGGAGGTTAAAAAGGAGAGGAGTTTGATGGTGCTGCTCAATTCATGCCTGCTAATCAGCAATTATGTGATGGTAATAATGAAACGCAGAAAATAAGTTATCTGTAAGTGCCTTTTAAATGAATGCAGTTTGTGTTAGTAAAGACATCTAAAATGGAGGTTCATAAACATGACAGCAACGATATCACAGCGTCAATGCAGTGCGCATTCCAAAGAAATGACAAAACCTTGCTGCAGTATTTGACTCCGCAAAAATACCCTGGGAAAGGAGAAAGGCTCAGTGGGTGTAGCAACAGGCAATACGAAGGAATCAAGAAAAGCAACCAACTGACCTGTATGAATTCCACTTTTTTTTTTTTTTCTCTACATATATTTACTCCAAAGCATCACACAACACTAATCAGACAAAGAGGGGCATTGGTGAGCAGAGGTGGATGATGGAAAAGGGAAAAGTAATTTGAGACACATACAAAGATAAAAGGGAATTAGCAGTGCAAGTATAAAGCAATAATGTGCATACGTGTGTGTCCGTGTGTTAGCAGGAATGCGTGCATGGGCGTACAGACATACTTGTGTGTATTTGGGCAGTAGTTGAAAACAGTAAGAAAGAAATCTATTGTTGCCGCTTTAATATTATGTTTGTAAAAGAAATCGAATGCAGTCATGGCAGTACCTCAGTACTTGGATTGCTAGTTCAGCACCTAAAGAACACGCTAGCCATAAAAATATAATTCTTTCCTTGTTAACATTATTGAGAATTAATAGATATACATAGAAGGAGGGAGACTTAGATGATTGTAGGAGAATCATGTAATTTATATCCAGTCAATGAGAAGACCAGAAGAGGAAAGCTCAAGGTAGCTAGTGTTGGTGAAAGTTTTTTTTTAATTTTTGTGAAGTTGTGGAGGACCATACAGGGAGCCTGCCATGCATTAACCTGTTTGGATGAAGATTCACAGCAGGTTGCTTCAGTATATTGGTGTCCTCTGCAAATCATCTGGACAGCTGGGACCATGAAATTTACCCAGATCCAAAAAAAGTTGACCCTCACCAAACCTCAGTGCCCTCTAAGGCCATATGTGCAGACCACTTCACATTTTGCACTTGTTTTGCCACTATGGAATGACAAAAATGCTCTTGTCAAGTGGACATGAGATTTTCAGGTCCTTCCACACAGAAAACATGTCAGCAAAACTTGTCAGATGTTTTTTAACTACAGCATTATAGACACATTTTCCCTTTGTTTTTAGTGTCAACTTCTGTACTTTGAAATAAATAAATAAATAACGGCAAAAGCCTACTTGACTCAGTTTTGTGTTTCTGAACCAAGTAGAATCCCATCAGTTTGGTTCCATCATTTGTAGTAAACTATTCACTAATCTAAGACAGGTGCCCCTGGGTGTTAACATTTAGTCTTCTAGTAGAAAAGTGGGTGCAAAGTTAAACCACATGTTCTACTTAAAAATAAGTGAGGTGTGATTAGGCAAGGTCTTTAAAACATGCGCTGAGACACACACACACACGCACGCAGAGCTTGCAAGGAAAAGACGCTGACACTTGGAGGCTGTATTGTGTAGTTATGGTCTGCAGTTAACTCTTTGCCAGGTGGATCACTCCGTAGAAATCTGAGGGGCAAAAGGTTATGTTGAGCTCATTACTGTGGACAGCTTTTAAAACAAACGCGATAATATGGACATTCCTAGGATGATGTGTTTCATTAATATTTGCCCACTGCTAGAGTGTGTGAAGAGCTTTGCTCTTCCTCAAAGGAAACCTTACGGCTTATTAGAGTGATATCTGTTGGAAAAGTAGATAAACTACGGATGCTTTAACGTACCCATTTAAAAATATGTATACATCTATTTCCATTTTTATGAGCAATCTCCGATCAGTTGAATTTTACTTGTTACTGATAGGAGGAAAGAGGTCTAGAAAAAGCCCACCAACTCTCCAACAATTCCTTTTAATGTCATTTCAGATTGAAAGGAGCACTTATGAATGCCTACAATCTGGAGCGAAGACTGCAGAATCCCAGCAATTCAAGAACTATGTTCACCGTATACTCCCTCACTATTGTACAAAATGATTATCAAAGGCTTCCAGTTCTGAATTCTGCCTTTTTTTCTGAAGGGGATCAAAGGTGTTATTGCCTGGGTGGGTTACAGAGCAGTGGGGACTCATGGCCACCATGTCACAGTGCAACAACATCCAGGAACCTGCTTCCAAAATACAAAGGGGACAGAGTACTCTTCTTGCGTTTGAATTCATTATTGAATACTGTACAGCGTTATTTGGAGAAGCAAAGCACAGGAAACATAATCAATTATTTCTGTAAGAATGCATTTGAGGCTTAAGTTGCAGATGTTTTGAAGAAGGTAGGAAAGCAGATTTAAAAAAAAAAAAAAAGGTTATTGCAGTATTGTTACTAGCTTTAAAGTCTGAACCATCATAGATCTAAGTGTCTTCAAATGCTGGCTGGAGAGCAATGGAAAATTAATGATGCAGTATTTCAACAGGGATGTTCACATCATTCGTTATTTGAGGATCACAGCATTCCAGGGAAATGAATACCTTATCCCCATTTCACAGACAACGAGACAGGGAATTTCCGTGATTCACCTACAACCATTCAGTCTCGCAGTGACACCACCGTGGGTAGAGCCACTTAATATCTTCTTTCATGCCTACCTATACAAATTCTAGGCACACAACAAACTATTACGGCATATTGGAGGCCTTCAAGTGCTGAATTATTTATTTGTGCTTGAAGCCTTGTTTCAGAATAAAGCTATTAAAATTTAAATGTTCTCTCACTCCACCAAATTGTACACTAAAACTATACTCTGTAAGTGTAAAGAGAAACTTCATTTATTTGTGAACTCAAGTACATGCTCTCATACTGTCTTAATAAAAAACAAGAGAGAGTTTGATCTAGGAAAGGAGATGAAGATGTTTTTTATCGGTAGTGAATAGGAATATCCTTTAGGAATAACTAAGATATTAAAAATGGAAGATTTCAATATTATACCAGATGTGGCATGACAGTAATACGCTTCTGGAAAGCTTTACAGCTGATGTAGGAAGTAAAATAAAATTGTTAAATTGAAATTGTGAAATGAAAATTGACTGAAACTGATCTTTTTCAGAATTCATTTTCACTGGAAATTGAAAACATATTCGCTTTTGCTCCAAATCTGAGAAACACCTACCAGAAAGTCGAGCCATCTCATGAAATTCAAATTTAGGAATCATTACTTATCCACCCGCACTAAGCAGACTGAAGACCTTGGAGCACAGGCGCACCTTTGCTTGCCAAAAGAAATATTTCTCCCTCCCTAAATGTGGAGACTGCAGTGCACTGCAGTTCAGACTATGCCGCTTCCCTCCGCCGCGCTGAAATGGAGCAGGAGTGGGCCACAGGGCTCCGTAACAGAGAGAAATTCATTCCGAGAGTGTAAATGAAGCCTAAACAAGACCTATGAAATATGAATGTATTACAGATGGGTGGGTTTTTTCCAAGTACAGATTCGGATTTTCACCCCTCTCCTCCTCCTATCATATGTTGCTTGTTTTAGTGGTTGGCAGGAGGGAGGGGGAAAGGAACTAACAACATGTGTGCCTATCATCACCCTGACCACTGCGCTTGTACGTCTAACTCGCTCCCCTTTGCTTTGTCTGCTTTTTGTCTTTATCCTGCTTGATCCTGCGAACACTTACGTGTGCGTATGTTCTGCCTGCGTTGACTTCAGCCGGACTACTCGTGACAGTAAAGCTGCAAACGTGATGCTCGGAACATGGAGCCCTTTGATTGTTTCCTTGAGGGAGATTGGCCCTGAAATTAGGATGGTGCAAAAAGAAGAGAGGCAGAAGTAATCTTCTGTCCTCACCAAAAACCCCAACAAAACCATACCTCTTCCTTCTAGCAGATCAGTACAAGAGATACCTTTCAAAGAATACGGGATTTTGGAGACAGAATAGAAGGGAAGAAGGAGAAAATGTGTGCAAAAGCAGAGATGGAAGATGGATACTCTCTCTTGCAGCTTTCAGGCTTGCTATTGCCCAAAATTGGGGTGGGAGGAGAGTTACAGTGACTCCCAAAACAGCTGATGCCTTTCCTGAGGATCAGGCTGCCAGCCATGCAGGAGATACTCAAACCAAATCTCCTCTCTCCTACCTTGGCCCCAAGAGTGAAGCTAGCTCCAAGACTTTCCGCAAAGAAAATGCACCTTGTTGTATTTGTGCAACACCTAGCATGACGGGTCCATGAGGCGGCACAAGAAATGATAAAATGAAAGTAATATCTATTTCACTGAGACTAAATTGATGTAGTCCTCTCTTACATTCTCATTTAAAAAAACAATCCACTTGTACAGCCTGCACTCACGTGTCCATATTAAACAGGTTAAGGATCAGTTAATGGGCAGCTCCTCTAAAAGCAACTGTAAATGTCCAATTAGGTCTTTCTTAAGCAACGTTATTCATTGTCTGGATGACTAAAAACTTTACAATTTATCTCATTTGCGTAAAAATACCTGGGCTTTCACCTGAAGTATTTCATCCAAGGAGAAGTGTGAGAAGTGTGAGAAGAAATGACTGCCGGAAAAACAAACACTGGGTCAAAAGTTTTCAGTTTATATTTTTTGTCCAAGCAAACCTACCTGCTGGTTCAGATGACCATTAACAAGCCCATGTTTCCCTGCCCTGATTTTCCTTTCTTTCAATGGTCTACTGCCAAATATCATTAAGATGCACTCCAGAAACTTCCAGGTGACGAACTGGGAGATCTTTCCTGATGTATTAGGAAAGGTGTAACCGGCCAACTGCCTGGTTCATGACAAAGAACATAAGAATATTTTGCTATACAGGGCTGATCTGGGTTACTTAAATGACACACATTTCAGCAAAATCCAACACAGTTTGTATAAGGGGCCTAGATCACTCTTACAGAATATATCAAAGAATGCAGTGACACTGAAAAAGTCTTATAAGAAATGGAAAATAGTTCACTGAACCTAAGGTTTCAGTGCAGATCCGTAGCTAAAGATGTCAACATGGTCATTGGATGGAGGGAGGGAGGATGAGGAGACGTGGAGCTGGAATTGCTCCACAGGGCAATCATCTGAGGACCCAACTGCATTGGAAACAATGAGGTAATTGTGGACGCCTACATGCACAGGCTTCGAGAGTTTTGCCACTGAAGCCCTCAGGAGCTGAATTAAGTGCAGGGGGAGCACAGGGGGCCATGGAGAAGTTAGAAGAGAAGCGGAGGACTCGGCATCCCAGCTGTTCTTGCAATTAGACAACTAATACTTTATTGCCTGAGAGACTGAAGCTGTGTAAGCTGTGTAAGCTTAGACAGAGAAACAAAACCAGCTGAAGGATTCAACCATCTAGGGCTAACGTTTATACATACTGGTTAGCAAACTCTTGGCAGACACGAAGAAGAAAACGGTATTTATCTTTAAAAGAAAAAAACCTGTCTCTTGGGGGCTGTCAGCATGCTTTCGAGGAACCATCCTTAATGTGCTCGCGTTGAACCAGCCCAGCACTTTGGCTTCCCCAAACAGCTCAGCTCTGGAAGCCCACAGCCAAAACCACAGGGTTCTGACGCCGTAGCTGTTACATAAAGACCCTATTCCTATAGCACTATAAATGCAAATGATTGAGAAAGGATACTCAGCGAGGTTCAGTAATAATTCAAATCACAAATCCTTTTGCCATGCAACTCATATAATATGGTATTTTTTATGGAAGCCCTTCTCCCCCTCCAGAAGGCATTAAATTGTTATTCATATTTCAGATTAAAAAATTCAGGAAGAGTATTAAAAGACAGACAGTGATAGCCAGATAGATTCAAGACTCGTGTGTATGCCTCACGCCTACTATAGCAACTGCTCCTGCTCTAGAAATATAAAAAGGAAGTCAACTGAACAGCATGAAAATGGATGTAAACATGGAATTAAAATGATCAATCTCCAAAAGTGCAATAGCATTTTTAAGGGAAGGGTGTGTAATTTGAACTAACACAGCCGAAGGCAAGAATTAGCACCGTGTGCATAATCACATAAATCAAGATAAATAAGGTTGGCAGAATTACACATGACGCTTGTTTGCTCTGAAGAACAGTAAAGTACATAAACAAGGATGTCTCAGACTTGGCACAAATTGCTGTTCTGAGTGGCGGCGTTGGTAGGCTGCTAGGGCTTTTTAAATGCATTACTAAAGAAAATAATCATGGTACAAGAATTAGTGCTACTGAAACTCCAGCTACGGAGCTCCACCGGTAGCCGTCAACGTATGCAGGTGCAAGGGGAGACATATTACTCTTAAACAGCCCATTCATTTTAAGTCTCAGTTCATTTGCTACTGCAAATATGAAAGCAGTACACTGGAGAGAAAAGCTCTGTTAGTATGCGTATCCCCGCTCTCCAACAAGCAGACCTCTTTTAAAGGCTTATTCATGTGGTCAGAAAGGTGGTGAAGTTTTATTATGAATCCTTCACTAGTATAAAGTAATGTTTTGGGGTGGTTTGTTGTTTTTTTTTTTTTTGCTGGGGTGTTTTTTTCGGGTTTTCTGGTTTGTTTTTTTCCCCCCCCTTTTTCTTTTTTTAATGTGCTTGTTCATTTATTCCTCAAAAAAAAGTGTATTTTTATGCAGCTCTTGATCCTGAATTTGACCTAACGAACCCAGAAGCATCAGAGAAACCCAAAGTGAGAGGGGTCATTAATATTAAAATGCAGAGTCTGACACATTCAGAGAGAAGCTGACATGCTCAGAAATGATGCTGTGGCACTGAGGAGGATCTGAGCCTCTCAAACAAAGTGTGCCAGGGCTCTGAGCCGTCGCTGCAAGCTTCGTGGTGCAATAGGAGCAGGTCCGCAGAGAAGCAGTTGGTCATCAGTTCACCCCAGGTGTCTGAGAGGTTTTGCTTTGGAGACCACCCCTGTGAACTTAACATGCGCCAGCGCTGGGGTGTAACAGCGATCAGTGGTTGGAGCGTGCTAGGTCTCCTGGATCGCACCCTCCAGCTCAGCTCCTGCCAACAGAAAGCCGGTTGGCATCCTTGGGTCTACTCCCCGCTATCAACTGAAACACAGTAGGTGAGGGCAACCAGCTTGGCTTCCAAAGCGTGCTCCGGACCAGAACTAAGATGCCAGCGTAGGCAGACTTGAAGGGAAGTCCAGATACACACTGTTCAGGTCAGTGGGCTTTAGGGGAATGGGATAAAGCTCAAACAGACACAGTCCTGGGAAAAATGAAGCAAGGATCAGTCCTGTGAGCGTGCAGAACTGCAGAACAGAAAACAAACTTTGTAAGCTTTTTTTTTTTTTGGAAGTTCCAGATTAATTTCTTTCCCTTGGAAGTTATGGATAATGGAGAACTGGAAAGATCAAGACCATCTAGGTAGGAAGGTTATAATAATGTTTCTTCCATGTGGCTAATGAGAAAAGATGTGTAAAGCATAAGAGCTAAGGGCAAAGCACTGTTGACATTGATAAATCTGAACTGATTTGGCTTTGGTTAGGTCTCCTCCAGCTGTCACAGAATGGCTGCTATTCAGCACGAGTGTATTTTCTGCGTTTTTGTAAGTGCAACACCATTAGCTCGGAAGTCCTTTTACTATTCTAGAAAAGTATTGTTTCACACTTTTTAACTAAATCACCAGGACTTTTTAAGGCTATAGTTGCCTCTTCAGAAGGAACTGTCTATAGCATTATTAAATGCTTTCTTGCACCCTTGTGTCCTTGATAAGAATCGAGATACTGCTCCTATGAAGTTAAACCATGAAACTGAGCTTTTACCACCTCTAGAGTTTTTCAGCGGTCGACTGCTTCAGGCAGCGGTGCAAGAGCCTCCGTGCAGTGCTCCGGGCTAGGGTGGGAGGAGGCTGGGGCTGGTACAGAGGAGCTCCCCCTGTTTCTCGCTTCCCCTACAATTGTCAGAAATAAAGAGGAAAAAAGGAAAGAAAAGACACAGGAGCGCAGAGATAAGAGGCAGAGCTCAGCTTTTCTTTGATCTCCTCCTCTGTTGCAGGCAGAGGAGATCAAAGAAAAGAGGCATAACAGAAAGCATGTGAGAGGGGCATGCCTGTGCGAGGTTGTCACACGGAGCGCCTCGGCTCCGCATTTTGGGAATATGGCTGCCTGATGAACACCGCGTCTTCTCAAGAGAGTGCTAGGGCAGCCTGGCGGGAGGGCAGGGCTTCTCCTCGCTCGGAGCAGCAGCCTTTCCTCCGGCCAACCTTCCAGCTCACCGGCGCACGCCAAGAGCCAACAGGACTTTTGCTGCAAGACTGCAGCGGAATTAGTCTCAATTTACATGAGCGTAATTCAGCCCAGGCCCATGCTTGGAAGGCCTTGCTGGAATAGAAATATCCATTAGACTGGAAAAGCAACTTGCAGCAACAAAACTCCGCAGTTGGTACTCTAACTTTTCTCAAGCTTGCCAAACAAAGTAGGGTGGAAGTGGCAATAGGGTATTTTTGCCAGTTTACCTGCAACGACATTGAAAGCTTTTGCTTATGCCAGTCACAGATCACACCTCATTCTACCCTTGAACGACACAATTATGCCAGAAAAGTCTGCTGTGCAGGCTTAGGAGGGAAAATGTGGTTCCATTTTATCACATTGGAGTTTTCTCATTAAACTTATTTGGACTGGGATTAGGCTATTAGAGAAAATTTAACCCCAAATGATTGGAATGGAGAGAAAACCAAATTAAAATATTCTCATATGTTACAAAGGAAACAGCCCCCAAAGAAATTATAGAAAATATAAAAATGTATAGATTTATAGGGGGGAAAGAGGTAAAACTGTAGAATAATTCAATAAGATATCCTAGTCAAAATAGTTCAACCTGAAACAAAATTAAAAAAAAAAAGAAAAAGAAATTTAAAAATATTTGAAGTACTTCCTGTACTCAGATAATGCTTCTTTTATTGCTAGGAACCGCACTATTCATATTTAATAATCCACAAGTTAGAGTCAGTAGACTAGTTTTAAGGTAGTACAACTTAGATTTTAGATTTTAACAAGACACTGCTACTACATATAAATAAGATTCAAGGTGAAAATAATGTCGTTGTACCTGAATTAAATGTATATGTGGGGTTACATTAAATATATAAGAAATCAAGATGGGCTTTCTTTGCATTCTTGGCTGTCAAGTGTTTGTATGTCTTCAGAATCCTTTATTATTTAGTATTTTTTGCTATTAATTTGATTAGCTCCTTTTAGCTCCTCTCTTCCCTCAAACTTTGATCTGATTTGAATTTTATAGATTTTTATAGATGCAGAGTGCTCTTTAGCACCGGTGATACACTGTTGGCAGAATGGGGATGAAAGAATTAAGACAGTTCTGTAGACATAGGCCACTGGCACTCGGGGTGGCTGAGAGGTCTGGGAGCAGTGAGGAGGCCCCAGGGGATGGCTCCATCAGGTATTTATTGTTTTACTAGTACATCCTCCTTCCTCATCATCTGGAGCTTTCACTCTCCTTCTCTCCTCTGCCTTTCTTCCATGCCTCCGTGTTTTGTTTTGATAACTTCTCTTTCCCTCCCTTCACTTTCTTTGCTCCTTCTTAACTTTAACTTTCTTTTTTTCTAACCTGTTTTTTATTTCACACCTTCTCGTGGCTTCTCCGAAACTGTTCCCATCTCCTCACACTATGGTAACCCTCTCTCAGCTCCACTCTCTTCCAGCCTTCTCAAGTTTGGATTTGGACTATTTCTAATTCAACAATCCTGTCTTCTCACAATTCCAATCTGTGGAATTACTAATTACATCCTCCCATCAATTCCTAAATTATTTTTGTTAGCATTCTTCAGTTACCCAGCTTAGACTGGACCAGCCAGAGTTGGTAAAGAATGATAGATTTACCCTCAAAGGTAGGAAAGGAAGGACGTCCCTGCACGTTCAGCACTCTTACCCTCCTGTAACAGAAGCACAATTTACTCTTAGCTTTTATTGTTATCCTACCCCTTGCCTTTGCTCCTGTTTTGCTATCATCATGTTAAGGCAACACAGATCCAACGCTTCTCCTCTCCCATCCAGCCTATGAAAACACGGATAGGCATCAGCTTCTATTGACTCTATCCCACAAACGGAACACAAAACGAAAGGGCTTACGCCCAGCTTGCAGAATTGATGAGCACTCGCGGCTCGGGCTTGATGCCAAGGCGATGCAGAAGGCTGGAGTGGAACAACAGGAAATGGCCAGTAGCAGGATTCACCTCTCCTGGGTCCTACAGTCAAGGTCAAAGCACAACAGCAGCAAAAGTCAATAATTTCATTCACGTTCCAGCCCTGCATCTGGCAATAATCTGTTGTTTGGCAACTGGTTGATAGGGCTACTAACTTCTGTGTTGCCAATGCCGGTTTCTTGTGTTTGGCCACCAGACCTATGGCACACGCATGTGGGACTCCCAGGTATTGTCTGCTGCTCTTGGACTTCAGGGTGCTTAACATTTTTGACAAATCAGTCCCATAATGTAATGAATTGAACATGCAACTGAAGCATCTTCTGACTGGACAAGTTAATCCTTACTACTATAGAAATGAAAAATACTGTTAACTGAGATAACATATTGGTCAAAAAGAAAAAAACAAAAAACAACGCAGAGCTGGAAAGAAATAAATCCAAGCGGCAGAAGTCTTGTGCATTATGGAGCTGTTTAGATACTGTGTTGATTTTTCAGAGTATAAACTAGCAGCCCTTTTGGCTTTGAAATGTTTTAAGTAGCTTTTTATATGACAGTACCATGAGATATTCATTTGTCTGCAGCAGGCTGAAGGAAGGAATGACTGGATCTCCCAGACAGGAAGATATAAACAGACCTTGAAGAGGTCAGATGAATTCATGTTTCATAACAGCCTGAAGGGAGCCGTTGCAGAGAGGTTAAAGCTGGTTAAGCGTTTTTCCCTATGGATCCAGAAACAGAAGTTTAAGCCTCACTCCAGATTCGTGTCAAAGGTTTCCCTAATCAACCCAGCTGTAAATGGCTATTTGGTACTTCAGACCAACAGGCCAGAGGCAGGTGGACGGAGCCTTAGACATATTTCTGCTTGTATGTTGCTTTCGACAGAAAGCTGACTTACTAGTTTGATAGGTTTGTGTTGATATTTGGCCCTCAACTGAAAAGAGAAAGGCAGCTCTGAAGCCTCAGTGCCATTGGTCAGCCCTCCATGGGGTTGCTGTGCTTACACGCGGGGGTGCCTTGGCGACACAAAGGACACACAACGCCTTAGAGTCTCATCGATATCTCTCGTGGCGAGGGAGTGTTTCCCTGGTGCATATTGTAATCAGACCAGTGGGGTGAGTGATGAAATAACATATTTTTGTAGAATTTATTGCAGGTTGGAAGAGAAAGGACGGTCCAGAGTCAGACTGCCAATACTCGTAACAAATCAAATCCACATTTTGGCTTAGCATTTTAAAATATTTACGAATACTAGTTTTCCGCCTCTTAACTCTATAAGAGGTTTCTAAAGAGCAAGAGAAAACTAAATTATCTTGTAATGCCAGCAAACAATTGTAACAAATCTTGTCTTGCATAAATACACTCTTTCTGTTTTTCTTCCCAGGAGTACTTCAGAGTTTTTCCAACATAGAGGTTTTATCCATGAAGCAGAAAATACAGACTATTTTGTGGTGGGAAACACGCTAAAGGCAAGCAGCTGTGGCAATTTGAGACTATTTTGAAACACAGTCATCTTGCTGCTGTATGCGCAGTTCAACACATTTGACAATTTAAAGTTCCCTGCTCAACTGACGCTGCAGTTTGTTTCCTTCACAGCAGCAGCACGATGTACTGGAAACCACCTATTGCACGGTATCCAAAACAAAGTGATAGCAAAGACTCAGGCTGGGAGAAGAGATAAATTCCTTCTCATGCAAATAACCTCCTGAAAGTCACAGGTCATCTAACCAAGCCTACTAATTATTACCACCCCTTGGTTTTTCACTTTGATATTGCATATGCAGCTCAAACGACTGCCAAGTTCAGTAGCCGCACAGTGGCTGATAAACTTGTAAATGTGCGCACCAAATTTGGGAAAAAAATTAGATAGTTTCATTGATACTTTCCCTGCATCTGCAGTCCTTATGTTTGCGTTAAAACTGGACTTCAGGCTAAAAGATGAGCATGAAAGGAAATAATTATAAATTATCTGCATAAAATCTGCAACAAATTACCTATAAAACTATAACTATCTAAACAGGATGACATTTACTTTATAGGTTCATGACTTCCTTTCTTTAAAGTTAGCTAAGAAGAGAGTAAAGTAATTACAGTTCTCTTTTGATTGATTAAACATGACATATATGCTAATATGAAAGTAACTTCTGTCCTTTGTTACCCAAGCTTCTGGTTTAAAGCAATTTTGAAGATAACAGATATAATCTCATCAGTGCTGCCATTTCTAACGCATATGCCAAGAATGTAATTCCTCTGCCTTTTTTCTCCAACAGAGAAAGCATATTTTATCCTTCATGTTTTAAATTTTGGATACAGAAGTCAGATGATATTACAGCCGTAAATCCTCTGTTTCTTTGCCATTATATGTCAGGAAAGGTCTGTGCCACCAGTAGAATAAATAGTTCTGCCTTTTCACAAAGGTTGTCCCACTGATTTGAGGGAGATTATTTGACTGAATAAGGTTGATGGGATATAGTCCAGTAGGGGAAAAAAACCCACCTGCTAAATTTCACTTGAAAGTACAACACGCTGCATAAGAGCGCCCATCGAATTCACCTTTACTTCGCTTTGGCTCCAGTATCAGGAGACTCTCACTGTAACTGAGGCGTATGGGACTCAACCTCCACAAAGTTTTTCCCTTCCATAAAGTTTTCCTGTAAAACTAAAGTTTTAGCCATCCTCTAATTCCTTGCCTTGGTGCCTTTAGGCTCTCTAAGCGGTTTCACTTTAATATCAGCATAACGTCTGTGTTTGTAGAGTGTGGATGTGTCCCCTCTTTGCCACCTCTCCTGTAACTGATACAGATTCAATTCCCCAAATTCCCTGAGGCTCTCCTTATGGGATAGATCCTCAGCTCTCACATCGTCTGCTTGTGTCCCTTCTTTTTATTCTCTAGCTCCATCCTGCTTTTCCTGTAGTCGTTGAGAGGAAAACAGAGCATGACATTCTAGCTGCGGTCACACTAATGATGAACAAAAATGAACTTCAAACTCTCTGAACTTATCAGAGACATCCCAAAAATACCTTCACCAAATAGATGTATTTTTTTTTTCCCAACACCGCATCATATTACATACTTAAATTAAACCCAGTGGACCAAATTCCTCTCTGGATTAAGTTTAGTAATGTCTGTGGAGTCCAGTGAGAGAGAATTTGGACCAACAGCTATTACCATTTCCAGTTCCCTCCCTGAAGCAATGCGCTTTTACTGAATATTAATATTTCCCTGCAGCTTATTAACTGCATGTAGAAACTTGGGAGGAATGTGATCCCAGTGTTCAGTTTCCCTAATTCTCCAAACAAACAAACACCTCTCTGGCAAAGGGCTGTTCCTTTTCTATCCTACCCTCGCATTCCCCCCTACCACAAAGACGTCTGGCATTCAGGTTAATGCTGAAGCTGCAGCAGATCGCCACTAACACGCAGGGAAAATGGATTCTCTAATAATATTGGTTTTGGAGATGATGACCCTCAAGGAAAAGTGCAACAAGGTGCCAGAGATTATTTTCTGTCTTGGATCACATATGGGCTGTATCATAAGCAAAACAGGCAAGTCCTGGGGATGGGGAGGGAGAAAAGGGCTGTGGTCCTCCCGCCTGCGGCAGCCTCCTGGACACAGAGGGGAAAGCGGGGGCTTTCAGAGGGCAGAGGCTCGGCTTTGCTGCCAGAGAAACTACTCTCTCAGGTACTCCAGCAATTAAATCTCTTTGATTTTTTTATGATGTTCAGAAATCTAAACAAACAGGAACTAGACTCAAACGCAGCCCTACAGCAGAGATTTCATACACAGTGCTGTGGAGGCATCAGAGCAGCTTGCAGTATTTTCACCTAACGGCAAGAACAGGATACACAGGGGCTCTCTTTTTGGTTCCTCCCCTCTGTATTTCTGTTTTTCTTGGCTGGCTCTACTGGCATTGCCATGGTTTTGTGCTTGGTGTGTTACACCTGAGAGGTTTAACAAAGACGCAGCCTAACTTCCTTGCAGGGAGAATTGCAAACTACTGAAAAAGGCTTCCGAGGCGTAAAAGCCTGTGGCTCAAAGTAGAGACTTGTTAAACAGAAAGGAGAAGAGAGGTTCATTACAAAGTTATAGAAACATAGATTATGTTAGAGAGGGGAAAAAAAAAAAAAAGATGTTTCAGTTTCTGTATTTTTCCTATTATTTCCTAAGGTACGAACACAAACCACTCGAAAGAAATAAGTATTACCCAAACTCTCTTAGGTGAATAGACAGATTTGTCAACAAAGGGGAAAGCTTTCATAAATAATAAGAAAATTTTAAATTTCTCTTTGCAGATTATCTACTTTTATATAATCCTTAAAATCTGTAACACTTATGAAAGGCATGATAGTAATAGTGCCACAGAAATACAGTGCCAGGTCCTTGACTTTCGTACAGTATTGTATCACCTCAGTTTTTTCTCTTGGCACAATGCTAATTTACACTAGTTAAAGATCCAGACCAGAGCAGTTTTCAGGAGGAGATGACTGATTCATGAAGTCTAAATGACTGAATACAGAAGTAATTCATTAGCTCCATGCAATATATGAAAGCTTGACCAGAGATGACTGCAAAGTACAGCATATGTAGGCTTAAAAAAAATAAAAAAAAGTAAATGACAGAATAAAATTTAGGAAAGCCCATAGCTAATTTGCCTTGAGTTTAATAATAGATTTGCAACTTAATGTATTTTGGCGTAACTTTAAGTAATGCAAGAGGAAGAAGTGGAACAGCAACATTCCAGCACTGACCGTGTATCTTGGATTTCTGGAAGAAATGTATTTTATACCTTTTACTTTTCTTATATATTGTCCAGATAAACGGTCTCTGTCTAGTTTGCTTATTTTCAGTTAAGCTTATCTCTGATGCAGAAAACATAGCTGTTTTCTATGTTTCTATTTTGGGTTTAGCTGTAGCACCTTTTGACTATTGGTAGCGTGGAGAAAGTCCTGCTGGAAGATAAAATCCATAAAAGCCATGATATGCCCCAGAGGAGTTTATGTTGGTTCCAATCTGGAGATGTCTGAATGGTACAAATCTCTGCTTCCTAAGTCTACATTTAAATCAATATTGGTGCTTTAAATCCAGGGTCTTAATTATGACATAATTACATAAAATAATAGTACATATAACTTGCTATAACTACTCCAAGCTTCTGGAAATCATTGATTAGTTTATTGAACAGATTGATTAGCTCCTCCCTTCTCCATCCAGGTCGGCATTGGTGAAACACCACTTAACCCATTTCCAAATTGCTCATCAGGACAACTCACAGAAGAAGTTAAGAAATCACCCACTATGCAGTTCTTACAGACCTTGTGTAGATGAGCCACTACTGTCTGATCTTTGAAATAATTTTGTCTCTCTTTCTTTGGCCACTTCCCAATAGTCTTTTTTGAGAACATTGTCAAAGGTGTTTTAAATTATTTTTTCTTTCTTTGTGAGCAACGTGCCTGAAAAGGTCTAATAGATTAGGGAGGTATGTTTTTCTTTGTGAGGTAGACACCGTCTTTATTCTATTATGATTCTCATTTATTTATTTTTGTTTCACAATACCCCTGATATTAAGAAAAGAAATTGGTGTTCAATTCCCAGGATCATCTGTAGCTCTCTTATTAAAGATAGTCACCGGTGATCAGGCACAGTAGTTGATTTTAATGAGTCTGAATTTTAGGGTTTTTAGCAGTTCAACAATTTCACTCTTAAGCTCCTTTGGAACCCCTGGAAATATACTCTCCTATTTTAATAACTGGTGGTTCTCTAATTTTTTCCTTCTGTTCCAGTATGTCCTCTGTTGATATCGCAGCCTCTGACAGTATCTCACCCTTATTTCCAGAACAGAGAAGATATGTCACCCAGCATCCTCTGTGGTGAAGACAAAGGCAAAGAAATCATTTAATTTCTCTGCAATGTCTGTATATTCCTTAATTGCTACCATTAATCCCTGGAAGTCCAACAGACACCAATTTTTTCAACGACTTTCTGGGCAATCTATCAAATCACACTAAAATATCGCTTTAGGTAAGATACACATTATGATTTGACATATGTTTTCTCATTTTTCATAAGTAACTCACTGCAATCTAGGTAAATCATTTTGCACAGCCAGTCTACGTGTGATATTTAACTTGGTCTGAAAGCAGAGCAGGCCCGATTGTCTCCTGTCACAAATACTTCTAGATATTCCTGATATTAGCAACTCCTAACATTTTCCATTCTGTGACTTCAAAGCTTTTCGTGGACGTGGATGAACATTGTTATTTCCAATTTTACAGATAGGAAAATGAGTGATATGCAGAAGACCCTGGATTGGGAGAGAAGGCTCCCACAAGTCCTTGTCCTGTTGATACCACCAGGGAAGCTCTCACCACCTTCACTGGACCGATGGTTTCATCTGATCTCCTAGCCTTCAGCCCCGGCCACACTTTCTTAGGTCGTTAGCATAATCTGACAACACAGCCATGTACTTCTGAAAGATAACTCTTTTGGCAAAATGAAAACAAGTTACATTGTTTCTTAATAAGTGGTAAAATATTTTTTCCCCTAGACAATTATGAAGGATTTGTAGACAGCATGGGAAAAATGGAAAAGAAAGACTATGCTCTAACTGTGTAGTCATAAATTACATGAAGTACATTTCATTATAAAGCACTACATTTTTTTCTAACCCTTTATGAATTCTCTCCATTTACCCTGGGGGGTTGTAATGTAAACTGACATCTTATTCTCTTTTCAAAAAAATCACCAGTATTCTCTTAGAACATTTTGCCTAGGAATACAAATAGGCAAATAAAAGCAATGCAACGTGCAAGGGAAAGAAGACTTTTTTCAAGAAAAGGAAAACTGTAACATCTGTATGGCAGTGACTGAAAAAGTTCAAGCGTCATATGTACAGAAGTAATGATGATGGTCCACCTATCTATTTAGTTCTACGAAAAGGGGTATCTAGATGTTATTGTTGATGTATGACTCCCTTAAAGAATGAGGAATATGCTAGAAGCATTAACTACTTGCTACTCATACGTGACGTGTATTATTGTTGTGGTCTACATTGCCTGACAAAGAAATAACACTTTCATTTTCCTTACCTCAAATCATTGTGAAGAATTTTCATCTTTTCTTCTTATTTGAATCAGTTCAACAGCTCAAAGGCAAGTTTTCTCCACTCCTAGTTTTGAATAACACAGAAGACTGGCTTTGTACCCTTGGGCTACTTGGATTTAATATCGAATTCTTACCTTGCACAAGGTCAGAAAAAAAAATAAAGCTTATAAAATTGGACTCATATGAAGAATGAGTTTCTATCTTTTAATACTACCAAACAATCTGCAAATTATTTAAATTAAGACAACCAGCACTCCAACATCTGCAAGCAAAATGCTTAAATGCCAAATGCAACTTTACTGGCATAAGAAAATAATAAGTGGAGTTCAATTTGTGTCAGCATAGCTCAGGAAAATAAGATATCATGTCTTGCTGTCTGCTTGATGTCAGCTTCTCAGATTCAAACCCTAATGCCTCATCTTAGGCTGTCCTTACTGGAGGCTGCCAAATAGCAAGGTTCAGCCAGAGTTCATGCAGCTACTACAAAATAGCTTTTTTTTTCCTTCTCCTCTTTCAATCATTATGAACCTTCTGCTTTATATTGTACACACTTGATTATATCTATCCTTGAAATGTATACAACTCTATTAGCCTCTTCTCCTATTCTTTTAACATACTGTAAATTCCTTTCTGTGCTTAGTTTGTTTTATAGCTTACAGAATTAGGCTTTTAAACTTTCACTGCACAGAGGAGATTAACTTGTGCGATTGGCTACAAGAAGAAAACCAAGGAACAGGAGTTTATATTAATACAAAAAAGAAACAAAAGTATGAATACTTTTCTCACTTTGTAGACTCTTGCCACTTTTCTACTAAAATATTAGTCACCATCACCACCAGGTCCCAAAATACCTGGAAGCTGGTTAGTCCTAGAAAGGGAAGATTGGCACCTCCCTAGGATGTCCGTTCTTGTTCATCGTAAGAAACCTAAATTTCCTTCTGCCCAAAATCTCATCTCTCATTGATATTGATATTATTTCATCTGAGACATCATGCTAGCTTAAAATAAGCAATTTCAATTGTTTCATTTTCTTAAATTGTTTTAAATTGGCTGCATATAAAATTACTCCAAGTGGAAGGTGGGGGACATATAAGCCAAGAATTTTATGATAATACATATAGTTTCAGTGCTGTCAAAATTTCCAGTCATACAAAAGCATTTTAGAGAACTCAGCAAAGCCCGTTGTAATCTGCTTCCAGTAAGAAAAAAACACACGTGCGGGCTGGAGCATTAGAGTATGATATACCAATACGTATCTTTTGAAGATAACATGATCCTTCCGTAAAACAGCGACTGAAATTTTCTGAACATGTCGATTGTAATAAATGTGCAGACACACAGATGCCTCTATACACGTGTGGAAACACATACAGAGTGTAAGAAATTTCAGTTCGTCACAGTGCTGCAAAAAGGACGGTTTCGGGAATTTTAAATTAACTGATGAGAAGCTAAGAAAAGCAACTGCCTTCGTATTTTCTGAAATATGACGAAGATTTAAAAGGATTGTTTGAGTTAGTTATATTTTCTTCCATTCCTGACTTGCTGTCCTACTTTAAGGGAAACAAGTTTCTTCACTTAGGCTCATTCATTGTGAACTTATCTGGTATGAATTACTGAAACAGATTTGCGATATTCAATGTCTGAACAGATGAAACTCTTTAATACCTTAGATGGCTCATTTCTGGAATCAGCCGGAGTGGCATATTCCCCAAACTTTAAAATATTTTTTACAAAATTCAAAGGCGATCAAGATTAAAATTCCCAAATGTATATTCTGGATCCCCTCCAAAAACATTCAGTCATTATTGGATATTGTCTTGATTAAAATTCCTGTTGGTTTGTTCTATGGTTAAAGAGTAATCTTGTATCTTAGCTTTTGGAATGTATTCCTATCATGTGACATCTATGAAGTCCGAATTAATATAAAGAGATCTCTCTCACTACCCAGCATGGGAAAAGGTTTAAAATGTTCAGATTTCAGCAAAAGCAGTTCACACAATGTATTTTGCACTATCGTTACCACTTTGCTACTTCAAAATTTCCTTCAGGAATAGTAAACGTTTTATTTCTAAAGATTTGCTAGAAAGCTTTTCAAAAGAATATAACTGAGAATAGTATGTGTACTAGCCAGCAATTACAAAAAAAGTAAGCATTATCTCTTTTCTCTTTTGTAGCTACCCTTTCCACAGACCCTTCATCTTTTATAAAGAAGCTACAGCCATTCCTGACTTAAGTGAATCGCTTTGCTTAGTGTTTTAAAACTTCAAAAAATAATCCAGAAAAGCTCCCATTCCCAGAACTTGTTTCCCATGGACTCCGGGACTCCAAACTACAGCACTGAATCTGAGCAAGATGTGATTTTCCCACTCTACAAGGCCACGTGAGATTACATTTCCAGTTTCCAACCACCATGAGACAAAAAGCAGGAGAGTTTTCCCCATCACCACTGGGTCGTGTGACTGAGTCCCAGCCCTTTGAGCAGCGGGGACAGACTTCTGCACAGGCCACTGCTAGGAGGAAAGGGCATAACGGAGATCCTGCTCTGTCACTCTCACATCTAAAACTATGCCTTTAAAAACTATTTAACTATTGAAGTGCTATTTAACTATTTATAAGGTGTTTCTCTTTCATCCCTGATATGTACTCCTTTAACTTAACTGAGGAGGAATCTTGAACCCGAGTCTCTGATATTTCACAAAGTACTGGGGAGAGATTTGGTTTTCAGGTCTCCTAGAAACAGTAGAGCTAGAAATCGAAGTTTGTATCCCATGAAGCTGTCCAGGCATAAGGTTCATCAACATTCACAACCGCAAGCTAGCCAGTTTTTCAAAAAATCAGTCATTTCCTCCCCAAAGTTTTTGACATATAATTCCCCAACCAGACCTCCAGGTCAAAATTGCACCCACTTTAGACTTGTTTACGCACAGAAATTTGAAAAAAATTGTTGTAGGACAGGAAAGGGGTAAAAGAAACATTTTCCAGTGACCCTGAGGGACAGTTTTAAGTATATAGACAGCCTGAAGTAATTGACTTGTATGAAAAGTTACCTAAAAACTGTGGAAGTCACATTAGAGGGAATTAGAATGATTACAATTAGACTTAGAACCTGTCTACAGAAAATTTGACTTAATCCACGACTTGGAAAATACTCTGTGCTTTCTGAGCAGAAATTCTCATACTGTATATTCTTTTCTACAGAAGGAAATAAAACAAAGCAAACCTATTCTTCCGCGACGCTTACGGTTGCCCAGATTTTTGAGAATCCATCTTGTGCCCACAATATCGTGTCTACAACAAACTGTTAGTACAGCAAGTGATGGGTAGGTGCTTTCTTGAGGTGAGCGCAACATGGAAAGATAGTTTTGAAATTTGGGATCTATGCAACACTTCTTCTTTGCAGAGACAGCTAGATGGCAATATGCAGAACACATGGAAATCCCAAGCAAAGTACCCTTGCCTTGCTTCAGCTGTCCTTCAATTTGTCACTCTCAAAAAGGACTCGTATATGCCAGAAAACCTGAAAGACAGCAAGTATGTCAAATTCTAAGCTTTACAATCTTCTCCTCCTCCCCCTTTTAGGTACGTTTTGAGATTGTCAGTTGCCTTTTTGCAGTCTGTCTGCCTATTTATCTAATTACAGCGCTTTATTTTTGACCAGGATGTCATGGAAGGCATATTGCCCCAGAGGAGTTCTCCCGTTTCTAAAATATCATGTTCTCAGGGTGAAAGCTCTCCTAGTTTGAGCAGATAGGACTCTCGTTTGGGGGTGACAAGGGCTGGGTGAAGGAGACAGAATTCCCTTCTCAGCTTTGAAACAATCTTAGAGGCAAGGCACTGGCCTATGATGGACCTACTATCGGTATTTATTTCCATGCTTTTAATTTATGGGGACTTTAGGTATCTTTCATGATTTGTTGACTTACCCAGATCATGATGTGATGAGAAATCATTCCTAAAGCCTTCTGCATTTTAGAGTGAGACTAACCATGTCACCTTCAGTCTGTGGCGAACTAAGAAACACACAGTTGCAGTGCCCTGTCTGTTTTTTAATAGAGTGTATGTTTGGGAGGTAGGATCTACATCAGGACCTAAGGCCACGCTGGGATAGCTTAGGAAGAGAAAAGTTTTGTCTAAATGTTAGAATTGGAACAGTGGAGGGTATTTGGCAGTCTATAAATTATTCTAATAATTTAGGAGTCTACCTTACAGCACCTATGTTCCAAGCTCTGTATTCAGGTCACTTGTTTGCATCACGGTTACTCATGCAAGTTAGTTTTATTGACTTCAGTAATAAAATTCCTACAAGTAAGATTTTCACCAGGCTTTTAAGCTTTGTTTTGGTATTTCGTTGTTGTATATTTTTCTTGGTAGTTTGGAGGCATTTTTAACAAATTTTGGATCTGCCTTTTCATGTACAACTAATTATTGTTCATTTTACTGCGAAGTACTTTGTGGTTCCTGCGTGACACGGTGTTGCGAGACTAGAAGATTTTTAATGAGCCAGTGAATGGATAACAAGTGACTCTGAGTCTTTATTCTAGCTTTTGCTGTGTTGTTGCTTTCTTCCCTTAACACTTACCAGGGTCTTTAATAGCATTGTTTTGATCTTCTTGTTACTCTGTTGAGAGTACTCACGCAGAATTTGCCATTAGTTAAGCAGTTACGTTTTCGTTTTAAATATTACTGCCTTCAGGCCTCCGTGTAGATTAAATGTATGTTCTGATTCCAACTATAATGAAGAAGCAGCTGGTGCCCTACTACGGAGGAAGAGGAGACATCACTGAAGAAAGTTAGGAGTGTGCTGAATTAGGATTTAAGCCCTGGGTGTTCCTTTAATGGTACACAGACATGGGTGACAGTGATGGTGGTGATAGTGCCTGGTCACTGTCTCCTGTATGGCAATCAATACGCTAGTTGCTGCCTGCTGAGAATCAGGGATATATAATGTAGTGGGAATGGACCACAAAACGCAAAGGGACTTTCAAGACCCATAGCTGGAACAGGCTCTAATCTGAGCAGAGATAGGCTTTTCAATTAAAAAGAAAGTTTGGCTTTTGAGTTTTCATTGCAAATGCAATATTTATCTCAGGATTTATGAAAGTTTGTTTCCCTACTCCTTTTCTTGTCCTTGGGGATACAAAGAATGCGTGTGCACCTACAGCCACTGTAACATAGTGCTGGCATGTAGGAAACGGAGAATGACTGCACTGGGTCAAACTGTGTAAACAAACTTGTAAAACAAACTGGTTTTAACCGAGGCAAGGAGTTCCCCCAGCTTCCTTCTGCATTTTATGAAGAACCACTTCCTTCTGTTTGTTTTGAAGCTGCTACTTGCTGGCTTCTTACGATGCCTTGGAGAAGACTGTGTGCAACTGTCTCCTATTTATCCTGCCCGGCTCTGTGAATTTATAGACCCCCTTAGTCATCTTTCTTTCAGATTAACAATCCTTTCCCAAGTCATTCCGTAATTCTGATGGTTGTTAATGTCCTCTGAACCTTCTCCTGTTCCAGGATAAGCTTTCATTAAATGAAAGGAGTGGGAATAAGAGGCCAGAGCTGCACAAAATATTTAAGATGTGGGAGCGCAGTGGATACACAGAGGCATAATGATGATGCGCATTTCATTGCCTTTTCCTTTCCTAATAATTCTTAGCATTTGATTTGCTTTTTGGCCCTGGAGTGGTGAGCTGATGTTTTCATAGAGCTGTCTATCGTTCCTTGGCTCATGATTGGTAATGATCAGTGGGAGTCCACTGGTGATTTTGGATAGCCAGGGTTATTTTTTCCAAACATACATCGCTTCACACTTATTTACAATGAATGTAACCCACTGTACATCGATATCGTAAGTTCCTTACACATTTATCACCCTTCTCTTTATTGACACAATACTCAAGAATATTCCTCTGTTACAGCTTCACTATGCACCCCAAAATGAACCTTCTGCTCTGTGTTCCATGCAGGAGCTCTTCTCCATGGTTTATGTACAAAGGATTTTCTTCACTGAGTAATTCATTTTAGCGGAAAAATGCCAATTCAGTAAAAGTGCCTACTGTACATTTGGAGTTTCTGTTCTAAATTTACTTCTTTCTTCCCTCTTGTCTGCATAGAATAAGTTGGTTCAGTTTGTTTATAAACAGCCAAAATACTGTGAAGCCTGTTAGCTGGGTTCTCTAGGCACTACTGTAATTAATAAAATAAAGCAACAACAAAATATATTACCCTGGTGACAAAGCAGTAATTCCTTATAAGTACTTTGCCACTAATATTAGGAATGTATTTGTGTAATTTTAGCTGTTGCTAGGGGGAAAAGAGTTTTGATCTTTTCTAGAAAAGAAAAGATTAAGCACTCTGTCTACATTTGATTTTCATTTCATCTTCCCCATATATTCTATTTCTTTTTTTGGAAGTCAGCCAGCGACCCAGCTCCATGTAACTACCTCCTTCCTTCCAGGCCTCTAAAAGTATTTTGGTTGAAAGAGATGTTTAAGGTGCTCGTTGTATTGGCCATTCTGCGCTCCTCTTTCCACTCTTGTCTGTTTAGGCTGTGAGTGATGGGGTCATCGTTGCATGTTTGTACAGAGCCTGGCACAATGCGATCCTGCTCTTGTGCAGGCGTTTAGGGACTGTGCTAAAAGATGCAATTATTCATTGCAATAAATATTAATGCTATTTGCTGTAAATGATTTAATTAACATAATATGTATCTCAATTAAAATAATGTCTATCTCAAACATAAAAGGTTTAATTAAACCTCCAAATTGTAAGGGCTTTAAGGTTTTAATTCAAACCCCTAACTTGAAAAGGCTTACAAGTTTGGAGGTTTTCTGTTTGTGTTCTTGCAGAACAGGATCAAAATTTAGAGATAAACTACTAGGATTAGCCAACCAGTATTCCGGCTGTGGTTTTCAGTCGTTTGCTCAAAATGGTACAGTCCAAAAAGACACACATGCAAACCCGAGGCCTACAAACTTCTTATTGATTTTAAGAAACACAAGCTTGAAAGGTTTCCTGCACCTTTCTATTCAGTCCCACACGGGTAGATCATCACTGTAAGTGTAACTCTTGCTGGATGTCATGTGCTCTCTCCAAGGGCAGTCTCGCCCATCAGTTATTTAAAAAATAACCATTAAAAGGCCGAATATGCTTGAATAAAATAATTGCTTTGAAATTTTGGACAGCTCATGATGTTATCGACTGAAAGACAATACGAATTTGTGCATAATGATATCTCCCATAAAACTCTTAAATTTGTAATATGACATAGTCAAAATCACTGTACAAATTCTCAGCCATTTTCCCTACATTGTCACTTGGTAAGACAAAAGAGAACCAGTTGACTTTACTTGTATGACTCGAAAGCAATATTGGTGATGATCCCATATTTTATAAGTACTCTGGATATTTTGAATCTATTCTGCAGACTTAGTCTCTCTACATTTCTGTCGATTCAATTTTTGTTAAAGTTATGTTTTTACTAGCATGCTTCATTTATAAATCTGGCATTTATTACTCTCTGTTCAGCTAAGTTGGACTACATTTTCAGTCTTGAATCCTGTGTGATCACTTTAAAAATGAATTAGAAAGAAAATAATTACTTTTTAAAGCATGCATGTTCGGAATTCCCTTTGGCTTTAGACTATTTTTGAAGTCATGTTTCTCACCACAGACACAAGAAATTATGCATTGCTTTTCAGAAGTACGTTCAAGGAATATTATATATGCAGCTTCATGGAACAGTCAGTTTGCCACGCGAATTTTGTGAACAGGAAGGATAAAAGCATGGATTCAGTCCACTGATAAAGCTTAAAAACATGTATGAGGTACATACACAGATGCCTAGTACTCGATGATACTACACCTGGAAAAAATTTAAAAGTAACTTGCTTAAAGATAAAAAACTAAGGGAAAAATTAAATAAAATATATCAGCTTCTCTATTTATTTAAAATTCCACATCTATGATAACTGGAAAATATATAGGCAGGAATAAAGTGAAAGGAAAAAAACCCTGAAGTTGTAGAGAAAAATATTTTTCTGTGTTACTATTTGGATTTATGAGGTTCTTAAGATAAACTTTAGTCTTTTAAGCACTTTTACCACTGGGTTTAAAATCTTTACTAAATACCTTTGCTCTCACAATTCTTTCACTGTTCAACTATTGAAATGCATGGAAAATAAAGAAAAAGATCCCAAAACAGTAGGAAAACTAGGAAGACTATTCTAAAATACGCAGAAGAGACTCTCACGTTATATCCAGTTTGCCCAGACCTCAGGTGGTGAGAAGTGCAGAGAATTCCCATGCAAGGTCTGACATGTTTCTAATTCAGTACTCCATCACCACTGCATCCTGCAGTTTCTCTCGCTCGTGGCCAATGGCAGGCGGTTATGGAAGCCTAGGAGGTAGCATTATTGCGTTTTCTCTTCTGGGGATACTTCCATGAGAGAAATCTGCTCCAGTGAAGAAAGCCCATAAAAAGCCCAGCGCATTAACCTCCTAAAGGTTAACCTCCTCAAGCGCTGCTGGGTAAATCTCGGCAGCTTACAAGTGATTCTGTCCAGCTGTATGGAGAATCTGTGTTCATCTTTCCCTGAAACACTCAAATAAATGCACCGTCACATTGATTTTCATCCTCTGGGATGGAGCCAGTTTTCGAGAGCAGTTCAGCAACCCCTTTCCAGCCCGTGTAGGATGATTCCTCCTCTGCTTCCTGACGCTGCGTCTACCAAATATTTGGACACTTAGGGACTCCTAATTACTGGCAATAAACGGCAAAAGCGGGTCCATGAAGAGAACCTTTAGCAACAGACCTACAGATGGTGTTTTGAAGACAAAAAATCATGGAGGTAAAAACCCCAAAATTTACAGGTCGGTCCCGAATACACATGTTCTGAACTGCTCTTCTCTCTCTGCAAAATCTCCAGGTACTTCAGTTCTGGAAAGTTATTTGGTAAAGACAGAGGAGTCTGGATTTAAAAGGCTGTTGTGTTGCAAGACCTGGACCCAGAATTTTTGAAATGCTGAAAGTTTCCTAAGATTTTTTTTTTTTTTCAAAGAGATCTTAAAGATCATTAAACTTAAAAAAACCCACAACATTTTGTGTGTGCGTACACTAACATGACGCAGATGCAACTGCTGCTGTTGGAAAAGTCAGTGTTTCCCCAAGACACTACACAGTGACCGTAGCTCATTTCTGTGCTAAGTGTATTGGGGTAAAGAGTGGAACATCGCATTTCTCTGGTTCGACTTAGCAGATGCTATTTTTTCAGCAATGAGTGAACTATAAATAAGTTTCTCATTGTACGGTCATACTGCAGTATTCACACAAGTTGGAACATTTCCTAATTCCTGCCTAATATTAAACAGCAACAATACAGATCAAAGATAATGCATACAAATTTGATATTTACAGTGTCTCCATGCCTACAAAGAAGAGGAAAAGTGATATGACTGTGTATAAACAAGAGTTATGGCATTTTCAAGGATCAACTACCTAAATAGTCAACATGTGCAAAGATACAAGTTTAATAGCTGCTTATTAAAAGATGTAGTAAAATATGAGAGTGTACTGGCAGTAAATAGATTAAAAGTCTATTAATCTATCTTCAGAACCAAAATATTTCATATGCAGGCACTATTCGATGGTTGGGTCTAGCACACATATCCATGTATCTTTTTTTTTAGAGTTACGTTTCTTAGGGTTTTAATCATGCGCCATACTTACTTCCATTAAAATTGCTGGTTTGTGTAAATGAACAGCAGGACGTAATAAACACCCAGCCCAAACAGTGTTTTGGTACCAAAATGTGTGTGACTCATAATTGAAAAACACATCTACCAGTCCCTCCAAATAAACACCAAAATATGAACCGACAATTGGGAAGCAGAGACATTCGATACCTTTAATGCATGTCAGCAGGATGCCTGATCCCAGAAACCCAAATGAAGTGTTTGCTGGTGCTTAAGACAAATACTGTCTCATCATCAGTGCATCGAGGTAGAGAAATACTCAGAAAGAAGATCAAAAGAAAGCAATGGATTGGGGCTATAATCAGAGCACTAAAATCAATGTTGACGAAAATCAAAGTTGGCTACAGTTCAAATTCATGTTAGGCAGATGTTTATCATCTTGTCTTTCTCCCATTGATGCTAAAAAGCAGAGCGAGAAGGAAAACCAGAAGAAATAACCAGAGCAAAATTTCAGGAGGGGTCTTCTCTGGGGGATCAGGTAAAAGACAAACTGTTCACACTGGGGCAAAGGTGCAAATCCCGTGGAAATGGAACTTGCTGTGAGAAAGCCCCACCAGACCAGCTGTGGAAGACAGGCTACGCTGCTCTTGCCTCTACTAAAGCAGAGGTAAAACCACCTTAAAAAACTGCTTTGCTACCTACTAGTGTGGGGATCTACTACACAGACAGAGGAGGAATGCAAAAACTTTTATATCTCATCCCAAATCACATTCCACTCCGAGCTAGCGAGCATGTGAAACAATCATCAGATTCTCTCCAACAAGAACAATTCACATTAAGTAAACCGGTTCCTTGATGCTGTTGAGGGATTGCTTTTCATGAGGGCATTACGGCAGGAATACGGTGTTCATACGGAACAAGGGTTTGGTTCAGTTTCAGCAGAGCCCTGCTAAAAAGTGTTCCCTGAAGATCCCTTAGTAGAATTTACCTTGAACACATTTATTGTGACCAACCTTATGTTTTGAGACTGCTATATCTTTTTTATATTCAGTTTATTGACTACATAAAGAATGGCTTTCCAGGTGCTAAAGTTTCCCTCAACAGTTTCAATCCCATAGAGAACGTATCTGTTTTTATTGACTTTCCATTCTCGTAGTTATCTCTTCTAGCCTTAAAATTAATCTTCACCATGTCAGCACATGTGCCTTCGGTGAGAGGTGAGCCCTGCTGTGTCTGGGAGGGAGACCACAGTCCACAGATTCAAGTGGTGCCATCACAAAACTATGTGACTGGTGGTAGAGGTACCTGTAGAGACTGGTGAGTTTGAAAAGAGCCTTGGGCATGGAAAATAAACATATGGAATTAGTGCCCTAGAATTGCTGGACCAATCATCGTGTATTCATGAAAATTTTGTGCTTGGTGCGATACTGTCCTGTCTGGTGCAACGCCCAGAATCTTGAGCAGGATTTGAGGGCTAACCACTGCAGGAGACGCACCTACAGAATAAAGCTGCAAAAACATCTTGCATGGTCATTCTGTCAAACAAAGATGTCAAAGCTTTGAGCCTGGAGAACCACAGGGAGACACTAGGCTCCCCTGTGCCAAAGTCTGCCAGATTCAGAACTTCATTGTTTAGTTCAGCTGAATGCCTATCTCCGAATTAATCCAAAATGGGATGGAAAAGATGATGGGATAAAGTGCTAAAAGTAAAACCAAAGCTGTTTGATTGTGAAATGGATATCTAACTCAAAACAAAAAGGTTCCACTTGACTTGCACATGATTCTGCATTTCGAGTGCTCCGAGTACCCTGCCCAGCACAGGTACTGCCGGCCACTTTGTGCTGGTTTTTGTGCTGTCTCTTTGTGGGAGGACACTCACTAGCGAGCCGTATGGGGATGTGTTCCTACACAAACATGTTTGCACTGCTCTTTCTTATTCTGTAAATCAAAAATATCTGCAGCCTATCTTTTTCTGAGTGCAGGGAAGGAATAAACAGATATTGTTGCTCTCTGTAAGTAGAAAGAGGGATCTTGTCTTCCCTTCCTTCCGTTAAATTAGATATAGGTTATTAAACACAAGAAATTATAAGCAAGTTAAAACTCAAATGTCTCAGATGAATTTTAAAGCACCTCTCTGCCTCCTACCTGCTTGAATTGCTGATGTGCTAAACAACTTCCAAAGACTTCTCCTGACAGCTCCGTGTCCCACAAAGGGCTGGTCCTCTCTCTGGCATACCAAGGACACCCACTTCTCACCGATCTCGGGTGGTCACTCAGCCCCAGCAGGATATGGCCCTTGGTCTCTGTTCAGTCCCCTGTAGTCTCCCATTTTACAGGGAAATGAAACTTCATACGGTGCGGTGCTAATACTGGTTTGACCCCTTCACACTCCATATACAGTTAATTAAAAGTATGAAGCAGTTTTGACAGATATTTTCTTGAATGTATATAATTAAGTTTTAAATTCTTTCATTGTGGTACATGTTTTCACTGGGGTCTCACAAATCATCTGGTCGTTTCTGGCGTCCTGATTAGGATCTTTCACAGGAGTGGACTAAAATGCAAGGAGGAAAGAAAATGGTACACATTTTTTGCCAACCTATTAAAAAGTACTTTCTTTCATCCTTTTTTTTTTTTCATTTTTATTTCTAAAAGCACATTTAAAGCCTATGATTCTCACTGGAGAAAAACAAATATGAAAAACCTATCTTCAGATTTAGTGTGAACGAAACTAAAAGTTTACTGTATTTGAACTAAAACCAGGAAATCCATTAGTATTAGTGGTACCAGCTGTTCTTTGTATTAGTCTAAACTCTGCAAGGGGACACTAGAAGTCCTGCACTACAAGGTCAACAGAGAATGGATAACTTTTAAGTGAAAGAAACAAAGAATAAAAAGAAGTCTCAGAGAAACAAAGTGCTGTTCTTGTAACTCTTTCTATAAGAGTAGCCATTTTTAATGAATTTGAAGTACTCATGGACTAGGACTGGCCCTTTACCTTTGGGAATTATGCTGGCTCCATGTCTTAGTTGACTTCCTTCTACCCTGCAGTTACATTCCAGATATCCTCTATTTCATAGAATCATAGAATGGTTAGAGTTGCAAGGAACCTTAAAGGTCATCTACTTCCAACCCCCCTGCCCTGGGCAGGGACACCTCCCAGTAGACTAGGTTGCTCAAAGCCCCGTCCAGCCCGGCCTTGAACACTTCCAGGGATGGGGCATCCACAACTTCTCTGGGTAACGTGAGCCAGTGCCTCACCACCCTCACAGGAAAGAATTTCTTCCTAATATCTAATCTAAATCTACCCTCTTTCAGTTTAAAACTGTTACCCCTTGTCCTATCACTACACTCCCTGATAAAGAGTCCCTCTCCATCTTTCCTGTAGCCCCCTTTAGGTACTCGAAGGCTGCTATAAGGTCTCCCCGGAGCCTTTTCTTCTCCAGACTGAACAACCCCAACTCTCTCAGACTGTCTTCATAGGAGAAGTTCTCCATCCCTCTCATCATCTTTGTGGCCCTCCTCTGGACTCACTCCAACAGATCCATGTCCTTCTTATGTTGGGGGCCCTTAGTGCTGGCTGCAGTACTACAGGTAGGGTCTCACCAGAGTGGAGTAGAGGGGCAGAATCACCTTCCTCAACCTGCTGGCCATGCTTCTTCCAATGCAGCCCAGGATGTGGTTGGCCTTCTGGGCTGCAAGTGCACATTGCCGACTCACGTTGAGCTTCTTACCAACCAACACCCCCCAGTCCTTCTTCTCAGAGCTGCTCTCAGCCCATTCTCTGACCAATCTGTATTTGTGCTTGGGATTGCCCTGACCCAGGTGCAGGAGCTTGCACTTGGCCTGGTTGAACTTCACAAGTTTCACACAGGCCCACCTCTCAAGCTTGTCCAGGTCCCTCTGGATGGCATCCCTTCCCTCCAGCATGTCAACTGCGCCACACAGCTTGATGTTGTCACCAAACTTGCTGAGGGTGCACTCAATACCACTGTCCGTGTTGCCGACAAAGGTGTTAAACAGCACCGGTCCCAATACTGACCCCTGAGGAACGCCACTTGTCACTGGTCACTACTTGGGCATCGTGTCGTTGACCGCACCTCTTTGAGTGCAGCCATCCAGACAATTCCTTATCCATTGTGTGGTCCATCCATCAGATGTCTCTCTAGAGACAAAGATGTCATGCGGGACAGTGTCAAACTCATCTCAGGATTCTAATTAAATTCAGTTAAAGAAGACCAAAATATCAAATTCCTGATTCATTCTGGCTAAAGTTATGTTATTGTTCAGAGTTGGTGGAAATCTTAGTAATATAGGGAAAAAAGAAAGAAAACAAAACTTACAGTTTTCCAGATCTTACCATTCTTTTATACGCAATCGTCTCTTTGCCCTACATGTTCTTTCAACCTATTTCTTCTGTCCTGGGAAAAAAAAAAGTAATTATCCTGCTATAGGGTAATTACCCAAGAAGAAGAGGCACCAACTTGAAGAGAAGCCAGCAATCCTGCTTTCCATTATGAGGGCAATGCACAGAAAAAGCTGGTAGTTAAAAACCTGTGGCTGTTCCAGGGACATTTTCAGTGACTTCCAAATCCAGCATCAAATGTCAAACTCATCTTTTCAGGGTTGGTATTCAGTGTCCTACTTCATCAGGTATAAACAGTGGCTTCAGATTTTGAGTCCTGCAGAACTGGGGGTTGGATTTAGCGTACTAATTCAATTCAACCTTGGCTCTTCTAATTTGTTTTCTTCTCTACTGATACGTTGAAGAAATTGAACTGATATGTTGCAAGAAAGATTAAAGACACTTCACTTCCCGTTTGCTTTAAATGTCTGCTAGTAAATAGTGCTGATAAGTAGAGATACAGCCTAAAGCAACATTCAGATGACTAAAGGGTTGCGTTATCTCCAGAAGCTCCCACTGTGGTGTCTTAATTTACATTTTGCAGCAAGAGTTTCCAATTCTACACAGTAATAAATGTGCAGGAGTAAAATTCACAGAAGGGAAGGAAATATTGGCATCCGACCTTATGACTTGGACAGCACAATGATAAATAATATCTTATATTTTCTGGAAATTGAATATTACACAGATTCCCCTGCAGTCCCTCCTCATAAATAAATAGTTGAAATAAACACTCTTGGAGTTATTTTATACCAAAAATGCATGAAGATTCAGAGCGTGTCTACATGTGCTTGACATATTTCACATGTGTAATTTATGCAGCTCCCATAGTCTTGGGGCAGAACACGTGTTTCACACATGGACTGTGCAGTCCGTATTAGCTACGGTCCATCTAGGTATACGAAGTGGGCAGGCTGCAGAGGCAGGGTTATTTGCTGAGCTTTTAAGCGTAGTAACAGTGAGAAATCCTACAAGAAACTTTATTACTGCTACTGGGGACTGTGGACAAAACTCTGCAGAGACTTCAAAAGGCTGTACCTGGATGTAGCTCTACTTTGCATCTGCGTCTGTGTGTGTGTGAGTGTGTATTTCAGATACTCTATTAGTGTCACTTCCCCAGGAGTCCTTTTCTGGCAAAATGCTCACTTTTCAGACCATAATTGATTAATTGGTGGGCAAATGTCAGAGGTCATCTGAACAGAAAGAGGAGGGAGAGCCTGCCCTGTGGGTCCCAGTGTGCAAACGATGCTTTGCGAAAGAAGAACACTGTTTTATCATAGCACAGAGAGGACACTGAGAAGTTTTCTGAACCTTTCCCCAGCCCAAGGCAAGATCGGTGACTCTTTTGCAATTCTTGATGATGTTTGTCTAGTCTGCTTTTAGAGATCTCCCACAAGGGAAAATCCAGTCTTCATGCGCCTTGTTACCCTTAGTGTCCAAAGCTTGTGCTGACATCTAACTATATAACTATATACCTTCAGGGTAAACCACCTTAGCCCTTTCTAGACTATGCTTTTTTGAGCCTCATTAGGAGTTATGTAAATATAATTTTTATTTTGCTTATTTATGAGAAAAGCACATGAGCAATGTTAAAAACTCTCACTAGAATTAAAATATATGACACCAATAACCTCTTCCCCACCCACAAAGGATGTTGCCCCTCACAGAAAGAAGTCAGCTTGGCACACTTGTGATATGTCATACGACATATGCTATTTGCTGCCTAGGATCCTATTCATCTTTTTGCTATATTCCAAGTGCTTACCTGGAAAATACGCTTGAAACAGGATTTTGTTTCACTCTTTGTTCTAACATTATTCCAGGAATTCATATCAATTTGGCTGGTCTATAATTCCCCCAGACACTTCTTTTTGGGGAAGGGGCTGTCAGCAGGTGAGAAGCTGTTTTGTTATGTGTTTTGCTTATAGTAAGGCATTTGACCTGTGCTTTTCATGGTGTTCTCACAGGAAAGCTAAGGAACTTTACTGTCAAGAACAGCACACTTGCTCCTGCATCACTGCCAGCAGCCACCTCGTGCACGTCTGACCTGGTACATGCCTTCTCCTTGTGGGGATTTGCAAAATCAGGACACATTTTTTTTTCTAAATTCCTTTTCTCATTCTGACAAGACATGGAATTTGGATTCTGGTTGGCTAAGCAGGAAAAGAAATTAAGCAAAGTGATTGTTTTACCCGCCTTTGCCAAAGCTGAAGTCCCTGTCTTCATTTCCTACTCTACACATTTATACTAATGGGTAGTTTCACCTCTGAATCTGCTAGCTCACTGCTAAAATCCTGTTATGCCACCAGGCCTAAAAGCATAAGTAGTTGGCTAATGTCACCATGAATATACTGGTACAAATTCAAAGATGCTGGATTTTTGAACAAGATAAACAAACCTGCAGTTATAGAAATGCTCCTCCTGTATTTACTGTATGTGCCTGAAAGACTATTCCTGCTTTAAGATTTTCTAAGGTGTAACTGTCATCTCTGTAAGGCAAATATATTCTTACTTGGGATACAGCTAAGAAAGTATTGCTTGGGAAGTTTGAAAAATCTATTTGGGCTCCTGTTCAGCATCTGGAGGCATAGTTATAGAATCATAGAGTCATAGAATAGTTTGGGTTGGAAGGGACCTTTAAAGGCCATCTAGTCCAACCCCCCTGCAGTGAGCAGGGACATCTTCAACTAGATCAGGTTGCTCAGAGCCCCGTCCGACCTGACCTTGAATAAGGTTAGGTGAATGTCTTCAAATTTTTGTGTAAGAGACATTTCCATAAGATGTAGGGGGAAACCACCACAACACAGCTCTCCACAAAGGAGAAGACAAGAAACATGAAACTACCAGAAGAGCAAAATTCTTGTAAATTAACAGGTGCTAAATGAGGAATAGATTTTAAAGAAGTGAAATAAAGTATATTTCTTCGGTAATATTCAGAATCCAAGCACCATCATGATGCTTCATCATCTATTTGTCTCTTTTCTCTCAAAAAGCACTTGAAAAATCTTTCCAGCGTCTGTTCCAAGATAAGCCTTTTGTAATGACTTATGATGATAATCCACCTAAGGATGTAAATTACTGGGGAGAAGAGGAGAGAATTCTAACTCATTTTGGACTCAAATATGTTTGACAGACTTATTTATAAGGTCTGTCATTTCTATGCACTTCTCCAACTTTCTTCTAAGCTTACCTAATAACAAAAGGATCTGTGATTTAAATGTCATGGCATCCTCCTCCAAAGCAAGTATGTCCTTTAATAAGATGGGTAAGCAGATTAAATATTTCACCTGAAGGCAAATAAAGATGTGAACTTGTGAACACATTCAAGGAATGAAAGCTCTGTAGTGAAAATATTAATCACTAGACAGCATTATCTAACAGCTCCGATAAGATATAGTCTACTTCAATAGGAATATTTCTTACGTCAAAATTTGCATTTTTGTTCCACAATCACCCACCAGTAACCTTAGTTAGCCTTGAGGTATTTTGTGTACTTGTTTTTTTGTCTTATGAATTGCAACACTTGTTCTGGAAAATTGACCTATGTGATTTACTTGACACGATTGGCTTGCAATCTAATTGCAGTTTGATGAACTCACAAGCATCTATGAAGACCTTTAATTTCTTAAAAATCTTGATTTTGGAGGAAAAATGTGATTCCTGTGAGTGAAGTTGGAACAACTTACAAATACGGGGTTTTGCTTTAAAGACTTATGAGCAACATTAAAAAGTCCCTAATATTACCAACTATTCAAGACTAAATATGGGGAGAAATTATCTTCAGATGGTTTATATCACAGTTGCCACTACAGGTTAAGTATATTCAGTAACAAGAGTCCAGCTGCTACTTTTTTATCTTTGTTTCTTTAATTAAAAATAGAAATGGAAAAAAAAAAATATACCAGCTGAAAATTTGCCTATGTAGCCAGTAAAACATATTTTTTGTATAACTTAATTCCCTTAGACCACTTCTTAGAAAATCCTACCTTGCAGGTATTGTAGCATTCTCAAAAACAAAGACTCCATACCTTGACCCAGAAACTTTAAGGCCGGAATGGATTTCACTAATAATTTCCTTTGGTTTTGAGATAAATACCAAATAAGGACTCCTATTCCCTCGTTCAACTTCACACCTGCATTTTACCTATTGCGTATTTTTTTAGAAAGGTACTCAGTTTTGATCTAAAGAGGGATAAATTGGGAAGTGGTCTTAATTCTAGACTGCATTTCTAACCTTACAAACCAGACCTCGCAGTGTGCTTTTTTTGCAATGCAGTTGCACAACAACAAAGAAAAAGTGTCCATAATGAAAAAAACCCCAATCTTTTGGAATAAGTTATCTGAAACCTATTTCACTTTTTGGATGCATGCCCACCCTCCCAGTAAATTGTACGTAGACCTTCCCAGTATATGGTATATAGTAAATGGACCTTCACAGTCTCAGTATTTGCCACCGTAAAGAATAGGCCTTTCCAATTTATAAATGAAGGTGAAAGATGGGGTGTCGATAATCAGTCAAAAAATACTCTTCTTGATCTGTTAGATTATGGAAAACTCTATGAAAATTATTAAGGATTCTTTTTCATTATTAATGTTGTTGCACAAGTTTGGACAAATTAAGTGTCACCTATCAAAAGTATTGCTGAAAAAAGTTCATCATGACAAACTCCAGGACTAAAGGGAAAAGTTTTGATTAGATTTATGGAAAATTTTGGCTAATTCCCCTGGAAAAACCCCAAATGCTAGTATATTAACAGTGTTATACTGAAAGATATTTATAGCTGTTATCAAATGGGACTTTGATCTATAAACAATTACAGGTTTACTGAAAAATCACAAGAAACACTCTTCTTTCAAACACAGCTGAAGAAACATCTACTTGCTTTCTTGTATATTGATAGTTCGAACAAAACTTATGATGTTGGGTTGCATGATAAAGACACATACCTAATCCCCTGAAAAAAATTCTCAGCGACTGATGAGGAGACTGGTGAATTCATTGTTTTTAATGGCAATTATCTGAGCACGTGGGGGAAAGTAGCAATCCACTGTGAGGAAGATGATGTTACAGAGAGCTTGTCATCCACTTTCTCTCAAGCCATCATTTTGTGACTGAGACCATAAGGAAGCAAGGAATGCCCTTATCTGGTTGCGTTGATGCCAGGTCATGGAAAGCTGATCTGAGAACTGCAGAGCCAGCATGTACTATTCCAAGAGGGCATAAGATTATGGTGGGTACAATACACCAGATAAGAGTGTAGATACAATGCTTTAGGTGCCAAACCATCCTGCTCTCTCACCCCTTCAAGGAGGTGTTGACTGTGCTTGTCCAGGTTGAGTTTTACTAGGAGCCTTTTGAAGACTTCACTTCTAATGTAAGTCAGACGAGGCTGAGAGTCATCTCAAGATCTTCTGTTTTTTTCCTTGGTCAGTATTTGGAATGAGAACCTCCAATGCAGGCTTGGCAATAGCCAGTTCAAATAAACTGGGGTATCAGCAACTTACTAACAGGCCTTTCCTCTGAGTTTTACACAAATTTCTAAGCTTTATTTCTGCATCCGGCTTGCTGCTGTCAAGCCCTCTCCTCTCTTTCTCCTCAGTAATGTCTCTTGCTGGCGCATGTGACCCTGGGCAAGCAACAGATTCCTTACTACTTGTTAACAAGAGTTAGCAAATGACATATTTTCCAAGTGAAGTCGGTGGAAATCCCCTGTCAGCTGTGAATTGTACTATTTAAATTATACTACTGTGCTGACAGATTCAGATTTGCTACTAACCATGTTTGCAAGAAAAATCAGGTATGGTAGAAAATTATTTCTTACAAGCTATGCTTTACTTTGGAACAACTATAGAGAAAGGCTTTTGGCTCTGTGAATTACACATTTCAGTGGCATTTCCCTTAATCTTTATGAGTATCCATTTGCATAAACTGTGAGTGGGTTTAAGCTTTCCACACTGCCCATGAACTACCTAGATGAACTTCTTACGGTTCATGCTTTGGCCTTTGGTTTTCCTTTACGAGCTTTCATGTAATGATTAGGCACCAGGTTCTTGTCACCTGTCCAGATATTTCTCCCCAGGTTGAGGGGCAGCCCAGTACAGGGTGGTGGTTGCTGCCTGCTCATTGATGGTGGCAGGGCCCAGGAGAGCAGGCTCTGGAAAACCAATTTGGTGTCCACAGCCTGGGATGTTGAAACAGAATTCACTAGCCTGAGTGGTTACCAGGTGCCTGGACAACTGTTCCAACCTCTGGCTTTGGGGCAGAGGACACAATATCCCGTACCTCTATTAAAAAACGGTAGCATGGGAGATAGGGAAAGTGGCGCTAGCAGGATCTTTAAGGAGGTAAAATGCAGCCTTGCATTTGCAGTTGGCACATGAATGAAGTTTGGTCCTTCTTTAAGGTGCCTGAATCCCGCCCTTTCTCAGGGGTAAACGTAACTGCAGCAGAAAGCTGCATTGTACATAAAGAGGCCAAGACTCCTTCCAGTCCAAAACAGACCTGAGGCAGTTGCTCACTTACGAGGGGTTGTGGCCACAGCATGGGTGAAAGAAAGGTATCATGAGTTCCATGTGCCCAAACCACCATGTGACCAGGCAGCTCCACCAGTGCATTAAACACGAAGCCCATCAGGAAGAGACTGTGGCAAGACTCCCCCTCACACCTAAACCCTCGTCCGGAGAGCTGAGTACACACGGAGTCGAAGACTGGAGTATGGCTTCAATTACGCACCGTAGTAGTGTGAGCAGCAGAGTTTATGGAGCCTGGTTTCCTGTGGGTCCTCCCATGTGTTTTCTCTGGTGTCTAATAATGCCGCTGTGTCCATGTCGCAAGACGTTCCTCTGGAAGGGGCATTCTTTTGTGTCTCTCTCTTGTGCCTATCCACTCCTTCTCCTTCAACTCAAGGGTAGACAACATCTTTGAGCCTTCTCTGCCCATGTCAGAAGAGGTGGAGGCTGGCTAGCAGGACCAGAGGAGAACTGACTAGCAGACAGTGGGTGCTATTACACAAAGTTTGGTCCTGAACCGGCGTTAAAAAACAGTATGAAATAGAAGTCTTTTCAAGATGTAATAGCCTGATCCTCACACCAGTATAGTTAATCACACTTTGCCCGTTGACTTTGGTGTCCTTTGGAGCGGGATCTGAGGCCCTTCGGGCTGTGTCAGCTATCGTGGCGGGCAGCGCTAAACCAGCCCAAGTGCCCGGTGCCCAGGCTGACAAATTTTGTTTCTCAGTCCAGTGAGAGAGCAGTGGGAAGGGGAGAAATAATCATGGAGCTTAAGTTATGCGTGTACAGTCGGGGTGTCGTGACTGCTCCTCACCGTTGAGAGTGCCGGAGCCAGGACCTGGCAGCTGTAGACAGTAGGTGGTCTGAATTGCTCATTACCCTCTTGAACTTAGGTGCGATAGCAGGCTCTTAATCTTGGATACTAGAGTTGGCAGTCTGTATAGGGCCCTTATATCCTGCAGCTTAAGCAAAGACCGTAAGAATGAAAAGTGGTATAATGTAATCCACAAAGAGGGAATAGGAACAAATATTTAGGAATCAATCTTCTTTATTTCATAAGCAGTATCAAGTAACCAAGAAGAGCTCAGCAGAAACTGACCATGGAAGCACCGGCGAAATGCTCAGTACTCGACCGTAATTTAATTAGCTCTCAATAGCTTCCAGAAAAAAATCTCTAAACCTGCATATATTTAAGATAAGCCTTTTGTTCCATTTGTAACCCACAAACTAACAAGGAATCTAGGTCCCTTCCCCCTTCTCAGACTCCATCCTCTTTTTATTTTGTTCCCCAAGTCGCAGAACTTGATGCTTCTTTTTTTTTTTTTTTCCCTGCAGTACTTTTCTTTGACCTCATTCCCCTCTCCAAGTAACTCTATCCTGTGCTGCTATGTTCATGCCCAGCCAAAGCTTTATAGATGGCTTAATTATTTTCTTTTCTCAAAGAAAATTCAATCTGATCCCCAATACGCATAGGATAAAATAAAATGAATCAGCTGGGAAGCTGCATTATAAAGGGGGAGGGGTAAAAGAAGTTATGTAAAATTTCATGTCGCTGTCAGACTGTTTTCATAGAATTTGTGTTTGAGATTAAATTAAATCCCTAAAACTGCTTTGATAGCTTCATACTTAGGGTGAAACGAAGCAGATGCATTTTACCCCAATACCATGCTTCTCATCTCCCCTTGCAGAGAGAGAATGAACTGCTTTGTGGAACAGTTCTATATACTTACAGTATTAAGCAATTCCTCTTTTCCCCTGGCATTGGTATTCTTTTATTCAATTTATCTGTACTATAGCTTGGATAATATTTACCAGATGTTAAATAAATAATTTAAGATAATACAGTCCTGCATGACAGTTGTAACATTTTGGGTCACCTTTTTATTCAACTTTTTTAAAAAATCACTTCAGTTCGAGATTTCAATATAGTTCAACTCAGTGGTGACACTTAATACTTTTTCCTCTCCTTTAATTTGAGAGTAGTGCTCCCCAAATAGTTCATTTGCCATATTGTTTTTATCTTTAACAAGATAAAATAGACGTAGCGGGTTTACTATTTCAGCCTGATGCCGACAAATATGAAACCAAAGAATATGAAGAGCTAATGTTTTGTAAAAGCCAGTGTTATATAATGAAACCAAATGCACGGCTTGGAATTTAGAAAGAAATCCTAGTGTGAAGATAAAAGGACATGAAAGATAGTAAATGCTGAAATGATACACCACATAATGGTATACTGTCAAGAAAGAAAGATAACATGATAACTTACAGAGCCATCTCAAAGCCTACATAGGTACTTGACCTATAGTTTGCAAGGAAACAATCTTTTTGTTTCATCTGGCTCATATTAAAAATAGGAAAAACAAAACCCTTATTTTTTTCCACTCTCACACATATGGTTTAAAATCCATGCAATTTTTAACTGTCTAAAATTCTTTTAAGCAATTTAAGACAGAAAGAATTATTAAATCACTTTTCCATTTCATTTAATGAAAAACTGCACCACCGCCGTTGGTCTATGTACTATCAATTTTAAAGCTAGTAGGGCTCCAATTGGTCCTATGTGCAATCCATCACGAGTGGCATCAGATTTGTATTGACCAAGTTGGGTGCTGCTGAAGATAGAACTGAATAAAACCTAACCTAACGTGTAAGTTATCTTTGAGCAAAGCTTAAAATACTTCCCTTCTCCGTCTCTTTCCAGGTTTTGAAAAGCAGCTGTTTCGCAATCCTGTCTCAAAGAGTTTCCAAAGCCTAATGAACCTCGCCATCCTCTGTCCACCTGTGCGCATGGGATTGCCCTCTTCCTCTCTTCTTCGGGACTGATGGGCTAAAAAGCTACCTAGGAAAATCACTTTGTTGGAAAAAGAAGCAACCTACCAACCCAAATAATCTGGTTTCCAGAAACTACAGGTTAACATACCATTAGATTGAAGTCAACCTTTCATCTGTCCCACGTATACAGCTTTAAACAGCTGTGGTCTGCATATAACCGCTCACGGGTCTGCACTGCAGCTGACGCTTCTTGAAAATATCCTGTCAATAGGTTTTTTGATGGCAAGTTGAGGTTTAGACTTAATTCAAGTCCTTCTCCTAAATATTTTAGGAAGTGTCCACAAAGCACAAGAAAGAATCACCTCAAACCTTTCTACCAGTTACACTAACTTATCCAGGTTAGAGACCAACCTTTTGGTTTTCAGCTGAAAAAAAAAAAAAAATTCATTTTATTTATATTAAAGGTTTAAAAAACCTTTGTCTGGGGTTATCAATTAAGGATTTTTAATCTTCAACTAAAATCCCCATGACTACAGTTTTCTAAGAAAACAAGGTCTTATCTGTCCTGCAACTAAAGTCTGTTGAACAAGCACTCTTGTAAGATGAACTTGTCCCAGTTTCTGCGGCTATAATGCTTATTTTCACTGTAACTATTCAGAAGGTTGTTTCTCAGAGGCACTGCGGTTTTTTTTAACCCGTTCTAGAGCCTAGACCTGCTAAATTTTATACTCTCATCTCCCACTCCTCACAATAGCAAAAAGTAGCCATATTCCTTTGTAGAAGACACTCTTGAATGAGCAGGTAGCTAGAAGAAAAGGAAACCCATGATTTGTGGAACTATATGCTCTCTGCGGTGGGAGCTGAAGGTGCTCACAGTCTTCTGAAGCCTCAGGAGTTTACCTGTGAATCCTGTTTCAAAGTGTTAGTGACCCTACTACCGGAGGATATAAATCTGTACCCTAAAGAGATGAGTTGCTTTTTCACTGGGATCGTTGCCAGGCAATAGATTCAGCACGACGCATTACAAGGGCTAAACAATAATGGGTAATTGCTCACTTAATTGAGAATTATGTGTTTACCTGGCAAACACGATATCTGAAGGCCCGCTTACAGTTGTCCACAGGTGGGCTTGGTATTTCCGTGCAGAAATTTCTTGCTGTGGGGGCAACGCTCTTGTCTGCTGGCTGCTGCCTTGCCTTGCAGCTCAGGGTACTTGGGAGGGAGGGAGTAGAGGAAGAGTTGCTCAGTGCTCATCGTTAAAGCAATTCAGGAAATAAAAGTGAATGTCTCTCAGCACAATATATTCCTGGGAGCCTAATCTGAATGAGCAATTCATTGGCATGTTTCTATTTCCAGCAGGGGCTGTGCCAATTAAGAGGGCTGCATATAAACCCTTTTAGTGATGTACACTGGGAGGTAAAAATAATGATAAAATATGGATTTATTTTTTTAGCTATTCCTTTAGTAATAGTGGGAATGGAGCGAAGCGAGCCTACTGTCCTCTCCTTTCACAGGCTGTTTTCATAAGTATCTGGTCAACTAAGAGGTAAATTCTCATTTGGAAGTGCAAAGAAACTTGTCTCTTACTTCTCATGCATCCAGATGGGAAAACAAATGTTGCAGTGCAGCCGAGATTTGTTCTTGGAGAATTAAAGGAAACCCTTGCATCTTTATAGTCAGAGTGTCTTTTTAGCTAAGCATCTATTGCTGGCTGTGAGAAGGCTAGGGGATTCTGAATTAATTTTAGCTACAAAGAGTTAAGTCTTTTTATTCTTTTAATATGAAGTAGGGATGGGAGAGGAGGGCACACCTGAGGGAGTTGAGCCTGTGGGATTCTGCTCTGTTGAGCGGGAAGGAAATAACGAAAGCAACTGAAAGGACCCCAGCGACTTTCAGAGACAAGCAACTTTGGGATCTTCTCTGCATCGCCTCAGTCAGAGCTGCAGAACCGCTGTTTTATACATCCAGTTGTGGTTTTACGCTTTTTCCTTTGCTACCTCAGGGCTGCAATGATGTCTTCGCAGCCGCTCTGCTGTGAATCCATGAGCCTTCAAGGGAGGATTTTAGCCACAAAGGGGGTGAAGGTCCTCCTGCCCTGGGAGGAGCAGGAATTTGCCCTCCACTGAGCAAGAGACGAGAGTTTAAAAACCAACATCATTCGCATATGAGGGAACAGGGAATTAAGGTACTTGGAGCTTCGCAAAGAGCTCATCCTGGGAGACATCAGTCGCTCCCAAATCCCAGTGACCTGCTGTACTGTTGGCAGTGTGGGATCGCTGGGTGGTGGGCACTGTGCAAACATGGTATGATCATTCCTCAAGCCGAAGGCTGCCCAGAAAAAATGAATGCATTTCCAATTTGCGGAAATATTTGACATTCCAGCTCTTGTTTTCACCACGATGCAGAATGAACCTCAGACCTTTAGAAATTTTCAGTATGAGAAAAAACAAACAGATGGTTTCTGCACTACTTTAGTACAGTAAGTGACCCTCATTCAAAACCTTGCTCTAAGGACTTAATTTGAAGTTTCTTCTGCACAAACGCAGGTGCCAAACCACAAAGCTGTTGGGTGTCTAGTAACGGGAGGGTAGTGGGAAGGAGCAGAAAAAATTTCTCTGCTCTCCCAACAGGAGTTGTGTCAAAAAAAATTGCAGCCCTGGCCAACTAGGATGTCACAAAAGCTTCTTTAGATGAAAACCCGAAAACTAGGAGAGATCCTTGATGCTGGTGTGTATCAGGTTAACTGGCAAGTGCGTTCCTTATAGCACTGAAAAGGCCTGTGTTAGAAGTATTTAAAGAAACATTTTTTAAAAGTACCAAAAGAGCAAACAAAGTAGTCTTTGGATGACCTCTTGTTTCTCTTGACTAGCAGTAGCATTCATTAATCTACAGCATATGATAAAGTCAACCGTTCAGCTGGCTCCCAGTAAACTAGACTCCTTTAATTGACAAAGCCCCTGCCATCTAAGAATTTGGTTCACTTTTTCATATCATGCTAAAAGACTAAATAAAATCCAATCTTCTGGAGCAATATTGAGATATTACATCCAGATGAAGGGTGGGTGTCATAAGAGAACAGGCTGCTAGCAATATTCTCTAGGCTTCTTGCCATCAGCTTGGGTTAAAGTAGTGAAGTCGAGGTAAAAAGTAAAGCAGTTTTTATTCCTGCTGACATATAAAAAAATAGGAGTAGAGGGCACTTCATCAGTTTTTTTTGTTATATGATTGTTGACCTGGGAGTAAAATGTTTATTGCATTCTTTGCTTCCTAATACAACACTTGTTTTGTCTTAGAAAATCCTGTGCTTTATATAGGTAAATATTCATGCTTTAAGACGTGAGGAGAGAAAAAAATAATGCAGATTCATACTCAGATCGGATTCCAAATGTCCATGAATGTGTGTAATGGAAGGTGGAAATTTCGTATTTCTTCCCTGCTAATTTCATCAGGATGAAACTGCACTATCCATTCTGCTTTTCAGAGTGTGTCAGCCCTGCCTGGAAAAGCTTTTTATTGTGTAATGGCAGAATGTTGTCCCTACTGTGCTGGGCTATTGAAATAAGAAGCAGAGTTGCTACAGTCAAACAAACGCAAACCCTTGTACCAAACTGACAATAGCATTTACAGTTCTCTTCAACTGATGCAAAAACATTTACGCCATATGAAAGCTATAAGGCATTAAATGAAGAGCACATTTAAACGATGAGCTGCACAAAGAAGTCCACCTAACGACAACCTGCTCAGCTCGCACAGCAGCGGCCGCAGGGGTTTTGCAAAGACGGGACAGCTTACACTGCACAGCTTGTCACACAAAAAGCAAAAATCCACTTTAAAATGAATCTTTCCAGGCCAGTCCTGCACAAAGCTATGGCTTGGGCGAGTGCTGGGGATCCTCTGGCCATACAGGTCGCATGGTCACTAAAGCACATACGCTATGCACCGCAGCATGGCGATGGGAACCGTTTTCCTGATTTATGAAGCCAGTTTCATGAATAACTGTCTAGTTTTTGTTCCTCTCGTCCCATTGTTATTTTATTTTCTATTCCGCTCTTCCCCTCCCCACAGCAGAGAGGGGACTTTCATAACACGAGAGATACCCAGGGAATACTGAAGCCCTGGTAACTAAGGCCCACCAGGGAAGCTGAGGGCACATGCAGCACTGATGGCAATGTGCAGCAGAAATATTCTGTCTATTGTTAGTTCCATCTCATTCTGACCTTAATATTCCCTCCAGGGCTTTCTTCCCTGGCATACAGTGCAGCAAATACCTAGGGAATATTGCAAAAAAGCGAGGGAACATTATCTAGTTACCTAAGGCAACCGAAAAGTTTTAAAACTGACCAGCGTAGTTGTGTTTCGCAACTCCCATTTAACAGACAATGCCTGTCTCTCAAAATATGCACATGGAAATGCAGAGCCAACAGGGAAGTTTGAGTGCTCTGTCTGTGTGTCCTGCCTGCATCCAATTAACAGCCAAACTATTTGAAAGGAAAGTGATCAAATGGAATGAATTAATTTAAAAAATATAAATGAGTATAATGTTTTTACAATAGAGATTTATGCATTTGCTGAAATGGGGCGGTTTTTAAGCTTTTGAAAGCTAAGCCCATTCCCTTGGGAAAACGGCTTCTTTACTTTTTTTTTATTGTTTGTATTAGATCTGGGCAGTAAGGGATATTTTGCCATGTGTTGTACCAGCACAGAACAAAAAGTCCTTCCCAGAAAGAACGTAGAGCCCAAGCGCAAGACGCGAGGCAGGGAGTTACAGCTAGCTACACAGAAATAACGAGCTGCTCAACGTGTTCAACTCAGTGCCTCCAGCTTCAGCTTCTCCTTTCAGTTCTACTCTTCGTGCACTGCTCTCCAGCAGATGCCCCACCTAGTCTTTGAAAATGCTGAGATCTTCGTAATACGATTGCATTTCTCGCATGCTGTAATGAATGCCAAATTAGTTAGCTACGTCTCTGTTCGAAACAGCGTGCTTCTTATTGGCTTCAGGATACACAGAACTGGGTGGAGAAATTCATGCGTCAAGGATGTGGTTTCAGGCTCTCTGCAAACTCAAACCAATGTTGCTGAGCCGGTTACATTTGGGCCACATCTCCAAGGGTGGTTTTTATTTTTTTTCCCCTGGAACTGGAACAGCTGTATTTTAAATGAAAGGCTAAGCCTCAGGAAAATTAATTAAGAAGTTGAGTCTTTACAGTCAACTGTATTGTATGTGTGTTCCTCATGCCAGTTACAGATACTGTATCTGGCAATAATTTGCACTCTCAACAATTCTATTTAATTTTAATTTAGCAAAATGATTCTGTTTAGCTACTAAAGTCATAAAACCAGATTAAAACATCAATCCGGTGAAATATATTGAAGTGTGTATTTAATTTTATGCATACAATTGCTTCTATTGACTTCCATTTCTAAGTTTCAAAATAAGGAAATGCTTAAGTGTTATAACACTCTATGATTTTAGTACTGACAACAGGGCCAATGGAATTTCGTCAGCAATGAATTTGACCCACTGCATTGAAAAAAGGTGAGAAAAGCTTTTAAGATTTCAAGAAGATTCAAGACTTTCCAGCTCCGTCAAAAGATTGCCCAACACACGCCTCCAAGCAAACTTCTCTGGAATACTACTGTTCATTTTCTTTGTCCTGTTTTGCATGTTTCATCCTGGCTGAAAGGATGACCCAGACATCTTTCTGCTTGCGACAGAAATAAATAATAATGGGAACCATAAGAGAATAAGGGACATTTAAACATTTACAGTCACAATGGGGACGAGCCACACTTTGCTTTGGAGAAATGGCAACTCACATGGAGTAATTCAGACAAAAATAAAAACCCAAGACTCTTCCAGATTTTCAGAACCTATTTTTCTTGAGGGAGTCAGCAAAACTCTAGCTTCTGTGATGTTTCTTTCCATAGCCTATGTAGCTATTGGAGAATAAGTCGTAATTAAATATGTATAATAGGAAAACATCATGTTACATACATATTCAAGAGCAAATGTTAATTGATGGGCATAAGGGAATTTCTAGTGCAGAATCTGACCCTCAGAGATGCTGTCTTTGAGAACTAGCTATCTAGATACTTATATTACTCCCAGCACTATGATATCTGGGGGCCTTGGAAACGTTAATGAACTTATCCTCACAACCACCTTGTGAGGCTGGGAAGTTTTAGCATCGACTTTAAGGGAGTACAACCAGGCCCTAGGCATGCAGTAGCAGCCACAGAGGAGCTCAGAAGGAATCATGCTTGCTTCAAACAACATTAACTACTTGTTGGATAATAGCTGGGGATAATGGCACATACAGCGTCTGGTGGGTTGCCCCTCTCCCATAAATAATTTGGAGGAGAGAGCCTATGAAACTCCAGTGAGAGAGGTTTTGCAAGGAAGTAGGGGAAATAATACTGCTGAGCTATGGATTCCCTTCTCTCTTCCCTTGCCATCATGAAAGCCTGATGGCTTTCAGTCATTTGCAGTTGTAGAAATATGTGTGTGTATGCGCATGTGTGTGCGCACGCGCATGTCCTTAGAAATGAGGAATGACGCCAAGGAGGGAAAAAAAGAGTATTAGACACATTTCCTATGGGTTCAGACAGATGGTTTCGAATGTAATGAAAATACAATAGTCATATTTTGACTTATTTTGTGCCCACTTTCAGTTGTATTGCCCACTGCAGTAGCCATCAAAATGAAACCTTCTGTCAGCTCCGGCGTGCCAAAGGGCTCAGCCCATGCACGTGCGATAAGAAGCCACCTTGAATTCCTGAGTGCAGGAACTCAGGTGGGAATTGCACAGGCACCTTTGGTCATTTTTCTCCATCAGAAGGTCACATATCCCATACAGGTGGGGCGTACTGTTTGAAGGAGAAATGACTTTTGCACGTATCCAGTTCGTCATTTGGGATGTAATTTAAGAAGGGACTTTTTGTAAGACACGGTGCATATTTGGGCACAAAGGAGGAAGCAGCCTGACAAACTGAACAAAGCAGAGACATTTTCTCTCTCCCCTGAATGTAAAAACAGGGAACTTGCAAAGCACAAGCATGCTTCATAAATTCCAGCTGCTGTCACTCAGCGCTGGAGAGGAATACAGGGGAATATCTGTTACGAACAGGCACCACAACGGTGGGTTTTTTTTTTTCCTTCCTGGCAGTCCAAGGCAGGTTTGTGTTTAACCCTACTCGCTGTGAAAAGCCAGTGGCCAAACTCGTTTTGATTGCTCTGGGAACGAAATGTGAATACACAGTAAACAGCCTCCAAGCCTGTTGGTGGGAAGAAATCCTCCAGTGCTCTGCGTCTGCAAGGTGGAGGCCCGGAGAACCCTGCAAAGGAGTCTCCAAAATCAGGGGTACGCGTGTCTGGCGCAGCTACTCCCCCCATATCCAGTGGGACCACACCAGCCTCCAAGGATGTCTGATATTGTCCTCGAACTACAGAAGACCTGTCAGTGCGTGTTCCTGCTAAACTGCAAGCATTTGGCTCCAGAAATTTGGTTGCAGGACTCAGGCACTGAGCTCTATAACCACAGTCTGATCAGCAATTTCATTTCTACTCTGCAAGACCATCATCCAAACAAATTATTTCTGCATTTTTACAGTCACACCCTCTGAGCTACTTTTCGCCTTGTCTTTCTAGAATGGGACATTTCAAGCTGTTTTAAGTGTGCTGCTCAGATGTGCTTAATATATTGTACATATGGCACAAAAATGGGGGAAAAAGGAAGCTACTACTCCCCCGAAGCAGCTAGAAAATACACTGCGGTTCAGCAGAAAGCAAAACAGGGCATTTGTGTTTTTCTTGTCAGGGAGGAGAGAGTTGCAGATAGCACATGGGTCAGATGCCATTTTTCTGTGAGCCGTGTTGTACAATTCCTTAAGGCTCTTTTGCTTTTGTTTTGTTTTTAGTTGATACGAACCCCCCCGCTGACTGCAGTTGGAGTTACACGTGTGGAAAAATGACAGGATGAGCAAACAGCAGGATATACGACGAGCCGGCTTGATTAAGCTTTCGTTGAGCTTTGCAGCACCTGCCTATCTATCTGTCTCATCAAGCCGTTCCCAAAGTGAGGAGGAATTATTCCTCGCCCTTCCCTAAGTGCTTTCCTAGGCATGGAGAAAGGGATGAGGACGACAGCCTCTGTACTGGGATCTGGGGAAAGGGCTAGTTAGAAAATACGCTAGTTATATGATTTTTTGAATAAAAGACTAAACTCTGCTTTTTCTTCTGGGAATATTTTCATAAAGCAGCTTTCAGATTTGTCCCCGCAATCCTGAGACTGCTGTTTAGAGAATATTACTTCAATTTTTAACCTTTCTGGGACAGGAATTTCTTTTCTTGCCTTTTGGTGACTGCACTGCAGCTAGCACAATAGAGTGCCTGGTTTCAGGTGAAGAAAAAACCCAATGCAAATGAATAGGAAAAAATAAGACAACATTGATAATTCTGAAGCCAGAGAAAGAAATACACAAAATCAGATCCTAGGTACTCACAGAAAGGATTTGGGAACCTTGCTTAAAGAACGATATAAAAATTGGCTCGGTATTTATACAGCATTTTGAACGATCTCTAAAGGGAGATTATACAAAACCACAATGTACCAAGTAGGGATTTTATGCATATTTAAAGATAAACCATAAATTAACATCTTCTTTTATACTTCGATGGCAGCCAAAATTTCGTCCTTTGTTATTGCATAGTTCCATTTCCCTGTATCAAATATTTTTGCCGCTGTTTAGCACATCACAAATAGCAGCCCACGTTAGACTGGGATGTTCAGTCCGGGAGCTTATTTATCAGAGGCAGAGTGGTAAAACAAAACCTGACCGAAGGGCTGACGATCGCGACGTTGGATTAAATCAACCGTTAGCTCCTAAAGAAGTGGAAAGGCAAACTCTGTCTCAGTTAAGTACATGAAAGCGTATGAAATTATTGCCATATTGTTCCGCAATGAATTTGTGATTTATTATACTCTTTCTTTTTGGAGTTGAGAGGAAGAAGGTTTTAGTTCACGCTGGCTTAAACCCCTAGAGTCTAAGATGTTAATGAACATGCAAACAAATTTTGCTTACAAAACTGTATTGTGTTAGGTGGTTTGAAATGAAACTAAATCTCTACCCAGATTAATATGGCAAAAGTGAGCTTGCTCAAAACATAACACAGACTCATTTAATTCATAACAAAGGGTTCACATTAACTCTGACCATTTTTTGTTTTCTTTGAAAAAAATGCAGATTTAGCAATACTGAAGTGCTTTCTAAATTCATTGTAGCTTTGCCAAATTGTCTGGAACAAAAACATAATGTTGAAAATGCTGCAATGTTTTATTTCATCATTTAAAAATGAGAATGCTTGAAATCTAAATGACTTTTTTGTTTTGAAATTTCCTTTAATACACTTAAAAAGTAAAGCTGCTTTAAAAAACTTCTTAAATTTGGAAGTATTTGTTCAATGTGAAACACTTTTTTTGATTCTGCAAAACCATTGGCAAACCACAAAACTGTTTTTTCTGAGAGTTTTAATTCCTCTGGCTTTAATGAGAAATGAATTGTCTATTTAGAGGACAAAAGGTGTGTTTCTTACTAGCATTAGTATAAAAATCCCTAATAAAGATACACCATTTCCCAGGCACAAATGTCAGCAGGTCCAAACAAGGACAATGTGAGAAGCCAAGATTCATCTTCACCTGCGAATCTACATGAAAACCATCCTCACTGGGATTTTAACTCACATCTTTTATAGCTGTTTTTCCTTTCACAAGGATGAGGCTACATGCAATGAACTTTATTTATTTTCTTCTTTCCAAGGACCGGGATAATTTTAAAAAATCAGCTTCGAATCCACGTTTTGAATCTTTAAAGTCTGAGGCCAGAGGTAGATATTCTTTTATGAACTAAAACCTTCCCGCTTATTCAAGCGCCCTTTGGCTCTCCCTCTCTGTCAATCTAACATCAGCCGTTTTATAAGCCCCAGTCTCCTCCTCTTCCTTATCATGCTGTGCTTTTCCTCTTCATTTACTGCACGGCAGCATTTCTTTTTCTAGGTAGGGCATGTCTTCATCTCCCTCTCCATCTTTGTTCTCCATTTGGGGTGTTATTGCCCTTAATACTGTTTGCCTGTAAGCATGGTAAGATGCATAACCTGGTAAAGCACTCCTACTTTCAGGTAGCAGCATCTCCTCATTATTCTCCTATCATTGTCTTCACAGAATGAGAATGTATTGGTGAGGCGTCCTAGTAGTCTGCTCATCTTTTGCGTATACCGTCAATATGTCAGTTTAACCACAGAGGAATTGACAATTATAAATCTTTTGTCTGTTCTGTCAAGGGAGGGAACAGGGAGAAAGAGAAAAAGGCAGAGAAAAGTTTTAAAGAAGGCAGTTGTGAAAATAATATCTGAAGAATATACAGACCAAGGCTATAATTACAATCTCAGCAAAAACAAGAGGCAGTCAGCCAGACCTTTGGCTGATGTAAATCTGCACAATGTACAAAAATCATTAACGCAGGGAAGGAGCTGGCCAAGTGCCTTCTGCTTGAGGCACACTATTCGTGATTTAGTAATCTTTGCTCTCAGTGATGGAGCTGGGCTGATATTCACCAGGTGAGAATCCAAGCCCTCATCTTAAGATCAAGACGGCTATCTCATACCTCAGGTAAGTTCCGCGTGACTATTACTTGGAAAAAAAACCCCAACTTTTGCCTCAAATTGGAATACATAAATCTGCCTGCTTGTCCTGGGCTCAGCTTTCCGAAAGCTCAGTGTACTTGCTTACGGGTAGTTATCTGTTGCCTTCTTGAATTGCCGTTTGATATTTTATTGGCCACCCAGAAGGGTAATAGAGCAAATAATGTGCTGATGTTAAAATGCAACTCGGGAATAACATTTTGGTGTGTGTATGTGTCTGGGTGTGCACATGTGTGTTTGTTTACAGGAAAACCGTTGCCACGAGCATATCAAGCACAACTGGACCTGAAAGACAGGACTGTGAATTCAGCCAAGGATTCATTATTTTCTTCCACAGTTTGGACTCATGCTGAATTACAGCAAAGCAAAAATCCCCTACTTGGGAAAAGGCTGCTAAAATTTCATTTCAGAAGCTCAACCCCCCCATGTTTTCTAAACAGTCCAGTCTCCCTGCACCCTTCACGTGCTCAGCAAAACCGACACTGGGGTCACCTGGACAAAGCAGCATCAGGCTCCAGCCTTGCTGTGCCCTGAACCTGGATCCTACCCGAGATCGCATCTGAATTCTTTTCCCCAGCAGAGCTGGGACAAAATGTGACTCCAGGTGAAATTGTCTGTGCTTCTTGGGTCCTGGAGCTGCAAAAAGTTTTTTTTTGGGGTCTTTTTGTTTGTTTGTTTGTTTTTTGTTTGGGTTTTTTTAGGTTGTTGGTTTTTTTTTTTTTTTTCAGGTGACCAGGGCATGGGCTCTGAGCCGAATTCTGCCTTGGTTTGGGCAATATTTCTTTGGACTTAACAGGCACCGTAAACTTCACCATTTCCATTAAGTTTCACCATTTCTGCTGAAACTGTGTCATCAGCAGGTTTCCAACCAGCCTTTCTTACAGCCAAACTCCGAATCTGGTTACCTTTGGCTGTTTTTCTCAGCATGGTTTTACGTTCTTTTGCCCAAATCTCTTTGCTCCTACAGAAAGACACAGCAGCATCTTCAAATATACTTTGCTCAAAAACATTTCTGGCAAAACATCATGTTTTACCAACAGTCTAATTTTCATGCATATTTGTATAAAACAGATCATATAGAAAACAGCACAAATTTTAGCATATGTAGTCAAGTGCTAACTGCATCTAGGAGGCATATGAAAGCATTCGGGTTTAATTTGAGATTTGCTCTGTTCAGGATCAGCTGGACTTTAAAATCTGGGATCACTTTGGGTGTTCCTCAACTGAACCAGAGCCATGGGGAGCACAAAATAGTGGAGGCTGCTAATATAGAGCTTGTGAATATTCAGTGCACTTTAGCCTATGTCAGTGGATTTAAAGGCAGTTTGTAAATCAACTTCCCATTCTATGACTTCCATTGCCGAGTCCTGAAGTTCAGTCCGGGCAAAACCTCCAAAAACAACAGATACCAAGAACTTATTCTGGATATTTCAATGGTAAATAAGAGACGAAAATTAAATCTAAATGGTTTTAAAAAGAATTTGCAGTGTATCTCGATGTACAGGCTGTGAACGAATGAGAACAAGGGAGGCAAAATCAGACATTCAACGTATCAAATGTAATAAATCCTCTGAGGCCAATCAGCCCTCCTTCCCCCACTAACCTCAGCCCCACGTTATGCCAAATAGTGAAAGCAGATGTCTTATGAACAGGTAAAAAACAATCTGAATTCCCATTCCCCACAACTGAAACAAAATGTAGGGTTTGGGGTTTTGATTTGGGAAGCTTCCAAACTGAACTGCATGAGACATTTCATCCAAAGCCCTTCAAAGAAACAACCCAAAAAGAGGAATTCAATTTAGCTGGCACAAGGAGAGAAGATCTATTGTAATATGGAAGAAATTCAAACGCTATAGGAGAGCAAAATGACATCTCAAATTGCTGTGATTTATCTTGCCTTGCTCACCTATATTTCTTCAAAATAGCAAGCTAACAAACCCAGTTGTAATGCTTAATACACACAAATCCTCCCTTTTCCACGTCCCTTTTTTCCCTCTAATTTTCTTCAAGGTTTTGCAACAAAAAATGCTACGTCTTTAGGCTTAGAAAACAAAAACTTTCCTCAAGAGTATGCTATGATCTTCAAATTATTGCTCTTGGCATCGATCTGTGCATAAAGAACGTATTTTTAAGGTGCTTCCCTCCTCAAGAGAGAGTAAATGAAATAAGAGATATATTATATTGGGATAGCTGAGACAAGAATTTTTCAGATTTTTGGGTATGCGTATTACAGGTTCGTTTTCCTGACTAAATACTTCAGGAGCCTACCAGTGTGATTTACGTCCATCAGAGAGACGGGCTGGGGTAACACAATATCATCGCTCGTCCTCTGACTCGCAGCCGGGTCAGCCGGTTTGAGATGGGTCGAACTCAGCGGACATCTGCTGACACTTGCAACAGCATCGTGCTGGTTTACACACGCAAGGAAACTGGATGGAGAGAGTTGTTTCCATCTAGTGGCTTTTTAGTGACCGGTATGAAATTCAATAATCTGAATTCACTACCAATTAGCCAGACAGTTATATCCAGTGTCTCCTAGCCTGCTTTGAGTCAGACACAGCCTGCTCTTTGCTCTTGGCTTTGAACGGACTCTGGCCAGGCTTCAGCGTGCCAGACAGGCAACTTTTTGTCCAAACCACAGCTCAGCATTGTTTGGCACCCATCCTGGCAGTACGCACTCGTGGGCAACCCGTTTCTCCCCGTGCAGAAGACCAAGGGCACTGGTGCTTGTATCCCTCCTCTGGGAGTAGCTGGAAGAGCGCAACCACCACGTGAGGCTGCTTTTCTCCACCTGAATTTTACATCTGCTTAAAGGCACTTTTGCATCAAAATAATGCTTCCGGGGAAATGATGTATTAATGGTTGGAGCAGCGCGGCTGGACAAAGCTTAAAGTGATGATTGTACCAATTCCAGCCCTTCGCAGGACTGTGGAACCTCAGTACATTATTAACAGAGTTTTGCAAAGGGATGTCGGAGGTATTTTCAGAAAATGGCTGAGGAGAATGCCTTTTTTCCCTTCCTTTTTCTTCTAATACTTGTACCACTGAAACAGCCCTCATCACTCGAGCAGGTCTCATACCTGCATCTGTACAATTGTCTCTACAGTGCCTTCAGTTGTTTGGGGATCTGTGGGGGAGATAACTAGCAGGAAAGGAATCTGATCTCAGTAGGTCTTTGTGAGAGTTTTGATGCAACCTTTAGCTAATTAGTTTCATTTAATATAAATTCTCATGGCTGAAGTTCTCAAGAGACAGAAGGACTGTTCTATGAAAGGAAAAAGCTCTTATCCTTAGCAATACTTTTGTATGCTCTATCTTCTTGGGGGAAAAGGGGTAAGAGGTAGGCTGTGAAAAGCCACTCTTGCCAGAACATAGTTGGAGGGTTGGGTTTTGTACAATCATTCCTGTGTGATACAAGAAACTAGTTTGTAAAATGTGTACTCATAAAATTCCCATTGATTTGTAGAACAATATGAAATTACCCAAACAGCTGTAGAGACCTCACCCAGTTGAACTGATGCTGCATTGTAGTAAACTTTTGAAGTCTTATTGACCATAACATTGGTATGAAACGTTTCCCTGTAGCGGCTTCCCTTGACCACAGCCCTTGCAGCCAAGAAACGGGTCCAGATATGGAGGTGAGACTTGAACTGAAACCTTGAGAAGTCAGAATTATTGCAGTAGTGGCAGGGAGCTCGGGAGCTGAGGGGTGTTTCTGTAGGTAGCTGCACTGCTCGGCCCGAGATCCTCTGCGTTAGCTGTTTCAGACGAGCCCTACGAGCAGTAACCCGGACATGTTTATGTAGTATAGGTAAAGGAAAAACAGAGAACCGCATTCCTGTCTGATGCTCAGAATATAAATCTGTCAGAGGAGCCTTCGGAAGAGATTTTGGCCGGGGAGTAATGAAGTGAAGGATCTGTAGGTGAGTACAGATGACTTAGTAAACTAACATAATGACTGATTGGGGAATTAGCAGCGCTGGGGAAATTTGGAGTGAAACATACCCTTAACTTTCTCTGTGACTGTGCCACTCAAGTTTGCTGAACGTATTTCCTTAGATTTAACGGAAATACCGTAGAGAAAATTATCTGTTGCGTTTTGGCATTTTTTTGGATCACTCAAAAAGCTTCTTCCCTCCTGCTTCCCCCCTGGCTTTGGGTGACCCGAGAGTCGTGCTGGCTGAGCGTTTGCACGGTGCCCCGTATGCAGCCGGGGTGAGGTGAGGGTGGGAAAGGGATGAAAAAAAGAGTCAGCTCTCCCTTCTCTATTGAAATTCAGTCTACCTTAGAGCAGGGTTGGCACAAGGTAATGCTTGACAAAACCTGCAGCAGCTTGGAAAGCCAGAGCTTGAAACACAGGAATAGGTTCCTTTTCTACTGCGAGTCCCCTGCTCCAGAGAAGAACTGGGATTTAATTGATTTAAAGTGAAGTTGGATTTACTTAGTTAAAAAGGAAGTTGATTTGTAGCTGGTTGAGATGCTAATCTTTATGATCTTAAGATAAACTGAGAAAGAGATGGCAAAGATGCCACTCTGCTTCATAAAGCGTGAGCTTTCTGGGCTAATACATAAAGCAAGGCAGAGGAATGTGCTCTGCCTTTTGTACCCCATTGCTCAAAGATTTTCCAGTAATCAAACACAACTAGGAAATGGACAATGCCTTTCTGAAAACAAACACTGTGCTATAATTTCCTTTTGGAGTGGCGGTTTATTCCTCCGTTTTTTTCACCTCATCTCCATATCTTCTCATTTCTCTTTCCCCTTCTTCTTTTCACTCATTTCCTTAATCCTATGCCACTGAGTCCCTCTGTTCATTTTCCTGCTCCTTTACTGTTATTAATTCTCCCCACCCAACTGTTGCCTGGGTTAACTATTCTGGTTAAGCAGTAGGATTGGAAAAGCCAGCACTTATTTTGAGAAGACCTTATGGGGAAAGAGGTTTCATACTGTAATCTCAGATGAGGGTCTAAATATTTCCCAAATTCTCTGACCCCTAAATATGAATATCATTTGACTTTGAATAATGAGCTATTCGTTCATCTCTATATAAAACCTCATGTATCCTGACAGTTCCCTATTGCCTTCCTGTCTGAAGTGGCTCAGGAGTATAAATTATTCTAGCGAAGGTTGGCAGTAATTTATGCTCAATAAATTGACTATAGATCTGCTTGTTTCAGTAGGTAGCATGGGAAGGACTTATACATTTTGCTAAATTCCGTCATTTGTTCTCGGACGCACTACTTGCTGTCCTGGGGCTGATCGTGAGTCCCAGACTGCTGTGATAGGCAGGTACTTGTATGCCTGCGGTAAAACTGCTCCTGTGAGGAGCAAGTTACTGGTGTAAGGAAGAGGTAGCCAGGCTGGCCATTGAAAAGTCACTGGCACAACAGTGTGGAAACTGGAGGTCATATTTTGCAAAATATGTAAAGGACAATTGCTGAAATGGAGATTAGCAATAGCTGATCTTAAAAAAATCCCCCTCACTTCGGCAGAGATTTATTGTATCTCTTTAGACTGATTTTTTTCAATGAAACAGATAGGCTGTGTAGCTTTTTGTTTTCTTCTTTTCTTTCTTTTTTAAAAATGTAAAGTGGACCAGTTCCTTTGTACGACTTCTGCAAAAAAGGGTGATACAATCCTTTTGTCCAAGACGCAAAAGACAGAAAGTAATTCATCACCTTTCAAGTACAATTTATTATGGGTCAGGGAGAAAGGTTTCACTCATGATCATTAGGTTTTAGCGGTGCAGATGCTGGACATGATGAACCAATGAGGCTTATCAGGTGTGATAATCAAAACAGATTTTCTTTTGCATCTGCTGTCATTTCCTGTCTCTTGTAGAGAAATCTAGGTTTCGGACACTGACTACCATTTCATAAATATAGACATATTCCTTTATTGTTCTGTGTGGAAATTATCACCTGATATTTTAAATCAGAGTGATGGGAATGATTATCACACCTGAAGTTTGATGCAAGTTTCGAACCTGCATTCCCGGGCCTCGTGGGAGCATTGAGGGCAGCTCCACCTGCCCTTTCGCTTCCACAAGTGCCTGTAGAGGCGGCCACTGGGCTAATGCAAAGCTGCGGGCCAGGCAGACACATCCCATGGCCCGCATGTGATGAGTGGACTCTGGGCTAGTTACTTTGCGTTAAGCATATGCACAGAAGTTTTGGGCCAGATCCAGCTGTGAACGGTGCACGCGCACTTGCCTGTGCGGTCTCACTGCAGACAAAAGGCTTGGTGTGGCGGCGGGGGTCTGCGTGCAAGTGAAAATTTGGGCTATGGTAATCAATATAATTAAAGGGCCAACCTTGCATTGTGGTGTAATTCTGGCTTCATTGAGTCAATGAAAATGTAGCTGTTGAATTCAGTGAATCCACAGGGCCACCTCTTCCCTCAGTCCAGCTACCCACAGAATTCAGCTTTGATTTGCTTTGCCCTTTTGTAAACTTCACTATCAGTGTGGCACCTGACTGCCTCACCCACTAACGGCTTTGCAGCATGGTGAGACGCTCACAGGGAACCTCACTGAGGGAAAAGGAAAAGCAAAACACAGCACTGAGGGGCGCTCCTGACAAAGTGTTTTCAGTACTTGTCAGTCGTATAAACTGAGGCACCATCGGCTCCGGGTACCTCAACCAGCCCAGACCACTGCGGGCCAAAGGCAGAAACGGATTCTCTGACTCCTAAGAGCTAAACTCACAGATTAATGTTGCAACCTCTGTGTTTCCCCAAATGCAAAGAGAAGTGTAGACTTTGCTGCACTAGATGCCTCTGTGCACCTGTATCACCAAGCCTGTTGAACGATATGCCAATGGGGACTGAGTCTATATATTTACACCCGTATATATACTGTATGTACATACACACACGTACACATATGCACCCATATACATACATACATAATCATCTATATTTCACAAAGCTGCCTGCGGTTCCAGTGACAAGTGAGGATTCAGAAGTAGTGCTCCAAATGCTGGCAGAACCCTCGTCTTATGGGAAATTAAAGAATTTGTGACTGCAAAGCCTGCTAGGCCGCCAACAATATTGGTCCCATTCTCAAATAACATCAATCAACATTTATAACAAAATGAAGATTGAGTCAGTTATATGTGAAATCAGTTGTTGCAGGTTTTTGGCACGGAGTAATTGCTTCCTCTCCTCTCCTTTCTTCTCTCTCTTTTTTTCTTTCCATTATTATGGTCTGAATCCAAATGTCACTTCTTTTTCTCTCTTTTAAAGAACATGCTACCTCTTCAGAGTATATCTTTTCCATCTGGAATTGCATGTGGGCTGTAATTGGGGTTACCTGTAAGTTTGGGAATGTGAGACTCTAGCAGACAGATGGGAGCATTTCAAGGGAGTAAAAAGACATCCCATATTTTTCCAATCACTTTACAGCGATTGTTGCTTTTTTTTTTTATGAGAAAAATAATCAAATGAGTTATTCCCCCCCTCCTTTATTTCAGTAGCTCAGCTATCAATGAAGATGTGCTCTCCAGTGCCAGGATAATGTCCAGCTTTTACTGCCACAAACTTTCATTTTCTGCCCTACAACCAAAAAATTAACTTCAGAAAAAGGGAAGTATCTCTCCTTCAACCGTCTCCACCAAATAAAATAAAAATTCAGTTGCATTAGTCATACTTTACTCACTCAAAAATTTAGGATTAGGTGTCCTCTTTCCTATCTCACACAAATAAGCCAGGTTAAATAAATGTCTGCTCATCATTTCAAGTAGTAATGAACTTAAGCTGGACGTTTAATATGAGGATAGCTAAGCTTTGGGCTTTGCTGCCAGATTCTCAAGCAGATATGGCCTTCTCGTTAGGAAGCTGCTGGGGGGATCAGCGCAGGGAGGTCCAGTCCCCGTTCCAACCAACTCACATGGGCTCTACACGCCTTATACCTCAGTTAGCTGCTCTTGGGGGAGTTGCTAAGTGCATAATACTTACCAGATCTGGAGTTTGTAGAGCTTTTGTCCACTGCCTAAATTCCATCTCACCTATAATCCCGTATGTACTGAGACACCCTTGTGCAGATAACGCTGTTTCATACAATGTCACCCACCCACTGAGCCATACCAAAAGGGCTCACTTTACTCCCCAGACCATCTTTACTCATACTTTTTACATAGTAGTTCAAAGTCAGTGATTCTTTGACGTTTCCTCTTGATGATTATCTTTTTGTGCCTTTAATTGTAAAACAAGCACTAACAGGTTTTGCCATTTTTTTTTCCAAACAGTTGGCCAGCGACTGGTATAAAGTATTATCAAAGTTCCTTCAATGAATGGACAGTGAGACCGGGGAAACGTTTTGTCAGGGAAAGGGGGGAGGGAAGAAGAAAGATAAGTTGCTGTCCTTCAAACTTAATATCAGATAAGGATGTCTCCTAAGGAAAAAAAGCCTAAATTGTAGCAGGAGCAGAAGTATTATATATTTAATTGCAGCAGCTACTGGCCTTTCATGAAGGGAGTCTCTAATCAAGGGCTCTGATTATAAGGGACACAGCCGAGATAAAAATCTTATACAGCATTTTGGAAAGAAAAATTCCTCAACCCGGTCTTTTAAGAACACAATAGGCAGGATAAACTAGAACCGTGTTGTATCAAGTTCACTTTTCAACACGGGTATCTTTTGCTTTGTTTACCTAAAATGTGACATAGGGTCCAGTCTATAGAAAAACTAGTTCATCCAAACACCGGCACAGAAAAATGCTTAAACAATCAGCAAGGAAGGCTGTTAGGATGAATTCTTATACATAAATGAGGCATGCATTGAATGTGTTGCCGAAGTAGACCCACCAGGCTGGGGCCCTCTTCTTTCAGTGAGAAAATTCCCTACAGCTGCAACAGAAGGGCATATCCCAACTCATAACGGTAAGTAAGAAGTGTATAGTCTTCGTCCACCTCACTTTCTTTTCTCGTTTGTTTTATCTCTTTTTAATGTGAAGATTTCCTCCTGCAAACTCTTAAATTCTTCTGTAACTTCACACATGTTAATTGTGTCATTCCAGTAATATATGGGTCCATTCATGTGAACAAAATTGTGGAAGTTGTTAAAAATTGATGGGATTCTCACAGAAATTTAGAAAGTCAATAAGACCTAGAGGCTGTAAGAAATGTGTACAGCTTCTAGCACAAGGGGTCTCCACCTGTGGCTAGTGTCCATATGTGTTATTAAAAAATATTACAAAACCGAGTTATGTTTTAATGAAAATGTAAAGCACCTATTTCTAGGTTTGGTGGGTTTTTTTGTTTTTGTTTTTGTTTTTTTTTTTGTTGTTGTTGTTGTGGTGTTTTTTTGTTTTGTGATGCCTGGGAATATTTAGAAAGAGGCAACGCAAAATACGTATTTGAGAACAAATCAAAACAAAGTCAGAGCCCATAACTACTCCACAGCGTCTAAAAAGTAAGCTATGAAACAAACTCTAAACTGAGATCAGTCTAACCATCTAAGCTTTATATTACAGAAGAGTTATCCATCTGTCATCTGTTTTGTGATCCTTGTCCGTGGCTACATGTGAAGTCCTCGATCACATCCACTTCCTCTGCTAACCAGCTGCAACTTGAAGAGTTTGGCCTGTCTTCAGAGCTGTTTTCATCAGTTTCAACGTCATTTGCTTTAAGGCAAACCTGCATAGGTTGTGTATGCGTAGTTTTTGGGATCACCAGTCCAAGCACTGAGTAGCTTAATTTGCCTCCTGACGGTCCGGCTCCCGTTGCTGTACGATTTGTGCCCAAGAGTTGAAAGGGGCTTGTGCCTAAGTGATGAGAGAAATGTGCTTGAGCCTGAATGAATCCCAGTCCTTCGCTGCCAGCTCGGCACGCTGGAAAACCTGAACGGTAGAGCACAAGTGAAGTGTTGCTTGGCTGTAAAGCTGACCCGCGGTCGGAAGACGAATTGCTTCCACCTGGGGTCTGATCCAGGCAGAATGAGTTCAGTGGGACTCTTTCCAGTGGAAATCAATTCTGGACTTCACTGATATCAGGAGGTGACTCTCTGGATGCAACCACATCTCTTATTCATGAATGAGAACGCAGGATGGTTCCCACTGCTTTTGCTGCCTTTTGCTGTCCATCTATCCAAGCTTAGAAGAGAGCTGTTGCCTAGACCCTTTCAGTTCACTGAGTTAAACCCAACACTGGCATTACAGTTTGCCTTTTTCGTGAACGTGCAGCTGTAGTTAGTAAAATACTGACTCAACAGATCCATTTAATGTGGGAACTCATTTAAATTGTGCCGTTATCTACTGAATTTCCTGATAAAAATATATTTTTATTACTGTACTTAGCATAACACAGGCCAGGCCAGCCCAGCTAATGGAAAGGGAGCGAGACTCTCTTCCATCATCAACAAAAGTCTGCTCCAGCCGCCCAGTCCTTAGTACAGGTGATGAAGTGTGAATCAGACAGAGCGCAGCTCAACTTTCATGTGCAGGATTAGCTGGCAGGGTCGCTGGGTAGGAAAAGAATCTTTTCAACATTGAAATGAGCAAATTTGATCCGGAGTAAAAGAAGCAGCCTACAATGCCATTCTTCACAGCCTGGCCTTTTAGCACAGGAGCACACTCGAGCCCATTTCCTAGCTGTTAATGGAAGAGCCATTCCATTATTTCCTTTCATACGTAACAACAGAGACTTGTCTGTTAATATTATTTTTTGCCCAGTTCATTGATAATTCTAGCAAGGACGTTTACACTGAATTTTTATTATTTCTTCCTCTCTGGCAAAAAAAAAGTAGTTTTCTCAACAGAGACCACTACATGTTGATTTACAGGCAGTAAACATTCAATGCCAATCTAAACTATGAAAATAGGGATCCCTTTATTTAACATCAAGGATGGTTCCTCATTGAGTTGGAAGAAAGAGGAGAAAATGGAAAGAAGCTGTTCATAAGAAATGTTTGAATAGAGTGGGCCAAATTCTGCTAACAGTTCTGCAAAAAGATGGCATCAGATCTTGGCCTAGCAAAAAAAAAATCAAGAACATCTTTAATTATCAGGATGTGAATAATTCTTTTTGCCCTTCTTGGAAGGGCTGTATGATACATAATATGCTTGTGGGATCACCACTACTTCCACGCTCTGATTTAACTAGATGCCTATGTGTCTTGCTGGAAAGTACTCAGTCCTTGAAGGACTAAAATTCAGAAAAGATATTGAGCACCTAAGTCTTCCTTAAGGAAATGTGCTTGTTTCCAGTGGGTTTTAGCCAGGGGCTTTTAGCCAAGACTTTTAAATATTCTTTAGAACCAGATTTAAACATTCAGGTCTAGACTAAAATATGGGCCTTGAGCTGATCTATTTCTCACTTGTCTAAGTAATTAAAGCTAGAAAAGATCAGCCTCAGACTCTTCCGCATTGTTCGCATAACAAAGAACAAATATCTTCAAGGGCACAAAAAGCAACTAAACCCATTTTAATCCTGACTCAGCTATTTTATTACAGAGGAGCAATTTCAGGCCTAATTCTGATTTTGAATATGAAGCTGCACGTCACAGCATAGCTGATTTTTACCTGAGAAATGTCGCATGCCATCAGTGTTAAACAAAAAAAGAGGTGATATATAGCTAAACTAGGCACAGCTGTTTTGTAATCTTACAGTGCAAATACAAAAAAGCCTAAAGCCCTCTCTGTAGGATTTTATGTGGTTAAGCATTGCAGAGGGAAGACAGGGCTTCCCTTCGTTAATGAACTGTCTCTTCATTTTCAGCTCATTTGCCTAAGCCTCTCATTTCCTTCAGTTTTTTTGTTACTAATAATCTGTAGCTACTGAAACAGAAACCAAACAGGTTTTGGTTTTGTTTTGCTTTTTTTTCAGGCTGGGTTTTACCCCTTTCCAGAAGGCAAGTCTCTATGTAAATATTAATTGGTGCTACCCACTTATATTTTCTGCCTGTGACTTACGACACTTTACATATCTATCTGGCACAAGTGCTTCATGTGATGCCATTCTACAGCCAGCTAAAAATCAGCTGTTTGGATAAAATACTTAGGAATCTTTGGATAAAATACTTAGGAATCTTTTGGAGAAGAAAACAACAACCCATGTCTGTTAACTCAAGCTGTAGTGAGCCTTTCTCATCATAGCTCCAGGACTTGACATAAAACTTTTTCACTGAGATCCTTTCTCTGGTTCCATCACTATGATCTTCTGTTTGAAGACAGTCTCACTACTTCAGCAGGTTGGGTTTCTCTAGTCCACAATTCAAGCCCTACATTTCTTCCTCTGCCTAACTGCCCACAAAAGAGTTGAAGGAAATGGGCCAGTAAATACCCCCAAAGAAATAAATTCCCAAGTCAGCATGGTAATAATAATCATAATCAAATAAAGTCTTGCCCTAAGTAGATTTCTAAATTAATGAGATTTCATGAAAACTGCCAGAGACCTTTTGTTGCTATGGGTTTTAAACAGAAGTTGGGCAGACACTGCACTGATAGGATATAATATAAAACCCTTCTGATATATAGGTAATTGACCCCCACTTTAAGACTAACATTAGAGATAGGTCTGCACCAAACCTCTGGGCCTTTAACATCCCAGAATTTGTGGAGGATGGTGGGCAAGTCCTGAACATGAATCTGTAGCTCGGCATCCTACTTGACACTGTCCAGACCTGCACATGCGTGTGCCATGACTGTGAGGTTCCGTGCTCTGATTCATTTGGTGGAGACACTTTGTCTAATTAAAACACTCCATTATAACCTCTAGCAGGATTTGCCTTAATCACAGGCGCAGCTGACTGACATAGAAAATGGGATATTTTATTTAGGGTAACTGCTGTTATAAGCTGATTATATCTAATACAGTCCACCAGGACATATTCAAGCAAGTTCATTACACCAAGTCTGAGTTTTAAAAAACAAATTCCATCTACAGCTGTAAAATTTGCTCATCCTCTGAACACCAGAGCTTAGTGTGCTCATTCAGTCTAGAAGAAATGTATGACTCATACAAGGAAATACCTTCTGGCACGATGCGTAATCGTTCCAGTGAACTCACCGCAGCGAGGGATCACTGAGTTGGTCTGAAATCACAGAATAAACATTTAATAGCCAACGAGAGTATGTTGTATTGCTTTTATGCTAAGTTGGCTTAAATTACTGAGATGGACAACTCAGTGGCATCAGATGGAATTACTGGAGGCTGAGCATGGTAGAACATGAGTTTGCTCTGATGTAACAAGGAACATATTCAAAGCTAAATAACAAATAATACGTAGCCACCACCAAACAAGAGTATTTTACAGCTGTTTCACAGGAATCAATTCTACCAGTAACTTTATTCCCTTTTCACTGAGGTTGTGAAGATAAAGAAAAGTTTATTTGCTGATAAAATGCACAGATTATGCAAAGGCTGGAGGAACAGTAAATACTAATAGGGAGAAGATAGTCACTGTGAGGAATCAGGTTAACTATCCAAACAAAGCCGCACCAACAGATCCAAGTGCAAAGGCAGGCATTCAGGGACAAGAAACGGAGGCCATGCTTTTAGAAATAAGGACCAGTATCCTGGAAAGTGGTGATTCTGAGAAGGTTCTTAGATAAAAACACATGAGGAACTGAACCCGAGCCCCCAGCTCAATCCAGGGGCAAAGGGGGCTAGTGAATCCTGGGGTGAACCAGGTAACACACAGTGAGGGGAAGAGCGTGTACTTTGCAGTGATTAGACTTAAATGCAGCTGTAAAACCCTTTTACTAGAAACACATTGCTACATCACCTACAAATATTGCCTCGTGCCTTTGGAGCCTATAGCTCTGGTGTCCATAATTTTCCAAGGATGTTAAAAAATAAACTGATTATAGATGGAGATTATAGATGAATAGATGGAAAAATCTATTCAAAGCCTAAAGAAAATGCTGAGAATGACAGCCTTGATGTTCAGTTTGATTACCTTATCACTTGATCATAATATCTAAAATACCTTTTTGGGAAACTGAGGATTTTTAATTTACCATAAAAAGGACTATGAAAGACTGATGATTTAAAAAGTGTATTAGACAAAACTAATAATAATTTAATAAAAAACAAAACAAACAGATAAAACTTCTTGGCAGTGAGAGCCATGAGAACTAAGGGATTCGCCATTTCTTGATGTCTACAAAGTAAAACTACATTCCATCCTGAAAGTGATGCTTTGCCAAAAAAATATAATGCTTTCATCAGGGTCAAGTGATTGGTCTCAATGGAAGAGTAACTGGATGAAATTCAGTCGAATGTGATACTCAGGAGAATAAACCACATGGTTTAATGGCACTTCTGCCCATAACTGCATGAATATTCATATAAATCAGGATCATGAAAATGCAGTCAAACGCTGCTTTTGCTTTGCCTTTGAGCTGTGTTCACATATTTCTTGTGCACTAATTTAAAAAATCTGAGCTCAAATGATCACCAAGTTTCCCCTGGTTTCCCAACGCCATCCAAACCTGTAGACTTAGATCTGAAACAGCTCATTGTCGTTTAAATATTTATTTATTTTCTTTCAGGCAATTTCAACAAGCTTTATGTAAGTTTGCAAACAAACTTGATCCTGTCGAGTTTTAGTATGTGCTATTTTCAAAGTGCTGCTTTTAATTGTATCTGCTGTCATCATGTCTTGGGGCTGGAAACTGGGCTTCTGGATACTATAATAATGCACACTATTATAAAAATAAAGAGCAAAATAGGAAGTTTGGGTCACAGCTGCAAGGCTGTTGCCAAATCACTGACGTCCTCCCCCTCCAAAACAGCAATAAAAAATCATCTCTAGAGATTCCGGCACTGAAGGCAACAAAGCACAGTAGTTACATTTTGAGATGGAATCCAGAAACTGCCAAAATGAAGATATGCAATCTCCACTTGGGAAGAGGCGATGAAAACCCAAGTACATAGTCTGACAAGTGAATCATGTCAACAAAAAGAAAGCAACAAAAATCAACTTGTAAAAAGCATCTCTGTGTGTCAAATTGTTCAAAGCAGTGGACACATTGCTGAAATGAGTTCAGTAAAGATGAACATCTCATCATAGCTTTCAAGAGTTGAAGCTGCATACCAGAAATGGAATGAAATTCCATATCGCTTTGCAGCTGGTAACGCAGGGGTGATAACAGTATGGAAACACTGCCTGCGCTGGATCCAGATCCCCTGCGCTCAGGAGAGCGATTGTGTTTGATATCCGAGGCACTCAAAATAAATGTGTTTATTCCTAGGGGTGCACTAAAGAGTCTGTCTCGTACCCAAGGATGTGGGAAGGACGCAGGCTGAGTGCTTGTGAGAATGGTGGGAAAGGCAGCGAGGTTTCCTGAAATCTCTGTGCGGGCGAGGATGACTTCTGCAAACCGGTTCAGTTTGGTGACTTAATTGCAAGACAGTATTGGTAATTCCTGTAAATTCCACATCCAGCCTGCTGCAAAAATCCTGCTGCTCTACAGTCACGGGCAGGTTGGTTATTGGAGCTTTAGGGAGTAGGACCTTTCACTGGAAAACAAAAAAGCCTGTATGCTTTCTGGGAACTGTTCCTTATCATTGGGACTATTATGTATTGAAAAAGTCTTTAATATAAGACAACTACTTTTCTGGTTTAAATGACAGTTTCAGTGAACTGAGAAGCAGAAGAATCAGCCCTTAGTGATGTTGTACACTATCTAGTGGATGGCAAATGTATAATAAATTGGATGGATTTTCAACTACTTTGAAAAAATCCTCTATAAATAAATTAGCGGTGATTGTTTTGAAAGGAGGTGGCGTACGGTCTGAATTCATTCTTCGTGTAACTGTTTTGCCTTCATTGGAATAACACAGAATTCAGTTTGTTTTCTTGCTTCACAAAATAACTAGATGCAAGAAGGTCTGTAAAGGTGAAATAAGTTTGAAAACCACAGCGAAAGCAAGATATAGTAGCTACACAGAGATAAAAAACAAAAAAGAGGGTGAATTAGTAATTTAGAACAGTATTATTACTTATTGCTCACATGAATATTTTCACGTTCCAAATGTAACTTGAGCATTCAACAGTACTTGGATTACTGACCTAAGCGCTGCTAGTGAGAATGTGCCCGTTCCAGTGATATTTGCTCTCGTATGATTTACTCTGATTCTGAATATCTCTGAGCTTTTATGAAAAAATATGAGGATGCAAATCACTGGAAGTTATGTAAAGGGGGCTGATCAAATTACAGATAATGTGGAAAAAACACATTAAAACTTAAATTAACAGTATGCAAGCCAAAGATGAAATAATTTCACATGAAAAAACCAAGCCACCAGCAAAGAGAAATACATTGTCAGTTGACACGCATTAAGGAAAAATAGTGCACGTAATTAAACCCCCTTCTTAGTAATGCTTTTGCAAGTAAAAGAACCTTTTTCTATCGTTTCCATATTCTGAAATCATTCATTCAAGAAATTTTGCGTGGTGCCTTCAACGAGTAGTCCCCGAAACCGCGGGGAGAGAGAGAGGCGTTAAGAGGCCGGTCCTGCCAAGCCAAATGGAGGCACGTCAAAATGGCAGCAAGCCCAGCCCAGGCTTTTCTCCGTACCAAGCACCAGGAACACGACGGGAATGCGGCCAATTCAAACACGCTGTGTTTCTGCCGAAGGAATAAAAGCAAATGAGAATTTGTTGCTCCTATTATTCTCTCTCATTGCTCCACGCTATGCAGCGGGCAAAGTATTCTGCGTTACTGCTGTTGGATTTAGGATATATATAAACATTATGAGTTGCTGTGGCTCTGAATTATTCTGTTTCTTCAGCACATGCTTGACGGCATAAATAGTCCCCAATGAATCAACAGGATTATTTATCCTTTTAGAAGCAGGCACAGGTTTAGTATCTTTACCAAGACAAGGTACCGATTCCCGTTTTTTGTGGCTCAGTTATTTTCTCTGTCATTCGTCTCTTTCACTTCTTTTTATTCAAATAAACTATTTCGGTGTGAAGCGGGAGTTAGGCTAATAAAAACTCCGTGTCCCAAAATGAGCAGCTTTGTCACTCAGGACTCACCTGAACTTGCATGAGTAGTCACATTTCGCTTCAGCATTTTTAACGCAAGTAAGTAAGAACACCGTGAAATATAAAGCAGGGAAGCACACTCGGACCCTCAGTTGTCATTTAGTCACCGATACTGATAACTGATACGCTGGCTGAGTAAGGGAACAAAAACTGTAAAAAAAAAAAAATAAATAAACACAGCCCCATTTCCATAACAAGCTAAGAGACTGGGAGCAAAAGGTCAAAATCTAGACAGAAAGAAGATTAATATTTTCGCTGTGTCCTTCTGTTGTCTGTATCACCTGGAGCAGGCAGACCTGGACTTTGTTACAGGTAAATAATTACAGTTGTATCTGCCATAAATATCCACTTGAAGGGGCTACTGCAAAAAAAATTGAGATTGTATCTCCAAGCAACTGTCAAATGGCTAGAATAAATTTAGAGGGCTTGAAATACTGATGTACACTTTCTATCATAGATATCTCTTGGTCTAGACTTTCAGGCTGCATTTTGACAGAACACATTGGATGACTGAGAAATTAGGGACTCGGGACCAAAAAAATTACATAGTGTTGGCACTTGTGGTTTGTGTCTTCTTTACCTGTGGTACTAGCAAACAGGAAGTCATTGCTTCACGGCAAAACCAGAAATATTAACAGGACATATCCTTTTGCATTTAAAACACAGAATGCAATAAATCTTGGACCGTGATGGCAAACCTAAAGAGGTCACTGAGTAATGGTAAGCATAATATCTGTACTTTTCAGTGCTATAATAAATCTGACAGTCCTCTTTTTTTAAAGTTGGGATGCTTCTGTACAGACTGAAGATCAAAAGTTTCTTTGCCCCCCAAAAGGAAAAAGGAAAGCACACACATGCACTGCAATCACCTGTTTTTCATTTTGCATATTCGGTGGAATATGGAACAATAGAGAGTGAAATAATATGCCTGTCTCTTTTAGTGTGGGTGATATTCTCATAAGCCCTGACTGAATGAGAAAAATCTGTCCCTTATTTATAAGAAGAGATAGGCAAGTCATTCAAACTTTGAACTTCCTCGTGTGTTTACCCCCCTCTCCTACGTTCCCAAACACACACTAAAATATCATTACGGGGGTTCCTTCCTGGGCTGACCCAAAAGCTCTGATTTCAGTTTAGATCATCACTCCAGTGAAGGCAGCGCTGACCTCCCCGTAGCGGTGTCTGGCCATACCTGTCTTCAGGGCTCATTCTATGCCTCCACCAGTAGGCTCCCCTCCACATTTCTTAGGTCAGATTAGATGCTTTTTGGGCTACAATCTAAGACATTAATGCTTCAGAGCCTGCAGCTTGGAAAACTTTTCCTTAATACGTAACATATGTAGAAATACTGTGTTTCTCAGAACAAACATCTTGCAGACACATAACAGTTCTACCAAAGAGACCTATTTCCACCTGCGCTTGCAACGCTGTTGCCGCTCCCCCCTGAGGCTGAACTTAGCTGCCTGGCAGTGCAGAGCTATACAGGCTCTATGCTTTTGTAATAGCTAGTGTAAAAGTAAGTAGCAAATAGTACGCATTCAATTTTTTCTTTCTTTGGGTGTGTGATTATGGATCTAGCCAAACTCCAGAGACTCTTTCTTTATGCTAAACTCAAACTCAAAGTATGTTAATAAAATATAGGAGAAGTAAAAGGATGGGAACTCTGTTTAAAAAGGTGGCTATATACGATCTTGTAAGATACTCCTTTTTTCTTTTCATTTGCCACTTGCCACGGCTCTTCCCTGAGTCAGGACTTTCCTAGCTTACAGGTCAGGCCATGTGTTATGGCTTAGCAGACCGTGATAACCAAAGGAAAAACAATAATGCAGGAATATTCAGCGGGACAAGCTGAGAAAAGCAGCGCCACTGAGCTACCAACAGCAGAGGGCAAGGAGTAAGAAGACAAGAAACCCAGCAGCTGAAATGAGTTTCCTGTGGGATGTGTGCATAGATACCCGTCACCGTAACCGGACCTTAGGACCAGCTTTGGGCCCAGGTGATGGGTGTTCTTCAGTGTGTCTGAAGTCGAACTGCATGCGGAGTGTTATCTGTCAAGCCTCTGTCTCACCATCTGTGAGACTGAAGATGCATAAAGGCTTGGTAGAGAGTTTAGTCTGCAGCCTTTATCTAGACTTTGGGAACTCGCTTATATTAATCTTTTCCCACTTTTGTGTTACAGCAAACAGAAATCGTTTGTTGTAGGGAACCATCTGCGTAACAAGTTCTCACAAGAGAAAGCTGTAACCCGTCGCTGTGGCTCATTTATTCATGCCGATGTCTAGAGAAGCAAACCCAGTCTCCCGGGCTCTGATGAATGCTGAGCAATGTGCCCTCTTCACTGTCCAAGTTCTCCGCAGCATAGTCATCACCTCACCTACGCTGAAACATCTGCTTCTCCCACCTCTCTGATAGGGATGCAAATGATAATTTCTCAGTCTTCCAGCAATTATCTTAGCACTTTTTCTCATGTTACCATTGCGGTGCAGAAGGAGTTCCCTGGGAACAACCACCAAGCCGCTAAATCTGTCTTCATGACACTTTACTGTCTGCAGATGGTGCGTGATAGACTTTGCTTTTCAAAATGAGGATTTCATCCTCGGTAGATTGTTTTGAGTGCATCTGTGAAGTACACCCATTACCCGATAACTAAAGATAGAGTACAGATTTATCTATTACCTGACCTTATGGACTAAAATTCACAACTGGCCATTATCTATAAATATTACAATAATACTTGCTTCGACACTGGTCAAATAACTGCTTCAAAGTGCACTGGTATCAAAGGCAAGATTCCCATGGGCATCACATGAGGTGAATAGATTCTCGATCCAAGTCATGGTCTGAATTAGCATGAAATTTTATACATACGAATTTAGATTGACAGAGTTTGTACATTACTCACTTGCCACTGTATAGCAAAGGGACAGCTCTTTTTTCACCAAGCAGTGATTGCATCTTCAAAATCTTGCCAGTGACTGTGGAGCCTGCAGCCAGGTGTTTAAGTGTTCCCAAGTCAGTCAGAAAGTTTTGCAGCCTCTGTTTGCATTACGTTTTGAAAAGAACATGATTAATTCAGTCCAGGACCACAATGAAGGTTAGTAACACTGCAGCTGGAAACACATGAATTATTTTGAACCTCCTGAACTCTATTATTCAGGAATATCTCCGACTGGTAAGTGTAAACAAGCTAACAAGCTTGCTTTCCCTTCTCTCTTACCATGAGTGATATGCCAGTATAATGCATGAATACTGGTGTAGCAGAGGATACAAACAGGCCCAGCTGAAACTATTTATTTAGATTTGCCAGGTAAAAGGAGGCAGATTTAATTCTCTCTATCACCAGCGTTGAGGCTTATGGAATGGCTAGAAGGAAACTCAACCAAAAGATACACAAGACCAAGCCACTGTTTAAATGCTATTTCTATGTTATTTTCCAGTTCAGGAAGTTAGAAATCATTGAAAGAGATTTACGTTTTTATGTATGAAATGGGGAAAGTAGAGAAAGCCTCTGCCGAAACATGCAGCTGATGTAGGTCCTATTAACACCTATGGACATGTAAATGTCAGTGGATTACCAAATCACCTATCTAAATTCTGCCCGAGGGTAGTATGTTAGTAACATAGACTTATATGAGTCCAAAGTAAATCAATATATATGTATTTGACACCATGCATGCTTTTCTAAAATAAACCCTTCACAAAGCCAATTTTTCTTTGTAGACAGCAGTTTTCCAGAGTAGGACAAAGACAGCAGGCCGTCTGAGAGCTCCCCTTCAAACATTGCTGTCCTTACCTGGGATTTACAGAGCTCATTGACCACTCCAAGGCACTGAGCACTTTACTGAAGGCGTCACAGTGTGTCTGCGGGTCCTGTTGTGCTTGTGAGGACGGGGAATAAGAGAGACACGTGGAAGAGTGTAATTTGTGCATCCACTTCCAGGAAGTGCAGTGCACAGGGGTCTCAAGAGCTTAAGTGCTGGGCTGAGACAACTGGCCGAGACTACGAGGAGCACCAGAAATTGCCTGGTAAAATGGGATCATTTCATTCCCGTGTTTCTCGGGCCTTTCCAGACGTTCAATGCCACTGCTATGGAGCTCACTGAAGCAAAGCCAATTCAACATGAAATTCAAGAGAAAAACTAGTTTGCTGCCTCTCTGAAAGACTGAAGAAAGGGTTATGTGTACATCTACACAGCCTCTGATGTGAGGTGCTCTGTTCTGCTGATTGATTAGCCTATGTCTTTTCTAACCCTTTCTAAAAGTTTAAATGGAAGCTTAAACTAAGCCTAAACTTTTCTGTTTAAGGAACAAATGAGGATAAAATATAGCACAGACCCTATTAAATACAAATGTCTGTTGATTCCCATATGAGCTTAATAAATTTAAATCTTTGTCAGATTTATTTCGTAAAGCAGCAAAATTTTGAAATATTAGCTACGTTCCGTTATGTGTTGCTGAAGATTTCTGCTCTGTCACTGGAAGAAGCCGAGGAACAACCTGTTCTCCCCAATGGTATGAATGGAACTGGGGCCTGGAAAATCTTTGTCCTCAGCACAGTGCCCACCCTAGCTCTTGTTTTCTCTTCAGAGATCCAGCGTCCTGCAGAGTCCTATAAAATACGCTGTTTCTTTGCATTCATTATGACTACTCATTACAGCCAGCGCCCGGGCATTTTAGGTCAAGTTAGTAAGATGGAAATGGAGAGCATGAACCTAAAGGAGCAATCAAAGTCCGTTTCTTGGTTAGAAGATTGGTTGGAGAAGCCGCTCTCCCAACTGGTGAAATAAAGCCCTCTTCTTCTGTTTTCAGACTGCCAGGATGAGGGACTCCAAATATAAGAGTTTGGGCTTGGCCTGAGCTTGAGTACAGAAATGTGAAAATCAGCCACCCCCAAACCAGCAGAGACAGGGGTACTCTTATTGCCTACTTTAAGCATCTCATTTAGGAGCTATTGATCAGCCTCGGGAGGGACGATGTCCTTTTTTTTTTCTGGTGACGGTGCAGCCTGGCAGATTGCCTGCACGAAGCACCCTGACTGGTCTCCATTTTGAATTTCCGTGGCGAAGGAGCACAACAGAGACCCGCTGTTTCACTGCAGCAGCTCCTGTACGAGGAAGGTTATATGAGCTAGAGTGTGAAGCAGAGAAAACGTCTCAAATATTGCATCTTCAACAATTGAAAAGCAGCTACTGGATCCACTTCCCCTAAGAAGCAAACTTAGGCAGTATGCTACCTGTAGACGTGATTTTCATAAAATGCACAGTTCTACTTCTGGAAAAAGAAGTCGAGTGCAAATCGATGACACACATCCTCTCCCATGCTAAATAATCACCTTTGGTACAGATAGAGGTACTTGTAATAATACTTTGGAAATAAGTTTTTATGGCAGGAGCTTTTTGAATTCACGTTGCGCTATTCATCCAGGGACTCCAAAATACTTTATCATCATGACTTATATTATTTTACAGGGCAGAAACTAATGGAGAAAATATTCAAGACATATGCCTATGGTTGTACAGAAAGTCAATAACAGAATTGGGAATGAGCCCCACCTCTGAATTTAGGGTTGTTTCACAAGGTCACAGAGAACCCTACAACGGGAAGCAAGAGAGATTCCCGTGTTTCTGCATCAGCTACAGTTTTTTGCCATTAAATAGTTACAAAGCCCACTTTCACAAAAGCTGGCAGAAATGCAAACACTGAAGTGGTCACTACCTAGCGCACTCAGATAAGTAATATTCCTGTTCAGTAAATTAGCACATTCATGAGTTATATACTTTTGTTTGTCAGCAGTTTTTCTTAGCGTGCATAGGCCAGATTTCCACTACATCATTCAGAGGTTAGCAGGAAACAAATTTAAACCCTCAGTGTTTTCACCACCATACAACTTGCAAAGTCATTTTTCAATGAACTTAACAGGTTATCTTGGAAAAGACTAATAAATGGCGAATGTTGCCTTTGACTTTCCCTTAGCAGAACTCATTGTTCATCTAATTTTTGCTACAGATTTCCTACCTCATTTAAAACTTCAGCTAGAAGCATTTTCCTGTTACATATTGCAAACAGACATATACAGTGACTCAAAAGCTTGGATCGGGTTGTGTAGTCAATACAGTTTTTGGCAAAAGACTGGGAAGCCGTTTTCTGGCTGAAAGCTAAGAATGATAAAAACAGATCCCGATTTTACAGTCACTGTGACAAACCGGCTTCCAAAAGCTTCACAACAGCACAAAGGGAACGAACTAGCAAAAGGGAAGTGAGCTGGAAAGATATATATTTTTCCCCAACAAGACTTAAATTCACCATCTTTTGAGGTTTACAATGATCTTATATCATTGCATATGGCATGCGCTGCACAATGGCAACCAAGAAGTCAGCTTAGCTTGCAACCAGCCATTCTTTTCCAAAGCTTTTCTGTGAGCTCAACACATTTAATTCACAATCACTTACAGAGCTTATACAACCCTATAAAATAACCTAGTCTCCTGAATCACCTCTTACCTACAAGATATAATTTTATTCTATTTCATATGATTTCATTATCTTATTTTTGTCACTTGATCTCATTTTTCTTGGGCTTCTAAAGGATTTAACAACGAATGATAAGAATGAGATTATCAGCACAAAAATAGACAATAATTAAATGTCAGTCATGTCTGTGACAGAACAAATGCAATTCTGTATCTCACTACTTTTGGTGCTGGCTAGTGCAATACTCATTAAATATTTTTACTGTTAATGCTGATAGTTTTGCAGTTATTTCAAACAGATGAAATACATTTCGCTTACCTACCCTTCATTCTTCCCCCTCTGCAAATAAGTTTTTTCCAGTGAAAGGTTAGCATAGTTGGTACCAGGAATTTCAAATGGGATTGTTTATGCATCAAAGAGTAAGTATTAATAACAAAAATGCACTCACAGTATGATTGCTTTGTGATGATTAGAATATAAATTGTTAGTTCTATATATACAGACAGACACACACACTGAATTATATGCCTTGCTATGGTATGCCTTTTGCATTCCTCCAACATCTGATAGTCAGATGCCATGTCACACACATACTTGTCAATTTGTTTTATCACTAAAAAGTTTCTCTGTGATGTTGCATGGAGCTGACAACCCAGCACACTCAGGATCCACCTGAAAATGTGTTACCCAAAGAAATATCTCACACTCACAGGGGTGAGGGGGAAGGAGACAGCCTTTGCCCCAGGATCAAGCGAGCGAAAGCATTAGCTTCACACAGAAAACTAGTTTTCTCATTGTTGATGATGAGAGGTACATGCTAAGCAATAAATTAAGTGAGCACAGTCAGTGGTGGACAGAAATTCCTTTCTGCAGGCTCCGCTCCACCACTTATGAGTTATGGGGTCATCTCCAACTTGTGAAAATAACTCACATATCACACTCGCCCCATCTCTGCGCTTCGTACTACTCCTGCCCGTGGAGCTGGTGCGAAAGCATTGGAGCTGGACAAGGCTCCAGGAGACAGAGAGTGACCATTTAACAAACAGTCCCACGGCAACTCTATCAGGCTCGCAGCGTTCGTGGCAACGCCAGCCAGGGGAAGGCTAGCCCCTATCGCTCCCACCTCCCCGAGCCCTTTCTACCCTTCATCTCCAGGGAAGATGCTCTCGAGCACAGCAGCACACGGTTGTACAGGGCCGGAGAGGGGCTGAAACCCCACCTGCGCTGTGGCCCTTGTCAAAACCCCCACCGACCTCCGGAGCAACAGAAATTTCCCAGGAACGCAGCGAGCAAAACAACCAGATAAACAAGCAAGCTGACCGTGAAAGCTATGGGAATAAATAACACGGTGTTAAGCACAGGCTAGGCTAAGTAAGTGAACCTTCAGTCAAAGTTTTGACCTCGGCTTTTGCAGACAGAGCCCGGCTGGCTTTAATTGCCTGGTTGGCAGGCTGGGAACACAGCAGCCGCGGCGGCACGGAGCTCAGCCCAGGTTGCAAACTCCCTCTCCGCTGCCCTGCTGGGGTCGGCCCCGCTTACCAGGCAAAACAAATCCACCCCTCGCATCCACCAGAATCACCCAGCTGATAACTGGGCGGTAAGAAATTGCACCGAAAGAGAAAAAAAAAATAGCCCTCTGGTTCTGGTAATGCGGGCAACGGCCCAGCGCGTCCCTGTGATGGGCTGGAGCTGGCTTTGATCAGTTACACTGTTATTTAGCATCTGAAGCAGCTAGTGTATAATGTCCTTCTCACTTCTTTAATAGGAAAGGGCTGCCTTTATCCATGAGGCAGAATCATGCTTATTATCATGTTAATTAATACATTTCTAACGAGAAGCTGTTCCTCCAGTTTACACAGAGCTGAAGTGAAAATTGAAATGATTTTGCTAATTTAAAAAGAAATTATTTAAAAAGTAAGCAAGGAAGAAACTTCAAAGAACCAAACAAAAGGAAAAATAGTTGAGTTAATGAAGTGTTCGTTAATTATCCTTTTGTTCATTCTTTTATATCTTTTCCCCATTCTTAACTGTCTCATCTAATTAGATTATAACTATTTACAACAGGAACTATATTTTACTCTGTATTACATATGGGGTCTTCATAACACAGCGCAAATAACTACTACGAACAATAATTAGCGCAGAACTTTCTTTTGCACTGTGAGTTTTGCCAAACCAGGGAGCCCAGCATGGGTGTAACATTCAAGTTGAACTTGTTTCTGGGCTCGGCTTTATAAATGACGGAGGAACAGAGCTCGAGACTTAGCAGACTTGGTTATTTCTACTCCTGTGCCAGGCCAGCTTCCTCACGCTCTAGATCACTGCTCTCAGATCTCAGATCATCACCTCAAAGCAATTGTTCTCTGTAGGTGAATCCTCTTTGGTATTCGCTGAAGGGAACGTGTTACATTCAGCAGCATTAGCTGCTATGTTCAGGAGGATCTTTCCTCCTATTTCTGAGGCTGTCCAAGAAAAAGTTTGTCTGTCTGATCTCGATATCACCAATACCTTTTCAGAGTCCAGGAGACCAGCGAAGCCACTGCATTTCAGGTGCTGAAGTGCAACGCTGCACAGCTACAGCTTCTTCTAGGAAGGTCAACAGTCCCTCCCCATTCCTCAGAATCTTTCCTCTGGGCAGCTCAGTGTTGCATAATATACTTGTTAAGTAACTGCATAAATTATTCTTGTTCATTGTAGTATGACACAGACACTTCAAGAGAGGCTGAGGGCTCCCTGAGACAGTGGCTCCACGCACTCAGAGTCAGAGGCTTTAAAGACCTAACAGAAGACAGATAACAACATTTCCTTTCTGCCACCTGTTAATTCTTTTTAACAGATGGAGAACTGGAGAATGGAGAGATTAAAAGCCCTGATACAGGAAACCATATTTTTTCAAGACAGTGCTTAAACACATGCTTCTGCAAGCACAGGCTTCTGTCCCAGTGAAGTTGAGCATGCGCTTAAATAGTTTTCTGATGCAGGATCTAAGTGACTCTTCCAGGGTCATAAAAGCAGTGGAACAAGCTGCTCCTGAAACTCACAGTTCACATCGCAGCCCTGGTCCTCTTCACACAGTCTGTTTCCAAAACCGTAGCTCTGGAGAACTCTGGTAACCTCTTAGGCTCCTCAGCTAGAGGCTGGCAGACAAATCTCTGTGTCAGTTACTTCGGTAAAAAGGTTACTTCAAGTTTGGGTACAGGTTACAGATGTGAAATCAGGTAAAGGTGAGAACTATAGAAACAGCAATTAATGGAATTAAGTTTCAAGTCTCCTAGTCTAAGCTGCTATAAATAGGAAAACGATGGGAGTTACCTGTGTTTACAATATAAGTCAGAAGAGAATCAGATCCATCATCATTTATAATATTGTGCAAATGTTTGTGGCACTTTTACTCATTTTAGCATTTCATGCCTTCATTAATTTACCATGAAAATGACAAAATATTTAGAGTTGAATACTAAATCTCTGTCAGTTCTCAGTAGATCATTAGTTTAGGAGGCAAAAAAAAATTGCTGAGAAAGACAGTCTTGGGGAGAATGACAACAGACTGGAAGTATGGAGAGGTGTCCCACAGGCTTATTCTTTGACCCTGGGCAAAACCCTTAATCCCTCTGTGCCTCAGTCTCCCATTTGTGTATTCAGGAAAACAAGACTCTCTTCTTCCCAGGCCTTGGCTGCCTTGCCTACTTTGACTTACTTTTAGAAATGCAAAGGTAATGCTGTTTTTAACTACGACAGTCCCCTTCTTCCTTATCTCAAATTAACTCCTTGCAGAATGGCCCCTGTTGCAGCCCTCCCAGAAAGCGCTATGCAGAGCTGTAACCTCCTGACAGCTGCACCTCAAACCTGCCAGTACGTTCTGGATAGTTTTCATAAAAGCGTGCCGTACAGTCCCTTGCAGTGAGATAAACAACTAACGCACAGATTTCAGGCACTATAAAAATAATCCACAAAGCCTTCCTATGCAGCTACAAAGAGATTCAAACTGAGATAGGGAGCGCCGTAGCTTGTACCTGGGCCCTTCCAGATGTGCTGCCCTGCTCTCCATTACTCACGCACGCAAAGGTGAGACCTCCATGCCTCCTCCGTGCTTTATTTCTCTTTTTCTGGTGCATAAGCTGCCTGGATAAAAGGGTGTTTGCCACACTGCCGCACACAAAAGGGACGTGATCTTAGCAGGGGACTTTCGTTAACCCTGCTGTAAGTTTAGCAGAAAAACTCTTTCATCTTTATTTCCAAATGTCTCTGTATATTACTCTACGTACACTTAAAAATGAAAAGCACTAAATATTTTTTTAATAAACTTTCACTTAAGTATTGGAGAGGTAAAGCAGATGATATGAAAGGTAGAGTGTTGAAGAGCAGAGTAAGGGGAAAACACTTCAGTTACCAAATGGATGCTCTTTAGGTCCGTATTCCATTAAAACCTCTATTTGTGCTGCTTCCATAGAGGACGTTTTGCTATCACATGCAAATTCCTCATTTTTCAAGGAAAGCTTTACATAACCTGCCTATTTGGCCTTTGTTAGTCATGCTACAAAGATTTAAAAGCTTTGAAGATTGTCTTAACTAAAAAGAGCCACAAGAACAACAATGCACTTTCTTCCAGTCACTGATCAGGCTTCTAAAGAGTAACTAATACTGTGAATTTTAAAGAGCAAAAGGCAACAAGAAAATATTTAATAGTACAACTAACAGCGCAGCATACCTTCTGCAGAAAGCTGTCTGCTTTACTTTCCTTTTATCAATATTGCCAAGAAAGTAAATTTGTCACTGTACAGTTGAGAATCTCTCAGAGATCTACTTTAATGTTTCACGCTACGTTTGCAAAACAAGAGTAATAAAAATAATGACACCATTATTACTCTTCCCCCTTTGTTTTCAGTTCATCACTTGCATATTTGAATAATGAATTATATTCACATTATCTCTACACTTTTGCTCTTGACTTCCTCTGCTGGCTGAAAGTAAAGCTATTATCCAGTTGTCAGCTCTGAAGAGCCATTCAACACAGCAGCCAATGATCCTGACATGTAGATATACTACTATGCAAAATTATCTAGAGTACAATTTCAAGCTATATATGAGAAAATTACCAGCCAGCGTAAAAATGAATCTTCAGCTTAGGTGAAATATTAAAAATTTCTTCAGGGCCACTTTAGAACATAAATAAGTAGACAACAGAATTAGTTGTGAATTAGGCACAAAAGGCTAATTAACACTATTGTATCATCTTGATTGACTTAAAGTCTATTAAATCACTATTTTATTGTTTGAATCTCTGAACCTTACAGGAAAAATAGAACCTTCTTCTATTAAGAAGCCCCTGTTCATTCTCAGATCTGCAGCTTTTGACTGAATTTCATTAAGACTCGTTCCACTAACCAATACTTTGCACATGTAATTTCCTGATAAAGGAATGATTGTTTGTATCAGTTGATTTATACAGCTTTTTTATTAAGTGCCATGTTAAGTTATAAACAAAACAGATTAAAAAAAAAACCCACACAATTTTCCTTTAGTGTCACATCCCTTCATGCAATTATGAATATAACTGGAGCTTCAGATGAAGTCAGATTTTCATGATGCAGTGGAGGGGCAAATGCAGCCTAGCAGCAACCGTTCTCAAGGGCAAAGACTTTCTTCTCATCGTGCTCAAGTGTTTTTGTCAGGAAAGAGTAACTGGAGGTTGGGAAGGTGAGGAGGTGCCCTCTAGCAGACAGAAAGCAATGTCCCAGGATGACATTAAACAAAGAGGTATAAGCACAGATGGGAAATCAGAGCAAGCTACTGTGCTTGCTTTGAAGAATTGTCTAAGAGAAGAGCAGCTGCTGCCTCTGTGGTCAACATTTATTCTTCTAAATCAGCTGCCTCAATGCCTTTTCTACCAACTAGACCTACTCCTGTTCGCATCGCTATATTGAGAATGTTCTTCAGATTTTTGAAAGGGAAGAGACAAAAGCTCGACTAGTCTTTAGGGCTTTAGGGCTCTAGGGAAATAACTGGTTATCTATAAAGAGTGAAAAGTATGTCTTGTGGATCTCCTTTGGGGATGTCTAGGAGCCCATCAACTTTTATTGAAATTTAGAGAGGGCTGCAATCATTGATTTGAAATGTATTTTCATGGATTACAGCTCCTAAAAATTTGCATTGAGAAGAATTTTAGCTCTTTACCAACACTGTTTCATCTCATAATATCACTTAGCGTTACTTAGCGTTGTAACTGCTTCACCTTAAACTAGGGTGTGTAAGCAATCAGATGAAATGATTTATCTAAGATCATGGAATGAGGATAACCACTTGTTTAGGAAAAGGAAACTCAAACATGTCCTCTTTCTCCTCCTGGAAATCTTGTTTTTGTGGGATTTGAGGACAGCAGCCATTCCTGGAGATCTGGCAACTTGGCAGTAGTAACAGTACCTCTTTTTGGTCTGTGGACATTGGCAAGTCCTGGACAGAGGAACATCTTCTACATATCAATTGCACAGTGCAAGCAAAATAAGTTGGATGTGTTCATGAATGTGCCAAAAAATGTCGACACACGCACAATAAACCTGATATGCCTGGCTTGCTGCACACTGGGAATCCATCTCCATAATGCATGCATGCATATTTCTGCCTGGGAAATCATGGACAGCAGCATGGCAACCCTATATAGAAAGTCCTCTTTGAAAGCCATGCTTTCAAGCCAATGTTTAATTCATTAGGTTAACCTTCCTTAATCAGTGATCAGTAGAACTATTTAGCTCACGATACATTAGAAGAAAGTCTAAGACACTCCTTGCTGAAAAATAAACGTATTAATTCACACGTTACAAAGAAGGGAACAAGATGGAGGGAAATTAAAGTAACATATTCAAACTTTAGCTCAATTGTTACTGTTTGTAAATTAAAGTAGCTGTGGCAGCACAATTTGGGATGGGGACTGCTTTTTTTAAGCTGTAAGATGAACTATAGAAGTTGAATAAAAATTAGATTATGCTGATTCTTACTCTGTTGATCTGCTATAAACCTTAGCATTGTCCACTTGATGGAAACAGCAGTCTGTGTTGTTGGTTAAAGTCTGGCCCACCTCCCTCAATCATGTTACTCAGTGGCTTTCAGATCCAGTTATAATGTACTAAAACCTTTGCCGTGTAAATTGTTAGAGAATTGAGTAGCACTGAGAGTGTAAGCAGTCTGTCCCTTGCTACATGATCAGTCATGGCTTGCACGTCCTTCCAGCAGCACCTCTGTCCTTTTTAAAAGCGTGAGAGTGCTGATAGTGAGCGTACAGATGGGTAAGAAACGTTAGAGCGAGCACGTGTACTGACTTGGAAACAATAACCAAAGTAAGTTGGGATTCCTCCTACCTAACTTCTGCACTGAACTGGGCATCCAGATACCATCTACAGGGTGAAAGAGGTATTTCAGAAGCGTGATTTACTGTGCCCACCTTAGACAAAAGGCACCCTTGAAACATCTTTTTCTGGTCTAAAGAGGCAGCAAGACAATTAACTCAGATGTAGTCATCTACAGCACAGACTTCATGAGTTAGATGAGAAACTCCCAAACCTAGAACCTACTTACATTTAGATATATGCTTAGATGTCCTTGGCACTGAGATAGAGGAGCTCTAATATTGATTCTCTGCCTTCAGGGTTGTAAAAAAGAGCTAAGAGCAGTCAGGGGATGAAGTACTACAAGAAGAAGCAAGGGAGTCCTGCTATCTGATGTTGGTTCTTGTCTGGGAGCTGGAAGGCTTATTTCCAAGTCTCTACCTGGCCACGGTCCTTCTGCGAGTGTCCTTGGGCATGTCACTTAATTCCTTCTCCTTGGTTCCCAGTCTGTAAAGTGAAAGCACCAGCACTTAACTACTTCACATGGATGTTGCCAAAACAAATATAAGGCAATTTGAAGAGCTCTGATGATATAATAATGAGAATCAGATAAATGCCACTGATGTGGGAAAGAAAGAGCATCAAAGCAAGGACAGCAGAAGTATGCAGTCACATATGAAATTAACATATGGACATTTTAAGTTTCAAAGGAAATCTTTTGGGTCATTGAGTATACAATTCTCCACAGTAAATATTTTTCCTTATATAAATATTCATATGTATTCCCACCATAGTATAGCCTTTGTTATTTTGAGAAAGAGCGTTACTTTATTTTCCTCATGGCTAAGAAGATTTCTGTAATATTGAATTGAATAAAACTTAAGATTTCATGATTAAAAAAGAAGCAAGATACAACTTGTATTGCTGAGCTCATTTGACAGAAATAGATACAGTATGCCAATAATTTTAAATGGAAAAACAATTTTGGCCACAGCTGTCTTTGGATGTCCAGAAATACTGAATATCAGTTTGAATACCAAGGAACAATCATGAAAAAATGATCTTGTTGTCCCAACGTTCTGCTTTTCTAGCTAACATCATCACTGATGTGCTCAGATCTATCTGAGTCAGTTACTCTTCATTCTCCCAGTTTTATCCAAAACACATGCAGATAGGAAGCTGCATTTTAATCCAAAAATCACGATACAGTCAATATGATCCTGTAGCTCAAACCTTTCAAAAGAATACCTTCAACCATCTGGGTCTTTCTCTGGATATTGGCAAGTAACAAAGTGCTTTATTAAACTTCTGTAGCACCAAGTGAATGTACCTCTGAAGATACATTATTTTTAATTTAGTGCTAGAAGACAAATCATGGGCTTCATATTGAGCAATCAAATATTTTCATAATATTTTTCTTGTTTGACTGTTTTTTCAGTCAATAAATCCAACCCCAAAGCAAACAAACAAAATCCCTAGATTTGCTGGAAAATGCAAAGAGTAAAACTCCAACTACTTGGGATAGGGTAGGTAGTTATGGCCACTCACATTTTCCTAAATAATCCTCTTCCTTGTCTTTTGTGCCAAACTAAAACTGAGGGGCATGGAAAGTGGTAAATGATGTAATTTGAAAAAAAAAAAAAAACAACAACCCACACCACCAGAAAAAACAGATAGATTATCGTTACTCCTATTTCTTGCATCAACATAGTCCGTGGTGGTGTCAATCAAAGACCAGGGCCCCGTCGAATTAAATTGTATACAGACTAAGCGACTGGCCAAGGAAGCTTCTGGCAGAGCTAGGAACTGACCTCTATTCCCACAGCCCTCCCCACTAACTATCTTTTCCCTTCATCGTGTACACTTTATACAGGAGTTACTTAGAACAGACGTCTGGTTCCATTTAAACGGGGAGTTATATTTGCTAACAGTTTCTCTTTCATGCTCATCTTTCACTAGAATCTATCCTTCTCTGAGTTTTGTTTCCTTGCTTATTTCTGTACCTAAATCTAGAACCTAATTAGCTCTGGGGGCAATTTCAAGCCTGCTTGTCCTTGAAGGCAATTTGCATGAGAATTCAAGCTGACCAGAAACACTCGCTTCTTGTAGGGTTTGCATCCAAGGAGGAGCATCCGAGTTGTGTGGTCCCACCAAAGCCCTTCAAATGGTATCACAGGAGGGAGGGGACATACATGCATGGGGACCCCATGCTGCAGCAGGGCACAGCACAGACCCATTGCTCCCAAAGGCCATCTTACACCGCACATACCGAAGTGATCACCTCCACAGCATGCCATCAGCTCCTGTTACCCTCCATCTGGAGCTGTGCATGATGTCCAGGCTGGCACTGCCCTGCTGGAGCAACCCAAGACTTCCAGAGAAAATCCTGTCCTGCAGCAATCACATGGTCACGTTGTCCGGCCATCCCTTAGGTTTACTCTTCCCTAGAAGCCAGGAAGGTTGCTTCAGACAGCCTGGAGGACTTGAGTCTCTTCCACCGGTCTGACTATGAATTGTTTTCTCACAGCTTTCTTTTCTTTCCAGAGATTCATTTTTCAATGTCTAATTTCTCACAGACCTTTGAAGCACACAATTCTGCCAAAAAACCAAAAAGCTGTATAGTCTTGCCCTGGGCCCTGAAGTGGACCTTGGTCTTGCATTTATTTATATAGTCATTGTGTTGCTCCCCTACTGGTTTTTCCAATAACTAGACATATAAAAATGTAAAATGGATATCGATATGCTGGAACGATGCTTCACCGTCACTCACATGCACTGTTGGCTAAATTATACCCCATATTCCTAAATTATTAAATACTCACTCCATATCCACCACATGGTCTACTTATCTAACACCCCATTTACAAAAAAAATATCCAGCACTTAAAAGTAAGGATTTTTATAGTTAAGGACTCCATAAATCTTACATTGCCCATAAAACACTACATATGCACATGGACACACATTTTACCGAGTGTAAGTCTGGTCCCTTGTTTCCAGACATGGAGGCTTTTACCTTTTGCCTGCTGTTAACAGGCCCCCCCAGAAATATCTTCATCATCTTCCTAAGCAAAAAGAGCTGTGTGTCTTCACGGACACACGGTACCTACTCACGATCGCACTAAGGTTCGTGAGAAAAATACCCATTTCTTTGGAAGAAAAGTATGATCCGTACCTGACATGAGTAAAAGCAGACTCAAGTGCTAAACCTCCAACAGAAAAATACTGTAAATAACCTTGCTTTACTCTGAGTCAGGTTCTTCCAGTATCGCTGGCATTTGGAGTTTCAGGAATATTTAATTATATAGAAAGCCTTAAGGGGCAATAACAAGCTGGTTTCTGAGCTAATGGGAGAGAAAAGAATACGAGATTAAAATCTAAAAATTAAATAGAGGGTCATTCTTTTTAATGACTAATAACTCTCAAAGAATTTAAGTTTCAATTAAATTCTGACTCCAAAGGTATTTATGCAGTCATGAAACTATTTTTAAATATTTCACATTCAGAGTGCTCCAGTTTCCTCACTGGTTCTGGCTAATATCAGACACCATTATGATATCTGAGCAACTTTGCAGAAACTCTGTTTTTTGCTTTTAACCTCTTGTTCAAACTAGTGTATTTCCTATTCATGTCTTTGGAGTTTTTCATGATTTCTTAGAAAACTCTGCTGCCTGTAGGATAAATAGTGCAAAATTTAGGCCAAACCAGGTTACTTGCACCTTTAAGTATTGAATGAAAAGAGGAAGTTAGAGTTTGGTGACTGGAGCATTCACGTGGGGAAGTAACGTAAGACAGGCAGCTAAGTGGGCATCGGGCAAATATTGTCTGGGCTGAAACAAGGGAAAAATGGGGGTCTTCTCCCTTGCATGTCAAAAACATTCATTTAATATGATTGCAGAAAAAGGAAATATCAAAAGCAGCCCTTTTTATAATAGGACATACAGAACAGCACAAGGCAGCCACTGATGTAGGTCTAGGAATGCATAAATATATTACAAGTCCAAGAAAATATAAATGCTCTCATTTGGCAACGTGACTCTCAGATGCTAAACCCAAACCCTTTCACACACATTAAGAGCAGAGCTGTATCAGCGAACATCTTACATTTATAATTTATATAAGCAGCTCAGGGATTCCGGGGTTACAAAGCATTGCGGTATTCTAGAAAAAAAACCCCAAACAGTTTCAGTTACAATCCAGCTAATGTTGGAAGCAGGAGCCATGGCTCATCCCGCTTGTGCCTGGAGCACTGAGGTCTTCTGTGTGAGCAGAGGTCTTCTCTCACCAGTCTGAGAGTGAGCCTAGTCTTCTCAGAGAACTCTACAAGTCCTTCATAAATCTTTGTGTTAGATGTGTTATTGTGTCTCCAGAGTCTACAGCTTCAAACAGGTTTCCATGGCACGAGACAGACACCTGTCCTTTCCTGCGGGCCCAACAGCCACTGCAGCTCAGATAGGCCAGCGACGAACTTCCTCGCCTCTCTCCCAGCTGGAGGCATGAATCTACAAACTACCCAAACTGGATGCTATTTTCCACTGTACTGATGCACTGCAAGGAAGACATGCAGCTCACGTCCATAGAACTTGGGGTTTCCTCTGTTGTTATTAGTTGAGATACATTACATTATGTTTTCCTCTTAAAGATTAAACTACAGATTATTGACAACAGGGTCTTCCAACCCAGTCTAGACTATGGTCTAACACTAAGGCCATTTTTCAGTCTGACGGCTGATGGACGTAGCGTATCAGGTGATTACATAGTCCTCTTCCCAGGATCTCTGCTGACCAATCAACACTTAAGTCAGGGGGTACCCTGAAGATCCCTAATGTTGGAAGAATCTGGGAGATGAAGGATTACTTTTAAAGCTATTTGATAACGTGGGTACGCATCCCTGGTCTGGCAGAAAACAACATATGTTTTTCATATGTTTTTCAGAGCCTGACCCCCTGATTTGCTGGTCTTTCCTTTTACAACAGCCTTGTGATGGAGGTAGGGCAGCTCTATCCAGAGAGCCTTGACTTGGAAATACGGGGTCTTGAGAAGAGGTCAGAAAAGAACTCCTCCTCCTCTTTGTTTTGGTTTGCCGCTTTATTTTCAGGCTGAATTGTGGTAGATTTTAGTTGTAAGAGATTGAATTTTGATGAAAACCAAAGAAATGTGGATGAATGCAAATGCTTGTTTCCATGAAAGCGTAATTTCTCATCCAATCCCAGGAAAATAATAATAGGAATAAAAAACACAATTATGGAAAAATCCATTCAAATCCATTTGAATCAAGAATGTAACCCTATCACTAGTCCCAGACATACTGACATTTTTTGTTTGCCCCCTACAACAACCTGGACTAGGCATCTTTGCTGTGTAGTCAGTACCTCAGACCTTCCCCAGCCTGTTGAAGACAGAAGGCAGCATACATTTCTTTCAGCTAGAAAAATCCTAAAAGGAATCTCTGTTAAGTACTTTAGGAATCTGTAGTTCAAAACTTATGCTTCTCTAACTAAATTATAAAAGGAAAAGATGCACAGGAAATTAAGAATAACTTAATCCAATGTCATTAAAAGTATACTGTTCTAGATACTATAAATCTTTTATAGTAAGGGATTCCTGGATCCAGTGAGTAAGAAAGAAGAAGTTACATTTTTATATAATTGCATTTTATATGTATATATTTATAAAATTTTATATAATTTGCCCATTTTACCAAAACGGAATTAGGGATTAGACTAAGGCTCTATTTAATAAAGGATGAAGCTAGGTGTTAAAGTTCCACATGCAGGAAAAAGCAGTTTGGCTCCCTGTGAAATATTTGGAGAAAAATGTGGCTCTTTACAGTAGAGGCAAGCGATGCTGCGTGTTGAGCAGTCAGCCCTTTGGAGAGCCAAGGGATGCACAGCGCACTGAGCACTGTCCTAAACGCAGACGTTCACTCCGACCTGCTGGAAGGGGCTTTGTCCCCTTGGCCTCAAGCTGGGATTTCTTTTGAATTTAGACAAGAGTGCTCATTGCGTCAGAATTTGGGCAGGCATTAAAAACCTGAGTCTGCTGGATCCCCTCATCTCCCTGTCCTCTAGGGTGTTGGCCGGACTTGTTCCTCAAGAAAAGAGAGACTTGGTTTTGTCCATTGTCCAATAGCATTGCATTGAAGTGGACCACTGTCATGCACCCTACTCAACAGCATGTCCGTGGCTGCAGACATCCAGCTCAGAACAATGTTCTGATGGCACCCAGCTGCCTACAGAGTGAGGAGGTGGTTGGGAAAGGGTTTTCAGGTTTACACCTGCAAATAACCTCCAGATCACACCTAAATGCCGTATTAAGGATCTAGACCAGATTTTCTGTCAACCCCCACAAAGGAAAGGAAAGCGATCCTTGGTGAGAATCTCACAGACACCCGGAGTGTCCACAGCAGAGTTTGCAAATAAAATTTAGCTTTGGGTCCCAACATTTAAGATAGGATGTCCAGAATCCACTAACTTAAAAAAATATTAAGGATACAAGGGGAGCAGAAAGCCTATAACACAACAACTTCAATAGATTAAGCAACACCATCCTCAGCTGGTGTAGCCTGGCATAACCATTTACACCAGTTAAGGATTAGAAGGATTTGCTTTTTTCTAAGAAAGAAACTACAGCTGAACTCACAATCCAGTTAGTTTAAAAATAACAGACTTGGTAGTGTTTTTGCTTTTAAAGCAGCTTGTGATTTCGGTTGCGAATTTGACACAACACAGCAGGAGATATAACAATTATGTCTAACACACACATGCACATGTTACATACACACAATATACACATATATTAACATATCTCCATTTTCTTCATTCCCCACAAATTAAAGTGACAAGCTAGATGTTAGTCGTCTCTGAATTAATCCTGTCTGAATCGCATTAGTGTCATCTTCACTATACACCAGTAACCGCTAGGCTATAAAATTTATGATATAACATTCAGAATTAATCTGCAAATATATACTAATTCACACTGACCTTTTTTCAAGCTGAGGCCTTTTTAGCACTCACAGTAGGTTTAACATTGCCCTACTGAGTGTTATTACGAAGCAGTCAATGGTTGTCCATAATTACATCATGCAAATGACATTTGCTTTTTTGTTTGAGCTTATTCCCTCCGATGTTTCCTTCTTTTATCACACTCTTCACACATCTGTGTCCCTGAAATGGCACTGTAAACTCCTCCTCTTTTGGTCCCCAAGTTCCTTTTTCTGTCTTCCCTGACTGTCACGCAGCCACCGCCAGCAGTTTGGGCTGGTGCGGCAGTGACATATCCCTCTGACATGGGTTATGTCGCCAGCTGGTTGGAACAGGTGTACACTGATTTTACCATCAAATGGCAACACGCACTTGGCTTCCTACCAGCGCACAGGCATGAAAAACCTGTTCCCTTAAAATTTCTTCCGAGATTGATGGGCTGTTCTTTGACACGGCATCCAGCCACAATTTCAATTCCCAGATTATTTCTCACCGCTCGGGCTCGTTCGACAATAGCAACAATAGAAAGTCGCGGAGAACTTCGCGTTAGTGGAGATAAATTACTCGGTCTTTTCCTCTCTTTCTTCAGCAAAATAAAATACAATTTCGGCCGGAGCAGCATGAGCACCCAACTGCTTGCAAAACAACACCTGACACCAAATGCCTGACTTTTAGAAAATAATCAGTGAAAATTATGAAGTAATATTTCATAAAATTCGCATCAAAAAGGCAAAGAAGGTAAAAATAATTCTTCGTATCAAACTGCTCAATCTGATTAAAAAAATCAATGCTAGGATATGGATAAATAGCCATATGTGGTCACGGCTGTGTCCTGAGAGCCTTATTAGTGAAAACAGCAAAGTTGAAGACACAAGGCAGAGGTAAAACACACCAGCTGATGATCTTCATCTTCCCAGTGTCAGCCACAGTGGTGGTGCACTCCTGAAAGTACGGGGCTCGGCTCAGCTCTGAAGTACATTTTTGAGGCTGAGATCATCTTTTTATTCTGTTCCCAGAGTAATAAGTAATGCTCTGATTAATTCTGCAATAGAAAATAATCTAATACTAAAAATATCTCAACTTCCATTAAGTCAATTCTGCAGCCTTTAAAAATCCAAGGCAATTATACTAGTTTATATCTGACAATATGTCTTGATTTGTGAATACTTTGGGAAACCCTTGTTCTTCACAGCTGAGAAATTACACTTTCCATTGAAAGCCATTGCTCATATTATCTTGTTAGGGCATCCCACAGTAAACATTGGACAGGAAAGCAGACTTTTTAATGACAACTGATCAGAAGGTCAATGGCTGCAAGTCACAACTAAAGTAATCGAGTGAGTAAAAGACAATGTTATTTTATTCTGGAACCCACTGAAATGCAGAGGTGCAGGAGGGAACGGTGCGTGGTTCAGCTGTTCCTGTTCTTAATATTTCTTTTCCTACCAGGATAATTTTTAAATTCTTTTTCCACAGCTCCTTCATGAGTGAAATTTTTCCCAGGGAAATTCCACGCATCACATTCCTAACAAACTGCTTATGAAATAAAATTACCTGACTAAGTATTTATTAGAACTATAAAGAGACTTCCTTAAAATTCTTTTATAATAATAAAAAAAAAAAGTGTTTGTTTGTATGAAGTATTTGAGCCTCTGTACTGATACACAGCATAACAGGGCTGGTGCCATGGTAACTACTGTGCTGGTTTTTTAATTGAACCGCTGACTTTCAGGAGGGAGAACAGCTCCCTACTTCCCCGTTTCCTACTCTATCCCAAGGCTCTGTCCCAAGGAAAAACAACGAATTAGGAGCTGTTAGTGCGTTCTGATCTGACAGCCATGTTTTGTCAATACGGTAAGTGCAGTTCATATAGAAAAGGCCTGCAAAACCTGCCATAGCACACACACATCTTTCTTCAATAACTTGATTTGAGATCAACTTACAATTGCCTTTTTTTTTTTTTGTGTGTGTCTGATATTAAGGACAGGAGGTGTCTGAAAGAACTCATTATGTCCATATACAGCCTAGTATAGGAAAAGACCTACATATTATTACATGTTATGTATAATGGTACTACAAAGAAGACTTTTTCCTCCAAATAGTTAATTGGGATGCAATACCGGTTATTTTAAGCTTTACAAAAGAGTTCTTTACATAATAGAGTGGCTGTTTCTTGCAGCTCCTATGATAAAATTCTCACCAGTCTTAAAATGACAGATGTAATATTACCTTTAATAAGTGTCTACCGATGCATGCAAATTGAATTAAATAGTGGGAGTACAAATTTGTCCGATAATTAAGATAAAAATTCATGTCAGCTTAAGCCCTGGTGTATATTAGTAACCCTGTATACTTCTTTTTCTGTGTTCTCTACCAATTACTTTTAGTGTCGAACTCTTGATTACTCTAATATGTAGTCCTTTAAAAAATTTTAAAATGATCTGTAGAAAGTATTAAACAAACAAAAGACTTCTTTTTAAAGCACCTTCATTGCAAAATATATATCCATAACTTCAAAATCAGAGTCTTACAAATTGTTCAAAGTTCAAAATACCCCATAATTGAATAAATTCTAACAGAGTGTAATAGGAATGCGAAATTATAAGTATAGATGTATAAGTAGAACGAGCAGCGAACAATTTCTCCAACCTGTGAAAATCATTGCTATTTTGGAAAAGGTCTCTGTTTCATGTCAGGGCAAAATTCTACCATCAGCCCAAGTTTTTCACAAGCCAATTATGAAATTTAGCTGTTGGACTTTCTCGTTAGTCTCTCTTTGAAGATATACCTGGAACTGGAAATTCAACATTTTTATAGTTAAGAAACTCACCTAGGACATGAAACAGACAGCTCAGGTGCTTGAACCTGGGTTTAAACAGTTCTTGTAAACGTCCTAAGTCATGAGCCGATCATGGATAATATCTTACATGCTATTATTTTTGACCTGAGATGCTTTCCTGGATGTGATGCACCTTATAAAAATGTTATTTAAACTGCTACAACCCCCTGTAAGTTGTAATTACAATAAAATGTTGTTTTTCAGCCAAACCCTATAAAATCTGTAGTAAAAAAAAAAAAAAATCCCTATCAGCTCTTGGCATAAATGGATGTACTAAAATTGCCTGGAATATGGATTTATGTTTTTTTAGGATTCACTTTAATTCATAAGTTTCTTATCTAAAATATTTCTGTATTAGGAATGTCACATCCTTAAAGAAAATCAGAGTCTGGGGTCATTTGAGGCTAATCATTGCACTGTAGAAGGGAACTCGTGCTTGACATCCACGGTCATCTTCAAGGTAAAGAATTCAAATTCAGAACACCAGAAGCCTGATACATACTTTGGAAATGAGATAAAATCAGAACTTTGTCCTGAAACACCTCATTTTTATTTTTGTAAGGATCTAGAGGCAAGGTTCCCAGGTTTCAATGTTGCTAACGTTCAGGGCTCAACTCTGGACCAAAAGTCCATGATCGCTTTGCTGATGCAGTGAGGAGAACCCACCCGTCGGTCCCAGACTGATGGGAGTCCCCTGAAAGTAGCTGGTTTTCCAAGTATTACAATATTTGAGGACCAGATATAAGAACAAGACTGTTTGGATCTTGGATTCAAAAACGTGTTTACAACTTATGTTAGTGCTTCTTTAGCACCGAGTAACAGAAGATGCATCTTTTGATACACTTGGGATGCGTTTAGTCCTTTATGTGTAAGAGATGATAACCTGTTTGTATTCTCCAATGATGGATAAACGCCCCTAACAAGCTTTGTAGACTTTTAGTGAAGTTAAAGTCTGTCAAAAAGAAATGTCAGCTGAACTGAAAATCCAGTCTTTTTAGTGTAACTGCTTTGTTGGCATCTCAAAAAAGCCGCCAGTCATCATATAGGCTCACAGGCTACATAGGTAGAACAGGCACTTTTAAAGTAGAAAACCAAACCAGAGCACAAACACTGGACAGACACAGTTCAGAGTTACTCAGGCCCACGCTCAGACTGGGAGCTGAAGCCCACTCTTCTGCTGCAGGCTTACTGCGTAGCTGAAAATAATTTCAGGGAGGTCTGCAGGCCACTGCAGCACAGGTCACCCACCAGCTCCAGCCACGACGTTGCACCAAAGGAGTGTTTTTTCTTACAGAAGCCTGCCCTGCCGAAATCCCTGACTGTGCTCCCAGACATACCCTCGTTATTGCTCTGCCCATCTGTAAAATGGAGATAATAGCAGTACACTAGCTCAGAGGGATGTCGTGAGGATAAATACAGTAAAGGTAATGAGGTGCTCAGATACTACAGTAATAGGAGCCATATGACTAAGCTTTGTTTAAATTCGTGTATGTTAATAACAGTGTTCGTTCCGTCTCTGCCATAACGCCATACTTGGCAACGTTTTAGGCATTGTAAAGAGTCATACTGTATAATGATTGAGATTATAGAGCTGAATGGGTTTGGAAGCCAAGACTGGCCTAATAGAGCGAATAACGCAGACCCTGTCATTAACCCTCGCATCCCTTTCCTGCCGCACCCAGCGGGGCGGGCGCTGCATCCCAGCCGGACAGCCCGTGCAGCACCCGCTCCCTCTGCAGCCTCCAGCCAACTGCAAGAAGAGAGGCAGGATCCACACCTGGCAGAAACGAGCGTAACTCCAGAGTTAAAACACTGGTTTGACCTTATTTAAACAAGATAAGATGTTGTCCTTGATATTCCACTGTATGGGAGAGGGTATAATCACATCACCCGCTAAGAGATGCCTTCTTGAAAGAAATGGCACTGGAAGGCGTTCTCAAAACCACTCCTGAAAATGCCCAAATACTGGGGTTTTTTTAGATCTTTTGACAGTAAACAACATTTTCCATTTCTTACCCTCAATATACATATAAAATGAGAGAAGCAAGGTGAGATTTATCCCTGTTTGAAGCTTCACGAGTGAGCTTGAGTTTTATTTTAGTCTTTGCACCCTTATAAGATGTCCCAGGCTCAATCACTAGAACCCATCCAAGGTTATTATGGCTTTTCAATATGAAAATCAGTGCTTCGGGTAGGTGTCGCAGTACCAAGACATGGAAACAGTTCCCCTGTAACTGTGCCAACAGCAGCTGGAAGTGAATGTCTGATTTAATGCAATCTCCCAATGCCTCTTGCCACCTGTGTAGATACAGTCAGGTGTTTGGCAAATTTGTTTGGTTCATCCATTGACTGTTCCAGTGGCCTCCATAAAATGATGTGGGGAAGAGATGTCTGGACTGCAAAACAACAACGGCACAAGAGCAATGCAAGAAGCCAAGAAGCCATAAACACCAGGGTAACTAATGACAGCAGCAGGAATCATAACTAGTTTCCTCAGACAGAAGGAATCATCTTACCTAAGGACTGAAGCAAGAGGGCTTTTGGAAATCTGGAGCTCCCGCTAACCTTTCCTGAAAAACAACAGTAGAATACCTCTGTCTGGGTCAACGTCCCTCTGTTCAGCATTTGTATAAGGGGCTACGCTGGACAATATACAAAAGAAGTGTTGCTTCCTCTGAAAAGCACCAACGCATGAGAGGAGAGATGCTTTTAGACAGGTTGAGCATAGAGGGGCTGATTTTCCCCCACCCTGACCTGCGTGAGGAATAAAGTCACTGGAAGGAGCAGCCCAGAGTGGTTCCTGGTGTTCCTCTATTGCTTTTCGTCGACTGAAGCAGAAGCTCTACCTAATTATACCCGTGATGAATTTGTCCTATCTGCTGTAGACATTACTAAGGAGTGTTTAGTACAGATGGGTATGTGATGGTGTCTTCTCTGTAACCCTTACAACTAGGTCCCATGAAATGTGAGTTGATGACAAGGATCAGCCTAAGATTTAACTTCCTTGTCTTTGCTGGGCTTCTTGCCATTTTTTTTTAATGTAGTGTGGTTGGTGAGTTAATATACACAGCTATTCAGAACTATAAATGACTATTTATCCTGCAGCCAGCTAAAAAGGTTCAAACTATATCACAAATGAGGGCATACCGGGAAAATGGCTAACTGTGGTCTTTAATTTGTCAATAATGATTTTAGACCATGACCCTTAATAGGACACTGTCACTTGTGCTGTGATTTATGCCTAGTGTGATGACATCAGTACCAATACTGCTGATAAAAGAACACTTATATTGAAGCAAACAGGATGATGAATGGAGTACAAGTCTACTTACTCATTTCATTACTGACTCTTCTGTTCACCACAGAGCTAATGTAGCGAGTCATTGTCTGCCTTGGGAGTATTTTGCAGGTTGAATTTAATGGCACAAGTGTGTGATATGTACTTCAGTCCTGGTGTTTGAAATGGCACAATCACAGATTAGAAATACATGAGTGCTGGGTAGTTTACATATCAAACAGAAAATAACTTTACATTCATTTTTTAAACAGAAAACAGCTAGAAAGTACTTCTCTTGTCTTTACTGAAGAATTTCCAAGGTCTATGAAAGCACTTAATTCCCCCAAAAGTTAAATTTCTGCTTATGTTTTATAGAGTGAACAAAAATAGCAAGTAACATTACCAGCACAGTTAAATATGACACACATGCTTTTTAAAGGTTCACTGTGGCTTTTTTTAAAAAGAAGTTTTCCACTACCAATGCGGAAGCATTCATATACAGCCCTCTTTAAGAATGCTTTCATTAGCAAACATTTGATACTGGAACATTTGCCGAAGTAAACAATGTAAATGTTAACATTAACCTTAATGAGACCTATTTCCTAAGATATAAATACTATACTAATGAAAGAGCCTGCCAGCATAATCAGGAGAGCAAGGAAATCCCCTAGGACTCTTCAAGCGTGCGTATGTCACCAATAATTCTGCTAACCCTTGAGTGCTGGTGACTTTGAATCTAGAGAAGGGGAGGTAAATGCAGTTTTATTAGTGCAGTTTTATTGCTATGGCCAGCTGCACTCTTTTCTCTATAAAAGGTAATTACTTCCAATAGTAACAAGCTAATTGATTGCTAATTAAATCAATTGGCACACTAACCGCTGTCAGAAAGTGACAGATTAGCTGGTCACATGACAGTGTGTTCGTAATGAAAAGTGGACATGGTCTGAGTGTGATTGACACAGCAGATGAAAAGTGATTTGGGATCTCCTAGGTGGTCATGAAGAGGGCATGGAAAACATGATTGATTCAATGGTGACTGTCAGGGAGGAAATGAGAATTGAATGGGATTCAGTGTTGCCCTGGAACCTCACCACATGATGCTCCAAGTTTTTTCACATGTAAATAAGCCAGACAGGGCTTTCTGGCAAATGAAAGGCAGGAAGGGGGAGGAAAATGGGTGGAACAGAAAGTGAAAGTAAACTCAACAGAACTTACTTAGCAACTTCGGTTTGCTTTGCGAAGGGGAAACAAAACTGCAAATTTTTAATGGGTATAAACTTCTGAGCATCAGTATTTCCATGAGTAAGGACATGTCCCAGTGTGTCATTTTCATTGTGAAGATTTGGGAATTAGTTTAGGAAGGCCTTCGTAAAAAGAAAAATCATTTTTAGTCTGTTGCTTTATTTTCCAAGAACACTATATACTTTATAAAACAAAGGAGAGGAAAATGGAAATAATTTGATACTATTACAATTGCACTGAAAAGTGCATATACAATTACATAGATACCCCTCTCTCTCTGTGTCTCTCTGCCTCTTTTAGGTATATATATATATATATTTATGTAAAAATATAGGAAGTTCAGTATCACAAAACCAAATCGATTTCCTAAAGATTAAAAGCTCATCTTAAATATTTAACATGCATTTATTTCCAAAATTTAGCATTATAAAGTAGTCAATATTAGTATCTCAGAGTCCAGCCTTTTAAAGCAAAATGGGAAAATATTGCTAATATTTTTGCTGGAAGACATTCCATACTTGCTATATAATTATTGCCATCAAACTTGAGTAAGAGTTTCCGAAACACCAAAATATTTATGTCGTCTTTGAATAAGAAATACTGTCAGTTAGGAGCAGCAGTTCCCAACAAATACCGACATTTAACTGTAATTGTGAAGGCATTATCCAAATACATCTAAAAAGGAGACAATTATTACTGTTTTGTTAACATCTAAAATGGTATGAGCCAGGGCTTGTGTGCTTTATTCATCCTTTCTGAAGACAACGGCACTGTTGAAGACGGGTGCTATTTGGCGGTGCACACAAGCCACCTATTCCTTAGGTTGTTTCCTATTAGCAGAACCCAGACCGGCATTGTTGTACAAGTTGTGTGGACACAGTAATTAAAACCCAGCACTTTTTAAAAAGGAAATAGGACTCCTGGCCACATCCCTTTTCTCGTACTGCCATCTGCTTTCAGGATGGTGTGGGAAAGAGGTGCCACTAGTTACTGATTTTACCTTCTGTAATAAGGAAGTCAAAACAAATATGCACCTCTTTCCAACGCCACAGCAGCTCGTCAAGTCACTGAATGAGGCCGTGACTGGATGGGAAGAGACATATACACCACCTAGAGGCTTTTCTTTCAGCTAACTGATGGAAAGTGGGATTAGAAAGATGCAGGTGATGTTTTGTTTCGTAGTTTTTGGCCAGACTGTTCACCAGTGCAAATCAATATAGTCTCACTGCAGTGAGTGGTGGAATCCAAATCTTCAACAGAATAAAAGGCAAAGTGCGTGTTCTGCCTCCCTTAACTCCTGCTAAGTCTCCTGTGGATGCCACACTGTCATCCGTTGCCTGTAACTCTGCTTTTCTGCTTCCTTCTTTTTCTATTTTTGAATGGATGTGAGCTGGCATCTCTTCAAACATGTAGGTACTACCCCAGGGGAAGGGAAGAAGGACTTTCATTCACAAGAATTTTAATTCATTTAATCCAAATAAGCCTAGACTTCTCAGTTCATTTGTCCCTCAGACATGAAAATTAAAGCAACGGGAAAAATACTGGAAAGAATCCTACCCAAATTATCCTAACGCTTTAACGCTATGCTTGAATCCATGAGTTCATATGTAAAATTATGCTCCAGATTATGCCATAGCCTTACAGGACCAATAAGCACCACCCCTAGTTAGGTAAAACACATGTTTTATGAATATAATAGTATTTTGCCAGAACACATTATGGGGTCATTACTTCCTCTGAGTATTCCTTTTTTAATTCTGGTTTATAGTTTATGAAGGATCTTCCATATCAAAAAACTCTCTATTACGAAGAGTGTAACTGGTGATATTATTTCTTGATATTAACTTTTTCAAGGATGTCAATTCTTGCTCTTATGAATTATCCTTGCACTTTCACGTGTTTATTTTTTAACCACTTACACAAATGAAAACGAAGTTCATGCACACAAGTTATTTGATATTAATTTCTCAAATACTCTTAATCATGCAGCATTTTACCTTCTATTTTCAGCCAAGTCTTTTAGATCTAAACAAGAATGGGCATTACATATAGGTGTATGTTTTGTCATTTATCTCTTTTGGTGAACCAAACCCCAGAAGTTATGAAATATTACTAGCAAAAATAATGAAGCAAGCTTTTTGACACTGCATTTCAAGCCAGGCTAACTTCTAAATATGATAGCGGTCAGTAATGAGTCATAAAAATCTTCCCCTGTTGAATAGCAAGGTATTACAAAATGCTCTGGAAGTTCCACAGAAAGCATTAGAACATGTATCTCAACTTCATAATGTGTGTTTTTGTCTTTTAAGGTGAACTACTAAACTTTCTTTTCTTACAATGACTAATGCCTACCACCTCATCACAACACAGTTAGTGGGAATGAAATTAGCACTGGCATTCTGGATTTGACCTGCCAGAACAGCTCAAATTCAAAATAAAAAATTTCCCCTTTTCCTATCTCGAAGAACCCAGACTTATGAGTCAGGTCACGCAGAGCTGTGAAACTCGTACAGATACAGGGGAAAGTCCTTTTTATGTGTTTTCGATCTTTTTATCTTATCCATTAAATTAGCTTCCTTACTCTGGGATGCATGTATCAAACCCTACGTGTAAGCGTGGATCACCAGACACATACCACGTGCTCCGGCAAGCTGAAGGGAATGGTAGGGGTGGAGGTCTGGAAGGGAGCTCATGGGTGAGAATTCCACCACTGCAGGTGGTGCCTGGCCGCGTACCAGCTTGGTACAAGATCCACCAGCCCCAGCAGTTCCTCTCCATTCCCATCCTCCCACAAGTGCCGACTGGGATTATCCAGCGACGTCTGTGACAGCAAAGCCCCACTGCTTTGCACACTGCAACATCTGTGTCCAACTTGGAAAACACACCCACGTCTGTGTTGGAATGTGGGTTTTCTCTAAAACAATGAAAGCTGGAAAACTAATTAAAATAGTTTTGTTTTGTTGGTTGGTTTTGTCTTTTAAGGTGAGATGTTTGCAGACTGACTTGATTTTAGGAATTGTACATTGAGTGTCTGTGATCAAGTCCCACATTCGTCACACTGGGCAGTGTCCTAGGCCTTATTCCACCAGCTCTCTTGAAACAATCACTGCACCGATTTACACACCCAAACATGGACTCAGGCTCTCCAGGTAGGCACAGGAGCATGAAAATCTTGACCCTAGCTATTTACCCAAAAGTCCAAATGGAAAATTTGTCTTGTAGCTTGGGAGAGAAGTTACGTTTCTGGACATTCGGTCCAATGTTTAGAATCATCTTTCCTCATGATTAATTCAATCGCTGTACAGGAAGAAGCTGTAACAAGGATCCTGCCCTTCAGTGCGCTGTAAATATGTCCTTTCAGCAAACTAACACAGGGTGGGAGGGGAAAAATATTATCACAGCTTGTCATGTTACCTCACTGATAGAAATAAAATTGCATTAAACTTGTGTGGATTCAACAAGGCTGCCATTTACAAAACAAAACTAACCACATTTATGACTGGGTTATTTTAGGTCACAGAGCTAATTCCTAAATACACTGATCAAACTGCGAATGTAAGAGGTGTTTAAATAAATCTACTGGTATCTGTATATTCAAGGGGTTCGTACTGTTTGGATCAACATGGTATCTGCTTGCCTGCTTCCAGGGGTATAACTATCCTGTTCTGTCAATTATAACCAATGGCTTGTCTAGTTGAGGCACTTGGGAAAGATAAAGCAAATCCATTAACGGTGTGGAGTCAATACAACCTAAATTAAAGCACGTCAAATCCCCGTGTAAACGCTCTCAGCTAAAGGAGCTTTAGATCAGATGAAGCCTTCATACCCAGATTAGGCACTTTAACCTACACACATTGATATCATAAGTTTTCTTTATTTGCTTTATTTTTTCTGAGCATCCACAAACAGACAAGTTGTCTTATGCTCACGTGCTGTAGGGAAAGAAAATCCTATGATTTATAACAAAGATTTTATTTAAGCCCCACAATGATACCCTCAATACATTTAGTACCAAAATTCCCATTGATTTCAGTGGAGTCGTGTCTCAACCTGTTTGAGTTTATTTTAGCAGGAAACAGTCTGAGGAGTGCCAGTCTTTATCTACTATCTATTGTTCAGCATGAAAAGAAGGGCAATAATCTGACCCTCTTTATCTGAGTGTCAGGATTGCCTCCTGCCAATGACACAGAAATATATTCTGAAAGGATTCCCAGCCACAATCTTGGGTCTAATCTGACTTTTTTTTAGTATGAATTCCTAAGGACACAAGAATTAGTGCTGCCTGGGCATCATTTAACATATCAAAACCATATGAAATGTCTGTGTCTGCTGGGTAAAATGAATCCCAAAAGGAAAACATTACATATAGGTTGAGCTTCAGTATCAGTTTTACCCACTCTCAACCTGCTTTGAATTCTGCCATTTGCTCGCTGTTGTGAAATTCAGTTTTTTCTTCTTTGGACCTGATCCAAAACTCATTAGAGCCAGCGTGAATTTAAATGAATGGACTTTGCATCATGACTTTAATTAAAGCCTTTTACAACCTCAGCCCCCTGAATGTTTCACCCTTGCTGAAACACTCTTATCTTTGCTTCTTCTGCTATTAATGACACCAATCTTATCCATCCTCCCATAGTCTGTTCAAAGACGACTTTTTCAATTACCATCAACTGCCATCTCTATGCTAATAATTCACTGATCTACATCTCTCTAGACCTATCTCTGTGTCCGAATTAAGGTCTTCGTCTGTCTCTTTAACATCCTCTGATATTTAACTATCACCTAAAGCTCAGTACAGCAAAAACGTAATTCTTAACCTTTCCTTCCAAGCTGTCTCTCTCACTTTGTTGTTTGTTATTAGCAATATCACCATCCGATCTGATTCAAACCATAACCCTGGCATTAACTTTGATTCATGTCAGTGCCCAGACCTTTGCATGCCTGGTTCGCCTAAACCTGGCTGCTCTAGTGTTTCTGAAATACAGGGTCCCTCCAAGTGACTCCAGTTCTCATCATCTTACCTCTCAATTAATGCAATATCATTTTCTCAGGCCCAAAAAGAGTGCAAACTTACTCCACTTATCTCCAATAAAAATGCTACCAAAAAGAATATTTTTCTAACCTGTTGCTTTGACTATATCCTTTACTTCCCGAGTCACATATGAACCACACTTCGTTTTCCAAGCCCTTCACAGACTCCTGACAGTGCATCTACTGTCTCTTCCTCGCTATTGAAACGTGAGTCCACATCTTAGCCCCTTTATAAACTTTTCATCAAGCCTTTTTTGTTCTTTTGCTTCTGCGTAATTGGAAAGGGCTCACCATAAGTATGCACAGAGGTATCTCGTTATCCTCATAAAACTTATTTTTGCTGGAAAAAAGAAGAAAAAAAATTGTACAGCAGTCAGACTGCTTGATCATTCATACAAAAAGTGTTTCATTGCTTCTTTTGAGTTCCTTTTTGACTGTATCCACTTGCTGTCTCTTATTGCATAGCTGTATCATAAGATCTTTGGACAGTGTCTGCTTTTTACTTTTGCACTCGTGCAGCCTCAAGGCAAAAAGGTCTTCAGACACTGTGATCATATTAATCCGTAGGAATATTTGTTAAGATATTGAAAAGGTCAGAAAGCACACGATACAAAAGAACATATTTTTGGTACTTTAAATCATTGGCCCGATGAGTGAACGTGACTAATATTTAAAAGTAAAATAAATGAATGAATGTTTGCATAGCACCCAGGTGAGGAGTCCCTGATCTCACTGGGTCCTTCAGGTACCCAGGTACAGTTAAATAACAGAATCATCTCACCACTGAAAAGCACAAGTTTTTAATGCCAGTGCTTTATGGCAAAGGATATGAGAATGAATGAAATGTTTGCTTAATGTAACTTCTGTAGAGAAACGATTTATAACAATGCACCGTGTAGTCTACATTTACATAAGGCTTTGTTCAGTGCCTCACACACCAGGCTTTAGGCTTTAGCATTTTATGGCATAAAATCACCAGTTTTATGTCCCCTAACATACAACCTGGTCCACACCGAAGGGGCGCCAAGTGTTAATTTTAGGCATATCGCTGCCATTAACTTCTTCCTCCCCACATTATTGCCTTCTGCTGCTGCCCCAGCTCCGAGGAGCACTGCTCTGGTCCTGCCTGCTCTGCAGACACGAGCACGCCAGGCTCCCTGCTGTACCTCATTTCAATCTCGCCGCGCTCCGCTAGCAGAGGGGGCAGAACTGTGTATTGATCTGGCTTTTCTCTGTATTTATCACTGTGACTGCATACCCACATAATCCAGTACCTTATAGTTACTAACAGAGAAGAGATGGGAGGTCACAGGGCAATAGCAGCTTTTTCAGCTTAAAGCTGCTGAGTGTTCGAGACAGTATTCCTAGCAGCAGCAGTGATGGGCAGACTAGGTCCTTTTGGTTTTGACTCCAAGTTTTGGAGTCAAAACAGAAGTCCTACAGCAGCAGAGTCACTTCTGTAAGCTGCTCTTGTACCTAAAGGCAATAACTTGGTGAGGAGGAGTGGAATTGGCATTTTTAATGATAGGAAGTGAAACTGCCACCTCTATTCAATCCTTATCAATATCTAATTTCCTTACAGTAAACACTTGGGGTGATTCTTCTATTAGGTGCACGTAGGGAAATGTGCTGTGGTGAGGTTTACATATTGGCTTGTAAACAAATTTCACCATTAAGTATTAAGTACTTGTACCACAACTGCTTTGACAACCTACTTAGCAGGTGGTAAATGGAGACAACCAGAGGATCCATTTCAAAATAACTCCACTCTGAACTGAATTAGTTAGTGCAGATACAGCCTGCAAAAATTTCTGTCCTTATTTTATATCCCCTCCAACATCTCAGCCAGAAGTTCCCTAGTTTATGTAACACATTCCTTGTAGAATCATAGAATGGTTTGGGTTGGAAGGAACCTTAAAGATCACCTAGTTCCAACCCCGCTGCCATGGGCAGGGACACCCCCCACTAGACCAGGCTGCTCAAAGCCCCATCCAGCCTGGCCTTGAACACCTCCAGGGATGGGGCAGCCACAGCTTCCCTGGGCAACCTGTGCCAGTGTCTCACCACCATCACAGGAAAGAATTTCTTCCTAAAATCTAATCTAAATCTTCCCTTTTTCAGTTTAAAACCGTTACCCCTAGTCCTTATCTTCTGTGTTCCTCATCTTCTCCGTCCTTTTCCAGTTTCTGCTTTGTGGTCTCTCAAAACCAGCATTCGGCATTCAAGACATGGGAGCACAGGTCTACACAAGAGTATGAAGATGTTTTGTGGTTTGTTCTCTCTCTAATAACTTTTCACATTCTACTTGCTCTTTTGATGTGGAAAGACTATATTAGTGTTCCTTTTTATGTGCTGTGGTTGATACTGAGAGAAGAGAATAGTAAGAAATTGTACGAAGGAGATTGCCACAGGTCAGTCCAGCCCTGGGCTCGCTTCAATATACTGCAAGGGACAGAAAGCTCAGATACCATAATGATGGTCACAGGGTGAAATCTAGATTGAAACAGTACACATATAAAAGCGAGATGCAATTAAGGAAGCACTACAGGTGGAAAGGGACAGTTAAATTTGTGTACTTTTCAGTGAAGATAGAGAGAAAGCAGTATGGATTAGTCCATATGGTCAGCAACTGATGCCTGGAGTCCGTGCAGCAGCTCTGCCAGCCCTGTCCTGCTGTATTCTTCCTGCTCTGCCACTGCTGGACATCCCCTGGGCATTGTCTGCTGTTTCTGCCAGATAGTGGGGTGGTTTTCTATGACACAGACAAAAAAGCCTGCCAAGGATCTAACTCCACAAACACTTCAGCAGAGTCCCAAGACAGCTTTTAAAATTAGATTTCCAGCAATAAAAGGACGAGGGTGTAAATCTACACAAACTACTTGCTGCAGACTTTTAATGAAACTACAACGCATCGAGTTCACTAAAGATAACTAGATTCAGAACTTGGGCTAGAAAGTCCATCATTCATCCTAGAAAGCATGCTGCAGACAAATCTATTCATTCTCAGGATGAAAACATGCAGAAGACAGTTTGGTGAAAGCTGTTTTGGACTGCTTTGGGCTGGGGGGAATTGGAGGAATTTTGCTTCTTAGACAACTAGTGGTGAGTTTCATTTTGAAGAGGTCATCTGTTTTTATTTTGAACCCAGACTTCCTTGGCCTAATAGCTGCAATACACCCTATTCGCTGTAAAGCAAATTGAACAGACAGACGTAGTCTAAAAGTCAAGATGACTACATCTTGACTGTGAACATTTGACTTCCAAGTACACGTCCAAAAGTCTTATTCTATGTAGATGTGGACTTACAGATCAGTAACTGACTTCTTTTCTATTTTTTGTTTTAGGATGGGCGCCTTAATTTTATATTCCCTCTATAGCTGAGTAAGTGCCAGACTCCTGAAAAGAACCAGACATTAGGAAAGACTTTAGTGCAAAGATATTAGCTTCTGAAAATCTGGTTTTAGGCACCTACCTCCATCAGCCTCCATCTACATGGGACTTCAAATCAAACAAGTAAATTCCTTTTGCATTGGGAGAGATTGGCCTTAAACAATCAAGTACTCAAAGTGATGAGCGAGCACAGATATTTAAACAGCCTTTGTCCAAGAAGTGAGATATGAAAGAGGAAATTCTCTTCTCTGCCTGAGAGGTTTCAAACCAACATTGCTACCCCAGCCATCAAAGTTAACTTAAACTGCCAGTAAAGTAAGACACTTTTCAAAACCAAATTTAGGATTAATTTGACCAGAGATGGAGCATTCAGTAGCTAAGAGACTAGGGAAATGAATCTATAATTCTGTTGCTAACGACTTAAATACGAGTGGATGTGCTGCAGAGCTTGTAGAGTTAGGTGGTAGTTGAGCAGGAGGATTCAGGATTACAGGTTTGGATGTAGGGCTCAGGTACATTCAGACACAGAGCACTGAAACAAGCTTTGGAATATCAGTAGCTGTTTTACACAACTGACTTCTTAGCCTACTGTAAATGTAAACACAGTCAAATGAGCTTGGCCTTGTGTATTGGGTTTGTCTGGCAAGATTTTGCTAGCAAGGGGGCTACAGGGATGGCTTCTGCAAGAAGCTGCTAGAAGCTTCCCCCATGTCCAACAGAGCCAACGACAGCTGGCTCGAAGACAGACCCGCCGATGGCCAAGAAGGGGAAAAAAACCCTGCACAACTGCAGCTGGAGACAGGAGTGAGAATATGTGAGAGCAACAACTCTGCAGACACCAAGGTCAGTGAAGAAGGAGGGGGAGGAGGTGCTCCAGGCACCAGAGCAGAGATTCCCCTGCAGCTCATGGTGAAGACCATGGTGAGGCAGACTGTCCCCCTGCAGCCCATGGAGGTTACAGGTGGAGCAGATATCCACCTGCAGCCCATGTAGGACCCCACGCCAGAGCACGTGGATGCCTGAAGGAGGCTGGGACCCCATGGGAAGCCCGCCCTGGAGCAGGCTCCTGGTGGGACCTATGAACCCGTGTAGAGAGGAGCACACACAGAAGCAGGTGTGCTGGCAGGACTTGCAACCCCGTGGGGACCCAAACTGGAGCAGTCTACTCCTGAAGAACTGCAGCCCATGGAATGGATGCATGCTGGAGCAGCTTGTGAAAAACTGCATCCCCTGGAAGGACTCGGGTTGGAGAAGTTCATGGAGAACTGCCTCCCATGGGAGGGATACCACGCTGGAGTAGGGCAAGAGAGTGAGGTGTACTGAAACTGAGTCCGTACTCAGTTGAGGAGGAATGAGCGAAAGAGACAACATGGGATGAACTGACCGCAACCCCCATTCCCCTTCCCTGTGCACCACTCAGGGAGAGGAGGCAAAAAAAACGGGGAGTGAAGTTGAGCCCAGGAAGAAAGGAAGGCTGGGGGGAAAGTGTTTTAAGATTTAGCTTGTATTTCTCATTACCCCACTCTGATTGGATTGGTAATGAATTAAATTAATTTTCCCCAAGCTGAGTCTGTTCTGCACCTGATGGTAATTGCTGAGTGATCTCCCTGTCCTTATCTCAACCCACAAGCCTTTAGATATATTTTCTCTCCCTGGTCCAGCTGAGGAGGGGAAGTAGTAGAGCAGCTTTGGTGGGCACCTGGCATCCAGCCAGGGTCAACCCACCTCACCATGTTTGAAGATGAGGAAGAAGGCTCTGCTAACTCAGTGTCCACAGTTGTCATGAGATGCAAGTGCACACCTGGGCAGTTATAGAGGAGATGGCTTTACTGTTATTGATTATTCTGCATTATGTTTGAGCAGTCTGGTGGGTAACTTGCCCCAGTCTCTCACGAGAAGGTCAACTCCTTTATTTGGAGAGAGCCATCAGTTACTAGTTAATCTCTGTCGCAATTAACCAAGAAGTTGTTTGTTCAGTCACAGGGCAAATTCTCTTTTCTATTTTCACTCAGATGTTTCTTATACCTGTTTGTCATTTTGCCACCCTTTATTCTTGCCATTTCTTTAATTTCCAACAAAATTTTCTTTTAATGAAATTTGTCTTATTTAGATAAGTGGCTTTAATACAGTTCATTCGAAACTGTTGAGATTTTCCTGTAGTCAGGCTGTATTAATGTAGATAATCCAAGGCAGAGTCATTTTGTGATGACAGGGAAGTTGTAATGATCAAGAAGAGACCACAGCTGGCATTAGCAAGGGGGTCAAAGATTAGAAACTCATTAACGGATGGTTATGAAGCTTCTCTTGAATGTGACATTCAAGCCCCAAATTGTGGTATTTATTATCCTTATTTGATGTCGGAGAACAATCAATAACATTTGCTTATTGGTTATCTACGAAGATTGAGAAGTTTCCATTCATAAGGGATAATGAATCACACACTGAAGAAGTCCCTCTCCCTGTGAGTATAATTAAATATTGCATTAGCTGATCAATAATAACTAGATTTAGAGGAGGTATGGGACACTATGCCATTAGCCTGATGACAGAAGCAGTTTAGTTTTTTTTAAAATTTGTCTTTGAGAAAAGATAGAAAGATAGTCAAGATTTTCCAAAACATAAATCTGCATACTTTTTTTAAAGACCTTTTTTAAGCAGGGAATTGAGTCATTCCTCAGCATCAAACTGGCTTAAACAACCACTTTTTAACAAGAACTAAATGTCAACTCTTATTTTTAAATCCTTGCTCTACCTGAACATTAATTGGAAAAAGAAAGGAAAAAAATGACATTGCCAGTAAGAACAAAAGTTAAATTTCACTTTGTGCCCCCAGGAGAGTCCCCTTCAGTGCAGAGAGGACTTGCACTTGCTGTGAGCACTGACAGCAATACCAAAGCTTACGCTTTGCACAACCCACTGAGGACATCTCAGTCCAGGGCATCTTTGTGCCCATGGGAATTGACATGGGGGCTCACTTGGCTTTGTGGAAGTTGCCCACATGGATCCGCTCATTCCCATGGCCTGAATGAGGCATTGCTTTGCTTTCCAATGTAGACTGTGTTATTAGCCTTTTTGATGACCAAATCAATTAGCAAATCACCGCTATTATATCAGGAAAACACTAGCCACTGCTGAAGTGGTACTAAAAATAAGCTCAAAAGTTTATTGATTTAACTTCCCTTTTTAAAGTAATTTTTTTTTTTAAATCTCTGGTGTCTATTTTCACCCTCTTTGCATCTGGGGCACAGTGCTTTATAACTTCCTCTCCCAGATACAGGCAGGTTAGAAGACAGACCCAAAAATCACTTCCTGCAAACTACCTCAGGCTATTGCCTAACAAGATGACCAAAAATTTTCTTAACTGAGGACTGTACCTTACTCAATAAAGTAAAAAGGAGATGAATTTGGCTAGCAGGGAATAGTAAGTTGCTGGAGGCAGAGTTATAAATCTTTTTTTTTCTTTTTTTTTAACTTCAGATTTGATTTAGAGTCTTGTAAAAGTCTTTTGCTTTTAGAAATACAAGTATGCTCCCATACTGAAAATAGAAAAGCCATTTAGTGCACTGTCTTGCTCAGCTACAAATATTCATCAAAAGCATCATCTTCCTCTCTTCACTTTCTCTTGCTTCTCATAGTGTACTGATAGACAAATGGTTCGTCCCTCCCCTCAAGTCTTATCTGCCTCTTCTGTGCACTATAGTCAAAAGATAAGATTTAGTATCACAGTTGCATAATAATTTAATAAGCAGACCTTGGAGAACAAGAAAAAAGAAGAAAGAGAAATGCTAAAATATTGCTCAGAAAGAGAAATTGATGGAGCTGTTCATAAAAAAAATCAGCCTGGGATCTCTGAGGCGCGATTCCGACGGAAGACAATAGAGCTTCTGAATACCACCTGAGCAGACTCCCCAAACAGCTGATTATCCCCCAGAACAGGGGTCCTGAAATGTACCCAGTTAAGGGAAGTATTTTTGTAACTCACAGGCTCCTCAGCCTATATCGCTTTCCTCAAAGCGGGCCTTACTATTGATGGTTTACCCAGTGCTGTGGATTAAAGCAAATCCTTGGGTCATGAATCCCTAGGATCATTCTGATGTCACACCAAAGGAAGTCAACATTGCAGCTGGAACCCGCCTCTGATGGAAATTCTTGCTTAAATATATGGAAAGAAAAGCTTTCTGCACTTAACTTCACTGTGCATGTCTTTTTTGACAAAGAACATAACCGCTAGGGTGTTGGTCTTCAGACGTATGTGAACCAGCGTGCCCTCTACAATCCTAGAAGCAGGTCCGTGTGTTGGTGACACCAACTCTGCAGCAGAGCATTTACAATGAATTTTTTCCTCTATAGTATCCTGAAAAATTGCAACTGCTGGTCTCGGCAAGGACCATAAGTGCAATTTACAGCCTGCAGGACTAACCGGACTGTTGCATCTCCAAGCCTACAAACCATATCAAAACAAGGCTTCCCAATCACCAGACACTCTCCCCATCTTTCCCTGTTTTTGCTGAAATATGCACCTCCATTACTTTATTTGTTCATGCAGCCACCCTTCATCCTCACAGACATCCTCGGGATTGCAGGTTAAGCAAGAATCACATAAAACCAGGACATAACGATGGTGTTGATAGACACTTCAGGTTTGACATACCAACACAGCGCAAGAGTTGCTCGCCTTGCCCAGGATCGTAGCTGGCTGCTGGAGGACAGGATAGCGCTCCTCAACTTTTTAACCTCTGCTTCTCTTCAGCCACAAACTCTCCAGGCTCAAGGGTTCACATCTGTCATAGAAAATATTTTGTGCTGTTTTGTGGCTTCTTGTTGATTGAACAGTAGAAGCCCAAACATTCATTTTTAACCCCTGAAGCTTCAATGGTAATCTATGCTCTACACTCTCAGGGCAGAGATTGCCTCTCTCTACCTGTCGTCCCCAAGAACTGCAGAAGAAAAAAAATAATTGTTTTGAAACACAGAAAAAGCTTTACTTAGTACAATATTATCAGCTTGAGCAATACTCTGTAAAACACACCATAATTAATCACCAGTATTAGCTAGAGATAAGCCTAAACTACAGACTATGAGACTGAACTAAGCTGAGGTCCAAGGGCTTTTAGGTGTCTGATTACAGTTCAGGCTTTATTAGAAAGTTAAAAAAAATAATCACACTCTGAGCTTCAAAAGCACGGGCTGTGCCTGCTCAGAGCTCCAGGGTTTCAGAAATGACACTTGCGTAGATTATTTTTTTCTACACAATATGATAAAATTAATGGTTTTTTCATCCACAGGTAAAAAAAAAAAACTCCATCGAAAAATAAACAATGTCTATTGCTATTTAAAAGTAACATGTATAAAACCACACTGTATAAAATGAGTTATATGGTCAGTCTTTAAAACTTTAAGTATATCCTTCCAATACATAAATGATGGGTTTTAAGTAATTAAAATCTACATGTACATTATCTTTTGGGCATAAGTTTTCCGTCTTATTCAGAACACGGATGATTTTGACACAGTCATTGACTCCTTATAAGTGGCAACTGGTATTTTATTTGGAAAGGATTAAAGAGAGAATTTGTTCATAACAGAATCTGCAAAAATTAAATTAAAATAAAATGTGTATAAATTTAATGCGATACATTAAGGGTCCTCTTTGTAAATAATGTGCATTTTTTCATTTACTGGGACTACAGAATCAGGTCGCAAGTTTTATATTTTTATTATGGTTTACTTTCAAGATTATTATAGTTTCTTGCTTGCTTTCAGGGTGTCTTGAGTACAATTGGGTGGGGAAAACAAAGGAATAAGCCTTATCAGTTATTTAAGCTGATATCTTGCACTACCACTGAAGAGATATTTTGATGATACAGTTTTCATTAGTAAAATGCTATGGCATAATAAATTAATTCAATGTTGTGCAGTTATCTATTAGACACATTACTACAGAAAAATAAAAATGTTAATTATTCATTATCATCTCTCTGATTATTTGTTGTGGCTGATAATTACATTGAATGTATTTTATATCAGTAATAACCTTCTGTCTACATTTACAACATATCATATCTGGGGGGCTTGTCAAGCTTTTTCCCAAAGCCTTTTCTTTATTAAGACACAGACCTCATGAGTACATAACCTTTATGTTGAAGGCTGATTTTCCTCTTTCATATAAAGAACAAATATTATAGATTAATTAATCCAATGTGATTATAATTTAATCACCCTTCTTCTGCAGTCACAAGGGACTTTGTTATTATTCAGTGGCTCATTTATATTGTTATGGAGAATAAATGCAGTCATAAAAATATTTGTGTGTCACAATTCATACAGCTAAACAAAACTCAGTAAACAAAACCCCACTATTTTTCTTTCATCATCAAAGCTTTGTGGTCTTGCAGGTTCTTACTTTCCACCTCTTAACGATTTGCATCTGTTCAACGTATTTTGCTGTATAGCCTCCATTTCCAAACGGAGTAATACACTGTTCCCTTTCCAAAGAATAATTAACTTGATTTTTTAAGAGGCTGCCCCAAAACTGAAGTGTGGAGCCTGTGCACACCCGATCAAATGCTGCTTGTCCCAGCCCATTTTTAAAGCAATGGTTTATGCATTCCACTCATGTCTAACCTATTCCACTTGATTTTATTGTCAGTGAAAATGATTACTTATTAATCTAACTTCTCTAACATTTGCTTTTATGCCATTTCCTTAAAGTGTAGCCTGGACCATATTCCTATCACCATGAAAATCCTTTTTGGATTATTTCTATCTCAAATTCTATGAGCTCTTTGAAGGCTGAATCCTCTCAACATTTATTTTAGAAGGACAGGGAAAAAAAAAAAGGAAATTTCTTTTCATGAGACCTTTGAACAAAGTGTAATTTGAAAGTGTGAATGAAACTACTGTTTAATAAAAACCAAACATGAGGTACTTGGCCTTGGGACGATGTTGTTTAATTAAATTAATCAAGTTTAATTTTTTACTGAACTTTGAGAAACTAAGGTAATAATTCACAAATGCACTAGATGGAAGCAACAGTTATGAGAGATACAACCCTAATGTCTCTTCTGTCACATCTAGGAAGCCTTAGTAAATGCACTTACATCGCCCTTTAGACATTGGAATGCCATTGTAATTCTATATAAAAAAAAGCAAAACTACTGTTTAGAAAACAAGTATCAAGTGTTAAAATAAATATTACTAGTCCAAATCAATTCATCATTAAAAATGCAGCCAATTCCAAATGGAGGCTAAATGCACAAGAAGCACACAAACAACTAAAATAATTTTATGAATATGACATGAAGAGAGTCTTGGATCTGTGCAAGGTATTTGTAGTGGCCTCATGGCTGATAATGATAAGAATAAAATATTTTTAAAAGAAATAAAAAGTTTTAATTAAACTACATGAATTTGTACACAGGATGTTTCAAATCTATTTTTCCTTCATTTCGAAACTATATTTTTCTATCTGGAAGTTCCCATCTACAGTTTTCTCTTTTCATGGTAATTTTCATTATGATGAAAATCCAGGCTATTTTGTGGATGTGAGAAACGCATATTTTTAAAAATGTAGTTCTACTACTTCAGAAAAAGCTGATGTAGGAAAGCCCAGGTACGGTTGGTTGTTAGGGGTTGTTGAATTCGGCAGCCCAACAGGGGTGAGGCTGCTGCAGCTCCATGCTCAGGCTTGTTCCTCCCCAAACCACCTTGATCCTGGATGCTGTCTCATAGACAAGGCTTTATTTCTCCCTTTCTTTCTAAGGCACTGAAGTTCTTTAAGCCAGTGAAAGGAACTTACAGGCATGGAAACAACAGACAATAATTTCCACATGGTGGAGTTCCCTAGGTACCAACTGATTTTTCCTCTGGTTTTCTTCTCTGTTAGTGGGATACAAGCGTGAGCTGTCAAGGAGCAAGGACCTGATCATTTAAAGCTTGGGTAAAGAACATTGAAATTGGAGCAACTGTGGCTTGGGATTTTCCAAGCTCTTCACTGCCTCTATATAGAAGTTACATGGGTGGTCCTCCTTCTTCTGCTCTATCCCAAGCACTGGGAACAGCCAAGAAGCATTTCCCTTATTGCGCCTGATGTTTTAGACACACATTACCAGATAAGATGAGCAGGTTTTGCACAACCAGTTACACAGGTATCCTAAATACCAAACTATAATTTCAACTAAACTAAGCTGATCTCAGATCACATACGATATGCAAAAATTATGTTCACAGAAACCTTCCAGACATCATCAGAAGTGAGTGATAAATCTAAATGGGACAGAAGCCAAGTTGGAAAGATCAGAAGATAGCATAGGTGGAAAAGCAAGATTATTATGTTTGAGTTGTATAGACAAGACTTCCTTTACACGGGTATACTGCTGAAGACAGGCGTTCACACCTACTGTGAGCTCTATATAGTGACCTTTCTTTGTGGGAATTTGCAACAAATTTCAGAATATTGAACACTGAGAGCAATAGCATGTCCTTGAACCGGCACTTCAATTGACATGTACAGAATTGCAGTAAGCACCATCCTTCTCGGGTCCACTTAATGTTTGCCTTTTACATATCTTTTTAACACGATCAGCAGTCTCCATTTGCCACCTACAGGACCCAGACGTGCTGCAATTTCTCATGATGTTCACCAGCTACTTCTAAATACAGATTGTGAAGGACGAGCTTTATATCCTGGGCTTGGGTATCAACTCCAAAACCAACCTCAAATTCCAAAAGGTTTGGGAATTCCATAGCTCAAGATAACCTACACTCTTTGTTCTGTTATTATCTTTGCACACTGGCTATCTGGGCAGAAAACATTGTTATTTATGTAACACTAACACAATAACAACTTCAAATTCCACCTGTAATTGTCCTACATAGTTTTGCAAACGGAGTAAGAAAAATTTCTCCACTTCAGAGACTTCATGTACTAGATATGACAATCCAGTTGTTGAACGAGTCAATTATCTCTCAGTCTCTTTCCCTTGATTTATAATTTGTAACACGAAAACAAAATTTCTGTACTGAAAAATCAGAGACAAACCTAGGCACTGAAATTCCAGTGCATAATTCCAAGGTCTTGTGCAAGGAATTTTCTCTAAATTGTTCCCTTTTGAATAGGAATGCACATGATGTTTGAAAACCACTTTGGTCCAAGCACCAGGAGAAATGGATCTACTTGTGAAATTGAGAGCTGTGAACATGTAAGCCAAGGGAAGTACCTTAGGTGCAGGAAAATGAAAACCACATCTGACACAAACAGAACATAACTCTAACATCATCCTTCATACCCCTCCCTTTCCTCTTGTTCTTCAGCCACATCCACTGAGACAACCGTGTTTGGGATGCAGATTTTACACTCTTTGGGGTAGATTTCTTTGCCTTCAGTGAAGCTGCATCACATGTTTTGGTGCTATGCTAAATCAGTAATTTTACCGTGCAAAGAATTAAGAGACTGTTTACTGACAGCGTGCAGAGTTTTTTGCTTTAATTTACTCTGCAGTAGTACATGAGGTCAGTTCACGGAATCCCCATGCTCTGGGAAGGCAACACGATGGAGAAATCTGGATTCAGATGGCTTTATTTTCTTAATCGTTAGCATCATTGCCTTTTTTCCCATCCCAGTGCTGACCCAGCCCAGCCTTGTTTAATGTCTGCAGCCTGACAAGAGCACAGCTTGGGGAGATATGTCTGTAAGGAAAATTGTGTTGCTTTTCAAGTGTAATTTCTTTTAAACCACCAGCATGAGAAATGTTTGCTGGTGAACATGTTTACGCAGTTCTTCTCCTTTCAACATAAAAGGGAAGCTATTGCAATGGTACAAAAAAGAGTGGTAAAAGTGAGGTCCCCATGAATACAAGTGGTGGCCATTGTAATAACAGTGTTTTGCAGTTACAGAGCCTTTCATCTAAGGATTTCAAATTCCTTGCAAAGATTGATTAATTAAGGCTCACGGTGAGAGTTCTGTGAATCATCAAACCACAAGCATTTCACACCTCACTGACTTGCAACTCAGAGAAGCTCTTGATGAACACGAGCTAAGTTTCATGAGACTTGAGGGAACCTAGATCAACTCCAGTGGGTTGGCGCTGAAGTCATTTTTAAGATGTGTAAATTTAAAGGGAAGCCAGGTGAGCAATCCAGAGTGCTTTGTTAAGAAGCGCAGTGAGCGATCCTTGGGAAAAACCCCCTCCTAGATACTGAAACCGCTGCACGCTTGAAGTTGGTAAGGTGCTAGCAAAATCAGTAGCGCACTCTCATTGAGAGGAGTCCTTTAATTCTATTAAACGAGCTTAGTCTTATTTAGGTGGTACTTATTTTACATCAATAAAAGTTGAATGCCACTTCTCCTCCTTTTTGCGGCACTTGTAGCCATTGTCCTCAACCCAAAGCAATAGCAGACCAAAGGGGGCCTCAGTAACAGGCCGGTCTCTCTCCTGCACGTTGGATGACTCGCACAGCACCTGAGGCCTCCCAGCAGCTCTCCCATCAACCCATTCCTTCCCACTGCCAGCATTGCCTCACCTCTCTGGTTATGCACCTCTCTCTGGGAGCTATTCATTTCATTTTCAAGAACATTTACAGGACTATAACTACAGACATTTAAAATCCTGATTAGTATTTTCTCTGTCTTAAGCTCTATTGTAAAATATTCCCTGGTCATGTACAGCTTATAAAAAATGTTTTATACTTAAGAATGGAGGCGCCTATTTTTTTTAGTTAAAAATAATGATTTGGTTAGTCATATTTTACAGTTGCTAATTACTCTACAAATGCCATAACCTGTCTGAATGGTAACTGCTCAATAAAAAATTTTGTTTTGTTTAAGAGATGCTAAGTAAGGCAGTGTAATAGTACATGTGTCAGGCCAATATATTACAAAATTTAAATGTATCATATTCATTTCTTTCTTTCTTTCTTTCTGTTGTTGTTGGCTGAGGAGATCAGTTCCAGTTGAAAGTAAAACCTTTCCTTGATTTTCTCCAAACTCTGAGATTTCTCTACCGTTTATTTGGATGTAAATTGAGCATAACTCTGTGGAAATTGTGGTGTGAGAGGACCGTTGGGCCTATTGCCAATTTCAATGACAATAGTGACCTGTTGGAATACCAAAGGAATGGGAACTAAGTGAAATCTGTGCAATTGCTTTGATGAAGATCTTTTCTGGCATATATCTGGCACAGTCACATACTTTGCATACATAGACTGGAAATGTGCTTGGCTCCACATTACTCTACTGCAGAGTTGCAGAGAAATGCAGAATCCGCTTTTTCAGCTGTCACTTCATCTTCCTTTCGTTTATAAACTCCCTAAATGTGCTGAACACAGTTGATGTTGGTAGCACAGAGCAGATCGTAGCTTGGGCGCTCTACACTTCTGAAGAAGCTGCTCTCTCCCAGATGAACCCAGCCTACCTGGGCCCGAGTTAGCTTTGTGGTATTCCCCTGAGCGCAGAAGCAGGACCCTATCCTCCATCCTCAGCCCCTTCCCTGTTAGCAGCTCAGATCAGGGTGACATGACCACAGCCAGCTGGCTGAATCAGCCGCTGTAACTACTCATCCCCATTATCCTCTAGGTTCTTCAGTCTTGCCTTTGTTGTCCTCTTTGGAGGATCCTTCAGATCTCTTTTCCCCAGACCTTTCTTTGGTTCCCTTCTCCTACAGGCAGCCTCAGCAAGAAAACAGGAATTGTAGATGCTACAGCAGCAGTTCACCAGATGAATAGAGGAATCGGGTTTGATTATCATCAGTTAACTGAGGCAATGTGTCTTCATGGACAGAGGACTGGACAAAGGGGTCAGTGTTTCACCCCTATTCACCACTGGTCTACGGGCTGGCTTCAGGCAAATCACCTCACCCTCCAGTGGCCCAGCTTCCCAACATGAAGACATCAGCTCCTTGTATAATTCACTAAAAGATAATAAAAAGCTCTAGATGTTATTAATTATAGCAGGAACCCAAGAGGTAGAGAAATTTAACTAAAAAGTTCATAAAAAGCTTTAGCAAATAATGCTAAAACTCTCCTATATTATTCCAGAAACCAGAAAAAAACCTATTTTTAAATCATTTTCACTCAATAGAGTTGAGCAAGCAATGACAATAATGTAACATACCAGACTCATCAATTACTGAGAGTCATATAAGCTGTTTTCAAGACACTAAGAAGTACAAAAGCAATAGTAAAAGAAAAGAAAGTTGTAGTAAAAAAAACAAAGAAGAAAAAAACCCCACCAAACCACCTCCTCAGTTCAACACCCTAAATCCATTCCCCTGATTTAACTGTTATGGGTTTCCTTCACTTGAAGGCACTCCAGAGTATATAGCAATAGCCTGTACCACACAAAGCTTCTGAGGAGGTGTTGTCCTGAATGAAGCCCTTTGGAAATCAGCTGAAGGTCTTGGAAAGGAAGTCTCAGCTCTCTGTAGAAGAGCAGTAATAATTCAAATTTGTTTTCATATAGGACCAGAAGCCCAAATTAGCATTCATGCTGAAAATTACCAGCAATAATTACAGTTTGATGTGAAGGTGGTTCTTTTCCTGGTAGAATGCAGAACACAGAAAAGCTGTGTGTTTTCAGATATTTTACTGTAAAGAAAAAGGTTTAGGTGATTTTGTGGGAGCGAGGAATGGTTCAGACTTTCAAGAAAAAGCTTCCTTTCATGCTGGGTGGAGCAATACTATATCGTCAGGATTTCCAAGGCTCTTCTCCTGGGAAGGAGCTTTGATTAAAAAAAAAGAAAAGAAAGATATCTGCATTGCTTGTCTAGAAGAGCTGGTTAACTATCAAAACCAAAGATATCCTGCTTTCATGAACATGCTGACAGACGGTGACCACAACCATGAAGAAGTGCTGACTCAGACAAGCAGGATCTGAGCAAAAAGTTGCCTTGATGTGTAGAAGGAAGATCCCACAAACACACAACCTGTTCTGCAGAGTCAATTCAGCATAGACTCATGTGTCATGAAGTGAAACGCCACTCAGTAGTGTGTTCTGCCACCAGATTTGTCATGCCTGATGCTAGCAGTGTGGCCAGCACTCAATCTAGTTGAAGTTAAGCTTGTTGTCACTGACGCTGGTAGAGCCTATTTCACAGAATGATAGAGGTTGGAAGGGATGTCGGAGATCATCTGGTCCAACCCCCCTGCCAGAGCAGGGTCACCTAGACCAGGTTGCACAGGAACGTGTCCAGGTGGGTTTTGAATGTCTCCAGAGATGGAGACTCCACCACCTCTCTGGGCAGCCTGTGCCAGTGCTCTGCCACCCTCAAGGTAAAGAAGTTCCTCCTTGTGTTTAGATGGAACTTCCTATATTCAAGTTTGTGCCAGTTACCTCTTATCCTGTCACTGGGCACCACTGAAAAAAGGCTGGCCCCATCCTCCTGATCCTCCCAGCTGTTCTTATTCAGTTCCATTTGATCTCTGCATCTAGAATCCCTCATTAAAGGCTGTGTCTATAGATGAATAAAGGTGGATGGTCTCTTACACTTACCTCTGTCATATGTAAAGACAACACCTGCATTTACCAAATAGACAAACTCTTCACTGGTTCGGCACTCATGAATCATAGAATCATAGAATGTGTTGGGTTGGAAGGGACCTTTAAAGGTCAAGTAGTCCAACCCCCCTGCAGTGAGCAGGGACATCTTCAACTAGATCAGGTTGCTCAGAGCCTCATCAAGCCTGGCCTTGAATGTCTCCAGGGATGGGGCCTCCACCACCTCTCTGGGCAACCTGTGCCAGTGTCTCACCACCCTCATTGTAAAGAACGTCATCTTAATATCTAATCTAAATGTACCCTGCTCTAGTTTAAAACCATTGCCCCTCGTCCTGTCGCTACATGCCCTTGCAAACAGCCCCTCCCCAGCTTTCCTGTAGGTCCCCTTCAGGTACTGGAATCTCATGGGGTTATGCCAAGGGCTGGTTTGCTCTTGCTAAATTTGGTCATATTCTGCTTCATGGGAAGGAATGTTATTCATATTGTTGTGAACTACACGGGTCTTCAGCATCTGTGGGAGACTATTTCAAAAGGAAGGCTCGTCTGTTCTTGAGATGTTCTCAGTCTTATTTTCATGCTGGTTTTACTCCCACGGGTTGCCTTACAGGACCACTTTGGTGTAAGACACATAAAAAGGCATTGCCAGTGTCTGTGGTGGATGGAAAACCTGTGAAACAAAAGCATTTTCTCCTGTCCACCTTCTTTTCTAATTTTGGTAAGAACCAGAAATAAAATTTCCTTTGTTTAAAATTTTCTCCTTTGTCCTGTTTATCGTTTGCATACATTGCCACAATTCCTATTGCCTTTAACAGGAATTTTACCTCCAAACAAACTGTAGAAAAGGCACAATACTATAAATGTCTCTTAAGATAGCAGGCCATTCTGGGAACCATAAAACTCTCAAAAGCAGCCCTACCCAGTAAATTCAGTAATTTTGCAAGGAGGTTGCAAGTAATCTTTGCTCCGTGAACTCAAAACATTTGTGAACTCCAGCTATCATCTACTTATCCCCAGCAGACACCAGGAAAATTTGCTGCCCCAGCGTTACATCCTAACGTTATTCAGAGCCTTTACAACAACAGAATTTGTTTTGACAAGAGCTCTGCTCCAGCTCAGGTAACAGGTCCCTCAAACGCGTCGAGGAACAGTTGCACTTGAATCATTCACACCACTGTGAGAAGCATTAGCAAACATGGAGGAAACAGGATATTTTGCATTATTAAGGCAGAAGACAAAGGGATTGTTGATCATAGTAAGAAAATCATGCATGTATAAATGATTACTTCGTCTGTATTTCCTCTTAGGCAATAGCTGATGCGGAGACAATCAGATATTTGCAAGATACAAGGCAGATATTCAATTTAATTAAAATAAATATTCCCAAAAAGATATCAAAAGCCAAGCAAGGTCCCCATTCAGATAGATAACTGTATTCCTTTGTTAATAAGGTCCATGATTTAGGGCCTCGGAAGAGGGAATTAACTTCTTATCATAGGATAATTTTTCTCTACTTACTGCTATCAACTATGAGATATAAAACCAGAAACTCTCTAAGGTGAGAGAATTCAGAATTTTTGAAATGAGGTATTTTGTATGTTTACTGACAACAAACCTTATTAAAAATACTCGATGGGCGGTGGCTGTAATGATTTAAAGAAGGCATTTCCAACACTGTTTTTCTGGGTACCGTTATCCCCATCTTTCAGCCCTTGGAGCTGCTGTGCTGGCAGGGGGTCCCAACTGGTCCTACCACCTCCTTGTCCCCAGACCAGGACCCAGGCTGAGAGCGTTGTGTTTAAGTTACTTATTATATAGGTAAGAAGTTATTTATATAAATAAACGATAAGGAGACACCCTTTGCAGCTGTGACACCGACAGAAATATTCTGGCGGAGAGTAGAGATAACTTTGTACTGTTAAATACAGCCACTGGAAATAGCTATGAATGAATATTTCCTTAGCACAGATGCCATTTTCCTAAAGAGAAAAATACAGAAAAAACCCCAATTCTGTGGGGTCAAATCCATGGCTGGTGTAAGTCAAGATAGGCCCTGGACTGCAAACGGAGTTTACATGCAGTTTACACCAGATGGGAGCCTGACTTTACAAAGCAAAAGCTGGAGGCTAAATGATAATCTTGAAAGTTGCAAAGCCTTGGATTATGAAATCTCTCTCAATATATTTCCATTTCAACTCCTTCCAGTATCGTTTGCTCACAGCAGTCCGAATGCAAAAGAAACATCTATTTCATTATCTCAAATAGCTTATAAATGCTTTTAAAAAATTCCATTATTTGCACAGAGTAAGGACCCCAATGCAACCTAACAACTGTTTGACCTGAATATATTAAAAATATTGTAATGTTTTGTTACATATCCCAAGGTAAAAAAAAAAAAAAAAAAAAAAAATCAGGCTATAGCTTATTAGTTTTCTCTTCCCTGCTTCTTATAAAGGTTTATTTGACAGAGCATAAGATAGTGGTAAAATCCTAAGGTAAAGGTTAAACTCTGTTTTATTATGTTTACAGGATTTAAAGGGTAAATCAGGAAGTGCTTATTTAACATCAAGTGAAAGTGGTGGATTAGTAACCAGACCGAGACTTAAAAGCATCCTTAATCCTTAAAATCTCTGAGGGTGAAAGGTCACTCTTTAACACCAGGTTGTGTAAAGAATGAAGCAGACAGAAGCTTCTGTTTCATCATTGCCCAGTTAATCCACTGAGGAAATGAGCAGCATTGGTTTTTGCTAGGTAAACTCCTCCTAAAACCAAGGAAACAGAGGAAAGCCTGAACAGGAAATAATTAAAGTAGGTTTATTCCACGAACACAGCAGAGCAGCGCAGGAGATATTTTAAACTGTTTTAAAAGTGACACTTCTGTGACTATTAATCGTCTATCTTGATTACGTTTTCATTGCTCCTTATTTTCATTATTCTTTTAACGATTAAATTAACGCTCAGTATTTTATTTGGAGAGAGATGCAGAAGACGACAAACATTTTCAGAGGCACAATGGGTGACTTCCTATAGACACTGTTTTATGTTCTGTATCTTTTGGCATCTTGTGAATTAGAGAGCACAAATGGGGCTCATAAATACCCTATCTCTTTTAAACTTACGAGTTCTGGAAAAATAATTAAATGCAGCTCGTTTACTGTGCTACCACAGTGATGTGGGTCAAAGAAATAGGTGCAGGGGAATACAGTTTGTAATGTTTCTCCTCTTTTACTCTGTAATCTCTACCAAGTGGTAGAAGGCAAGCATTCACTGGCTGTTTCAGCCGAGATTAAAATGGGTTTTGAAGTTCCCAGTACCTGGGATAAAACATAGCTCAACAAAGCTTTTCTCTGCAAATGCAATATAAAGTATAGCACGTAATAGAAAATATTTAGAGCCCACTAGTTAGTAAATATATCCACTTCTTGTATAGACAAATCTTAGTATTTTTTTTCATGATCAATATGAAAAAGACAAAGCTCTCATATATTTCAGCTACTAGGGAAAAGAGTATTTTCAATACTAGCAGTCTTTCAATATTTATATTGAGCTTGCCTTTATTAAATCACTGGTGAAAAATAAGAGGATTCACCCAAGCTGTAGTTTCATCATATAAAACCGCACAGACATTTATCTTATAAAATTGCAGAAGTGTAGCTCCATGTAGACTGATGGAGCTGAGCTGCATTTGGCATTAGGATCTGATTTTCTTGCCTAAGGTGTTTATGACGCATACAGTTGCTAATAGCTTATGCAGTTCATTTTTTACAGAATCTGTGGTTTAAGCGTAATGCTTAGTACTTCTGAAATATGACTTTTCTTTTTCAAAAAATTGCAGAGTGTTTAACGTGAATTATGAAGAGCGCTTAGTTGCACACGTTTGAGATCTGCCTCAAATTTTTCACAGTATTCATTCCTACCTTTGTGCTTCCATTTTATCAAAACATTTTCTTAATTAAGAAAAAATAAAAGCAATCAAATTACGTTTTGTAAACTAAAATGAATGTCTGGGTTCTTTGGAGCTACTTTCCAACAGATAAGCGTGCTCAGAGCACCAGCACAGAGCTGAAACAGCCCTTCCGTAATCAGAGGGATCAAATATAGGAGAAAATATTCTTCAATGCAAACAAAGGGATCAAAAACCTCACATACTATTTCTTCTATCTTCCTGGATATTTTTAGCTTGATTTCCTAAAGAAGTGAGTTTTATGTGACTGGATCATCATGTGCCTTTACCCCTTCTTGTAATTTTGAACCCGATGACCACTTCTGAACGTATTTGACAAACGCACAGTAATGCCAAACTTCCTAATCAAGTTCCCATAAATTTCATTAGAATAAATCACTCCATAGAGGGCAGAGATGCTTAAGTTATCCCACTCATGGGAAAGTTGAAGCAAGTGCTTTTGAGATGCATAGTGGAGAGAAATCTCAGAAATGCCTAAATTATGAGGAAAAATTCAAAACAAAGGTGGCAACCTTGAATTCATAGAAAAGCCAGGTTCGTTAGTTCTGAAGCATAAAACTGTCTATTTGCTTTGCCGAGATACTATGACTTCCCGGCCCATCAACACGCACACGTATTCAGTAGTAGTAGTAGGTAATACAGAGCTGCGAAACAAAATGATAGCTGAAACATACTAACCACAGGCATCAAGAAACATTAGCTATTTCTAGGAGTCCGTTAATTTTCTAGGTGAGGGGTAGTGGATGGTTTCAAAGATTCTGTTTCAAAGCCATATTTGAAGAAATTCATATACTATGGAGTATTTAATTGAAAAGGTAATTTTGGGAAACAGAAAGAATATTATTAATTCTTCTGAATAAAACAGGTTGTGGAGAGAACCAGAATAATTTCATGGCATTCCCCCCCACCCCACCCCCGGCAACAGAATTACCAGTGTTTAGCATGTATGTGCTACCTGACAACCCTAAAAGGCTTTGACTGCTTGTAATAAATCCCAGTACTCCTGAGTGCTGAAGTCTGGTCTTCAAACCACCACTATTGTAGGAGTCAGCAAAGGAAGAGCAAACTAACAAATGGGGCTTAAAGCCACAACTTTCATGGCCTGGATTCTTAAACAGACCGCAAGGCAATAATGCCTTCCAATTACAGAGTTTAGATCACAAAACCATCCCCTTGCTTGATCCTATCTACTTCAACACATTTACAATATGAATAGGAAATGAAGTATAAGATCACTATTTTCAGAAATATTTAGTTTGTATTCTGTAAGCTTAGAGGCAAACAGCTTGAATCCCTTTGAGCTGATTCCTCTTTGTTAAAAGAAATAAAAAATAAATTGGTCAAGCTGCACAATGAATTACATCAGAGCCCAGTCAGTAATTCTGCAGAGTCCCCATTCCTTAATAAGCTGAGAATCAAGAAACACCCAGTACTACCTCCATACTAGAACCAGACATGTAAAATATTGCTTGTCTTATGTTTATAAATTATCCAAAAACAAGTTGTGAGAAAAATAACTTTACATATATTCATCAAAGGAACTTCGCTTCAGCTGTGGCTTCCTCCTTTCTCTTTCATTTACCCTAATACTAATTCAAGAGGAATATGGCATTTGTTAGTCACGTAATGTAGCAGAAGCAGGCAACACGATGTTTCCCAGGTAGCAGACTTCCAGATATGATTAACAGCAAAGTGAATTTCAGCATCAGTTCATGCTTAGTGTTGTTTGTGGTTTATATGTTTCAAAAGGAAATCAGTCTAAATTTTCAATAAAAAATACTTTTATAAGATTTTCTACTAGGAAATAAGATCTCTTATTCATAAGTAGCGGTTCAGAAGACAACCAAAGCATATACTTGGAAATTATTTGGTTATTTTTACATGATTTGTTGCACTATTTATGCAATTCAAACAATAGCACAGCAATATTTTTTATAAATGAATGATCAATATGAATAAAGAAAACAATATACGCTTTTATTGCTGTACATCAATTAAAAATGGAGAAGATCCCCCAAGACCACACCTGAAGATTCAGAAATTTCATAGTCCAAAACCAGCCTACATTTCAGAAATGAAATCAACAGAACTTTTGGATTCTGAAAGACAGCAAGAAACTCTGAAAAATTAGAGAAGACTCAATCAATCCTTACATGAATATATTGTCTGTGTTCTGCACTACCATTTACACTAGCAAGAGCTATTTCTAGGAATCCAGAATTGAAGGGGTGAGAATGTACTTCCCGTACCAAATACTTCATTAAGAGACATAAATGCAATCCCTAGAAGAGATGTTCTTGTCACACTTCAAAAAACCCAGACAAAATTAAAAATAATTGGAAGCCAAATATAAATACCAGTGTCTCAGATATCTATAATAATTAACCAAGAAAAATGTGCTGCTTCTCATCCTCAGTTTTTGAAGAGGCAAAGTGAGAAACTAAATCACAGCCAACTTGTATTACAATGGAGTTAATTTATCCCCAGATACTTTTTCCCAAATGTAATAACACCAAAGTAACGCACTCCAGAACCGTGCATGCGTATGTGCACCCAGCGCACTCAATGGTACGTATCTGGGCACCTAAATACCACTCAGAGTGAGGGTCATACAAGAAACAGTTATCTGTGCCAACCCCCTACTTCTTCCTCCAAACCCACATGGGGCCCTATTAAAATTTATGGAGCTCCATTTAGGTGTACATGTCTGCCTAGGTAAATCACTGGTGAGATTAGAACTATAATTATCATTATTAGGAGTGTCTAGTACATTTTATATGCTTGCAAAATCCACCAAGTATGCTGGCAATAACGCGAGGACTTTACAATGCAATATGTAGTTAGTTCGAAGGGCTCTTCAAAGTCTGGTCCTTCATTTCTTTTGCAGTCAACCCTCCCCCTGAATTCTCCAGAATCTCTGAAGCTCAGATACCTCTGATACAACACTGGGGGCAAAGAATGAAACTGGTCTTTTTTTCATGATTGCTTCTAGGCACACAGGAGTGGAGGGACCAAAAATAATAATTTGCTAATAGAGGAAAATAGTTACAGAAAAAAAGATCCCTGTTATTAATTTGAATAGAATTGCTGGAAAAAATAAATCTTTATGTCCTTTATAAAAAAAAAAAAATCTCCTATTCTATTCAAAGTCTTTAATTTTGGTTGTCTTAATGTATTTTTCATGTAAGTCATAAAGTATGATTTTTATGTTTATTATGGCTTATAAACAAAATTATATCCCAAAAGCTTTATAGGTACTAAAGTATGACATCCTTTACTCCACCACACCCTAATAGTGAGAACAATAATTCACTCATAAAGATTGATAGCAGGTATTTGTCTTGAAGTTGTCCAATCATTGCATGAGAATTAAAATAAAATTATCTTCTCACCAAAGGCTTTAGTTATCCCTGCGGGCCAAGGCTGAGGTGGAGTTATAATGAATCATGCATTGAGAAGATCTCTAGCTTTCAATGAAATTAGTAACTTCCTTGCAAATTAAATTAATTACACCTAACAAAAATCTCTGTTCACAAAACATGCGCCTTTGGAGGTCTAAAAACAGAAGATGCACTATTCAAGTCAACAGAAATCTCTATTTCTTTCCCTCTTTTTCCCCACACATACTTGCACAGTGCCTTGGATGGATGAAGGACAAAGTGTTTCTAGAAAAGCCAACAGAGAAGTTGTTCCACAACTTCTAAACTGTAAGTTGGTTTCTCAGCACATACAGTGCCTTAAGCTTGAATAGAGCTACACTGAGTCATACCGCCACGGGACCTGACCAGGAGTCTAGGCTTCTCTTAATAAAAAGGAGTGAATTAGAAATTTTGAAGCAATTTGGCTTTGAGCAACGTTTCTTGCAGGTAAGATTTATGAGCACAATAACAACTACTAGAAATTTTAATTCAAAAATTCATTAGCAGTCCACAGTAATCATGGTCTGTTTCTTCTTTTTCCGCAGACAGCATAAAAGCTGAGTCTCCTTGAATGAAAAAAAAAAAAAAAAAAAAAAAGGACCTGTCCCATTTCCCATCTGCAGAAAATCTTGGCATCATCTGCAGAGGGTGTTTTGAGCTCAAATACTTCTGCTTGAAAGCAAGTGTTTGACACCTCCAGTATAACCTTCCCTTTGCTGAACTTCATCTCCAAGATCAGAGATGCTGCCCTGTTTCAGTGCCTGCAGGTCATAGCTGCTATGGCAGCGCCCGCAGGTTCTTCCCTGTCTGATACCTCCCACGTGGGGGTAGGGAGGATGTTGCCTTTCTTCTAACACTTAGGTTGAAACCCAGAAATCTCTTAATGGGGACATTCTCTGAAGCTCGTTTGTCACATATAGATTTGCTCTGAACTTCTGCCTAGTCTCACCTGGCTGGTACCTTTTATTATATCAAACACAGTGTTAACGGAAAAGGACTAAGTTCAGTGCTAGGTATTGAGTTATAGAAGATTCAATACCAAGAGATAGCTCATTTATTTCCCCACATCTGATTCGGATTAAAAGACTTCAGGAACACTGGTGAGTTTTCTTCAGTCTGGACAGGCAAACTGTTTATCTGTAAGTTGGATAAACTACAGAAGTATGTGCTAATATACACACATTGTTAAGCTTATTGTACTTATAAAAATATACCTTTTCTGAAAAAGAAACTGTTCCTCTGCTGTAATGCATCTGTGGTTGTCTGGAAAGTATTCAGAAGTACCTGCTCCAAAAGTACGGCTTATCTGTAATTTAAACGGAAGGAGACTTTCCTTTAGGCAGCACAGACTTCGTGACACATGAACGAACAGCTCTGGCTGCATCCAATAGTTTACCACCAGTACCGGAGTCTCTGCAGCATTTTCACCTCCCTTAAAATAAAGAAGGTTTTCATTTAAAATACCCAGAGGAAAACAGTCTTGTTTTTGTAAAGGTAACCCAGCAGTTTTGTGCTAATCATTGGCAGATAAAGCTCTTTTTCCTTCTTCCCCAGACGGAATGCCACAACATGCAAAGATGAGGAAGGAGAGGCGCAGGGCTTGGAGGAGGCAGCGCAGAATCAGTTTGCGAGGACAAAGCTGAATCGCGAGATATAGCTGCAAAACCTCAGGAAATCCTCGTCTTGTTCCAGGGCCAGCTTTGCTTTAGAAGTAAAACATCCCCCTCACTTTATTACAAAGCACCCAAGACACGAAGCACTGGCAGTACTCAGAGGTGGCACCTAGGTAATTTAGCAACATCATCAAACTATGAGAGTTAGAATTTGATTTATAATGATGACTAACCCAATAAAATGGTAAAGCAAGTCAATACGCAGGCTCAGAGACTTCTCCAATTTTTTTTTAGCCCCTAGTACTTGGATGATGCAGTCATCATAAAGCATCCCAGACATGTCATGCTCAGTGGAAACTATGGAACAACAAAGCCTCACGTGTATCCTTGCAGAGATCGGGTCATTCCTCATTAGAGCTGTGTAAACCTAGTTACAAGATCAGCTTTTTTTGTGGTAACAATGAAAGGAGAGGGGGAAAAAGCCCCAAACCCGCAGCCTCTTGATCACAGCATGTATGAAACCAGTTCCTAGTAAGAAGGATATTTTTCAGTGAACATGGTAAATTTTCAGGTGGAGCAAAAAAAACACCCCACAACCCCAAGAGTTCAAATCCTTGTAAATTGACATTGCTATGCTGATTTATGCCCATTGAGAGTTGTCCTTTCATAATTTGTTCCAGGTTGGAATTTTACTATGGAGAAATATGCACATTCTTGTAAAGCCAAGGAAAAATACACCCATCTAAAAGGATAGTTTCTGTGTAGTTCTATTTTTGATCACTTCAGATATTTTAGGCTGTGTCCTGCAACCATCCTATTTATGGGATCAAAAAGAAGTAACCCAGATATGTGAATAAAGTTAGTAAAGTCATTGGTCCAGACAGGACTCAGGCTGCTAAGTACACGATGATTGATATTGGACACATTTCTTTCTTGGCAGCGAGTTTTGGCTTTCAGCTACACCATACTGACATCAGGCACATTAAAAGTGAACCCAAATATCTGCTGAAATTCACAGAGATGTTGAAACATTTTCAGCTCTGAAGCCAAAGATGTGTCAGCTGAGAAAGCTGAAGTCTACCTTCAACTTCTGTCATTCTAATTTGGGGAAGAAATGCTCAGGAAACTTGTCAAGTCTAAGCAAGTTCTTTTACAACCCACTGCTCTATTTTCTTGTGGCAGGAGTCCACCAGCAACAATCTTCATAAAAGCAGTAGAAAGGTCAGCTGTTGCATGCATTTGCCAGCCCTGGATACAATCCCGATGTGCAAAAGTGGGTTCAGAACCTTAATCCATATTTCACTTTCTGTATCAGGCAAAGAAGACATGTTTTAGGACCATCTTTTGCTGAGGCAAGTGATTTCCAGAGAGAGAACCTACTTGCTCAAGAGATGTATTACAGAACAAAAGGACACTTATCTTTAGACAATCTCTGCTCTCTTGCAGGGATCTGTAACTTCCCATTCTCACCTCTGTTAATATATTTTCTGCTTTCAAGTCCCCTTCCTAGTGCCACTGTATTCAAGTACCGAGCAGACCCCATCAATTGGCCACTGGGCCATGACCTGTTTCAGGAGCCCCAGTAGAGAAATCACGGTAAATATCCAGAAACTTTCAGACTAAGAAACCACAAGTCTCGATGTGTGCGCTGCTTAACCAAAAGCTGCGTTCAAGTTGTAACTGGTTGCTCAGTTTGGTAGCTGTGGTAACACAGATTGCTTAGTTTAATTATTTTGCTCTTTGGCGTGCAGGTTGCATGCAGTTCTGCTGGTTTTCATTACTTCAAATACTACCAGGGTTTCAATAACTTGCTTTTCTTTACAAGCTTTGGAGAAATTAACCTATCCAGCCTTTTAAGACACTCTCTTTCAAAGACACAATAAAATAATTCCTTTATCCTTAGTGGACAGTTTCATATACGCTGGAAGGATGATAAAGCAAACTGCTTTCCCCAGACAATGTCTTTTTGGAGGAGCACAGCATCAGTATGGTTTTCATGTAGGTACTCTGTAGTTTTATTATTGATTTTTAACTTAATTAATCAGTTATATGTTTATTGGCTTCACCTGAGTGTCTTGCATTTTAATGTTACAATGAATCACTTGTTCAATAAATTCCTTTTTTTTTTTTTTCAACCAAACCATGGTTTATATTTTAAATAGTTATTAAAGCAGGTTGAAAAAACAGTTACAGAACAAGTTTTAAATGATGAACATGCTGATTTAATTAAATTTTCAGATAAAAAAATATTTTGGACACGCATTACAATCATTTATTTTTTTTCCTCTCTGTACAGATGGGGTTTCAGATGTTCTTTCAAAGCTCTCAAGTAGACACACACTAATATGACATTGCAGCCATGTCTGGGCCAGGCTACGGTAACTTCTCGTGGATATTTCTTAAGTTACCTCAGGGGCAAGAGCCAGGTCTGCAGAAAGAGCTCATTAACGTGCCCTTACAAATTGTTTCCTGGGCTGCATGAGGTTGCAGTGAGCCCCCCGTTCCAAGCTTAACACAATGGTTCATGCGGGAATATCCCTTCCAGAAATATAATTGCAGATACAATTTTTATTTGAGAGATATAAATAGAATTTCAAAAAATAATATCTTGTTTTCAACTATTTAAACATTTCACTGTTTATGCTTTCATTTTTGAAATTAAAGCAAAGATGACTGCAGCAGTAGTAGGTGTTTTTTATTTTTTTAAAACCGGGTCCATCAGTGAGGAAATAAAGATTAACTGCCTATATGAAGAAAATTTGCAAAGTAAATTCTGAGAATAGAGTACAGTTTAAAGACGTCTTTATGTTAACTTTTCACACCAAGTACCTCATACTGTACAAAGGGCAGAAATAGCCTACGCACTCTAGCAGGGGCGCTAGCCCTCATTTAGGAGCTATTCAGATAGCCAAGTGCAATTATTTGAAAAAGCAATTTAAAGGTTTCCCTCTAAGAATCTCATCCACAGATAATGGTAAGAGACAGTATGTATAAGTGCATATACTGAGATAAGAGACAGTTTTGCTCATGCTGCGAGACGAGAAAAAGCTGAAAACGAGAAGCATTTTGTGTAGCAAGAGCATGATGATAGTATTATTGTTCATATACTTTTTTAAAAATCATCAAAAGGTTTTGCTGCTTTTCTGAAGACCAAACAATTTACACCAGGAAAAGAAACAAATATTGACATTATTGTCAGAAAATGGGCAGATACAAGCACTTTTCAGCTGACTTCTTTAACTAATGGGAGCATTTCAAGCCACCTAAAGAATATAGGGCGTATGAATTAAGACGCGTACTAAGAACAATGGGAAAAGAGGCACTGAAAGATAAGATTGTTTAATGGGTTGTGTAATCTGAGAATTTGTGTCATGTGATCTAGAAGCTGGATTTTGTAAGGTTAAGATATCAGTATAAGACAGCAGAACAAAATGAATATTATAAATAGTGTCTAATGATGACACCTAAAATGAGTAGCTAACTTTCAAGGAAGGAGCTCACGTTTACTACTGAATCTGAACTGAATCCCTAAGGGAAATCTTTTCCAGCAGCAACGAGTTTCTGCACTTTGTACAAACACAGAACAGAAGTAACAGACTGCTGGAAACTCAGAAGTCCATTTTGCTGAAAGTGAAAGCCAACTAGAACAGGTTAGAATATCTGAAGACTTATCCGGTAGGAGATCTGTTTTGCATAGATAATTCAAGAACAGTTAGCCCAAATGGGCTTTCGACACTTGCATAACTCAGGGTTTAAGCCCAGGCCCTATTCAGAATAGGCGTCTGAGGCAGGCACAGCTATGTCTCATCTGAACCAATTGGCCACCAATTACTTTGTAGTGGGGGAATGAGGGGTAAATAAATAGCTTTTGAGAAAAAAAAAAAAAGATAATTTGTGACCTTAGATGTTCTCTGCAGAAAAGTTCAGTTCCAACAAACTGGCATCTCCCAGCAAGAGACAAGGAAATCTCCCACCTGCCCCCCAGCTCAATCATTTCATGCAAAAACAGAAGAGTGAGTAAATGCTAATGTTTAGCCTCAGGTCTTGATCAGCTCAGACTTGGATACGAGATGACAATTTGTCCTAGAAAGTGAAACCTTTCTGAAGTTATATGACTCATCCTGCACACGTGGCAGTCCCAAATGCAGAATTAACTAACATAAGACGACTTTCAGAGTTGATTTCATCACATTATCATTTTTTGTGGTTACATCTCAGGATGTAACCACAAGGATTTCACCTTCTTTTTCATGACCACCACTTAGGTTACAGCCTTTCAGAATAGAAAATGGAGCTCTTTTATTATAAAACACAAGCATGCTTTGTGTTTATTGTCCTTCTGTAGAACGAAGAAATAATAGCAATAATATTTATACAAGTTAGATTTGTTCATTATCTACTTATATATTACATGGCTATTAGTTCTGATATAAAACCAGGTTGTCCCTTAAAGTAAAACAAGGTTAACAGGTAATAAAAACAATAATTAACTGAAGTCAAACCCCAAGATATTAGGTCCCCTATAGTCAACAACTGAGCCTCATCTGCCCTTCTCATCATTGGTCTTATTGTCCATACCAAGGAGTTAGGAATTGTACAAAAGCAAATTTATAGCAAGTTAAGATGTTTTCAGTGAAGAAAAAAAAATAATTGTTTAGCAGGATCTAAAGCCACCTGCTCCAGTAGCTGGAGCATTTGCGGGAAACAGATCAGCCTTGCTGGTCTCGCACACCCTCCTTGCCCACAAATGGCCACAACAAAGGTATCACTCAGATTTGCTCTACTATGTAATTTTTCGGTCCCAGTAACAACGGCCACTTCTGTATTCTCCTACAGCTCATGAGACCTGTGTGTTTCCTTCACTGATCTACACCAGTGAACTCCATACCATGAATATCTCAACATCCTGTTTAATTTGATGACAGTCTTGACTAGAAATCTGAAATATTGAATCTCATATCACAAGGGAGACCAAGTATGTGAGGGTTGTTTACAAGAAAAACAGGATATGGAAAACTGCTAAGTTTTGGCAAAATAAATTAATAAATAAAAAGACAACTAGAACAAGCTGAGTTTGGGGATAGCTAAACCTGTCAGTAAGCCGTCAAACACTGTAAACAGTCCAAGATATGCATTTGCTGAAATTCATTTACTGTTCCTTCATCTCTTCCTTTCAATGCAGATATTGCTGCTTTGTGACTCAGTTTAAATTGCAAGTTTCAACATGAAGATGACTCTGTACAAACAGTGAAGAAACTAAATTCACCTCCAACCATAAGATGGTATTTCGTTGTGCAGACCATATTTGTGGTTCCTTCCTTAAAAAAAAAGTGACAAATATCCACACTGGCTTCTCAGCATGTTGCCACACCACAAAGGACATGGTGAGGTCACAGCTGACGTCATGGCAGATCTAGGTCCCGCATCTGGAAAAAAAGGGTTTTTAAGGAGTAGAGTTTGGCTTAGGGCAGGGCATGGAGAGAAGGAAAATCAGCCACTAACTCCTGCCAGCTCTTGGAGTTAGAGCTCCAGGAGAACAGCTGCCATGAGAGACCAGCCCCTGCTGCATCCCTCCCCTCTTCCCCAGCTCCCTCCATCCTGGCACCACCTGGGCTCCCAAGAGACACAGTAGGAAGAAGACCCATTTCATTGCTCTCTTTCCCCTTGACTCTTCTAGCTGTCTGCTACCCCAAACATCTGCCGACTTTGTAGATACCCAGACCTGGTCTTCAGAAGAGCTGATTTTTTTCTCAGAGCATCTCTGTCCTGACTAGAGGCTACACTGAAATACAGAAGATGACTAAAAGGAAGACAGTACTTATATTTATAGGCATGCAACACACTCTTCCAGGCAGACTACGTGTAGTAAGTGTCTATATTGGGCCACGGGTGGTTCTTGCAGCATTTTCATACCTGCTAATTGATATTGGCAAAAGATTGGACTGTTACGTGTGCTTAAAAAAATATTTAGGATTGAATGAAAATATATACCTGAGCAGAAAATTTCTCTATGAAATTAATAGTGCACTAGCATCATTAGGCATTATTTCAACACAAAAGTAGTAATTATGTCTACAAATTTCCATCCAACTTATTTTTCCATTTAATTCTTTGTAAGTAGGAATTCGAGGATTCAAGGGAAAAGAGAAGCAGTAGAAGAATCAGAGTAGCAAGCAAAACAAAAAAAAAGAAGAAATTAAATTTTTTTAAAAAAAAAGTATTTTCCTCTTCCTAACATCCCATCTCCTTAAGATCCTGAAAACCTGACTATCGTAGTGGTGGCTTTATGGAAGAAAGGGCACAGAAAAGAATAAGCTGAAATGTAAACTCATATATATATATATTTCCCACTATAGTCTTGTGTCCCTTATGGTCACAAACTCTCCCTCATTCAGACTGGGGGTTGCAGGGGAAGGAAATATCTTGTCTTTGTTCTTTGGTTTCTGCTGAACCATTTCACATTTCCCTCCTGTTCTGTCTCCTGCCATTCCCAAAGGGCAACCATGGACCAGATGTGAATGAAGCGAGTCACAAATACGACCATAAATACTTCACCATGCAAGTGCAATTTCTTTAGCCACATATAACAAAACGCCGTACATGTCAGACTGCTCATTCACACTCCAGCTTGCAACTAATCAGCACTAATCAGAGTGATCAGATTCACACTTCACTGAGCTTTCCCAGATTTATACTGCAGAGGACTTGGATTTCAGCATTCAGAACAGAAGTACGTGTACGCTCGTAAGCGGGGAATAGCCAGCCATATGGGCTCTTCGGAGAAAGAGCACTGAAAGTGTAAGGCAAACTTCAAAAAAAGAACAAATTGATTCCTGATGCCATCTTTTCCTCTCAAACTAGTGAAGGATCCAGAAAATAAAGCAGCACCACTCTTCATCACTTTCACATGATAAGTGGAACAACAACATGACATTACCTGACGTTACCATATATTCTATGTAAAAATTATTTGTTTTTGATAAATCTCTTGTAAGGCTTTGATCTTCAGGTCTCATGAGTCATATTACAGAGGAATTTACTGTATTTAATTTAGAAATCATTTGAAAAGGTCTACCACATTCATTTCTCTCTGCACCCCTATGAAGGGAGATCTCTAAATGAAGGAAGTAGAAACCAGTGAACTCTGGGTATGATCTAACTGCATACAATTGTTTGTTCAACATTAAAAAAATAAATCAAAGTAGAAGGAAACTATTTAAATTGCATTGCTTTAAGGAGATATCAGATACAAAAGATACATAATTAGAGTTTTTAAAGTTTTTGATTTTGAGTGAAGCAGTGATTAAGGAAACTGTTGGAAACAATGAATGGCCCAGAGGCTAGGAGACTTCAGTAACCTTCACATATGGTTTTCTTTGCTTTAGAAATCAATTGGCAGGCTCAGTCTGAGATCACCCTCTTTCACCTCTATTCTAATTAATTATTCATCTCATTTACCTGCAATAACTTAAAATTCAGGCATTTCATCTAAATAGGCTTTGCAGGTCACAGAAAAAAAAATGGTGTTGAAAGGCAACTGATCATCACTTCTTGTGTCGTCTCCAGGAGCTCAGCTAAAAAAATCCTGACTCAGACAGGACGGTCATATTTTTGCCAGTCAGCTGAGTGAGAGGAGTCTCAAGTTTTGTGTCTTCCTTTAAAAGACTAAAAGAAAGTATGTAACTGATTTGGGAGGCCCAAGTTCAGCGCTGCAGGTACTGGGTATAAACTTGGGCAAATTCTCCAGAAAGGAAACTAGTAATATTACTTATTGAATACTACCCAACGACTACTCATAATTTTGGTATGTTAAACACTGGAGCTGGCTGAAGACTAAGGCTTGTGAAGCATTTCTGCGTTTGGAGAGGAGGGATCTTGCACTTTCCTGGGAAGAGAAGATAAGACTTCAGGATCTCTCTTTTAAAAGTGCTGTTTCAGTTTGTTTCCAACTTATGAACATAAATGCTAAAAGAATGTTTGCTTTCATTTTCAAAGTTTTCCTTTAAAAAAAATTCATAAAAAAAATTTCATCATCACATCAACGTTTCATTCAATAAAGTAGCCTATTTTGCTGGAGAAAGGTGAGCACACTGGAAATCATTCATTTTCCTCTGAAACACAGGTGAAACACCCCCAGACTATAGAGAAGTGGGAAGCATCCATGTGTTTAAATAGAAATATCCAAGACTTGAATATGGATTAATATCCTGTAACTCTTATTTATTTAGATATGATAACTCACACCATCTTCCTGATATGCCTTGGGTAATTCTTACATCCTTATTGAGCTGTGATAACTATAAAATTTCCAGTCTTCCTTCAAAAAGTTCAGGAGATATTACTGAATGTGTGAACTGCTTATTGCACTTACGTAAACCTCCATTACAAGCATTAACGGAGCTCTTGTCTGTACTTAAGTAGAGGCAAATCTATCAGACATTTGCAATCAGTTGTGCAAGTTACGGCATCAGAGCTGTTTAACACCACCACCACTGACCATTTACATTCTTCTACAAGTTGCTTTGCAAAAGAAGATTACATGCTACATTTTTCATTTTGAGGATGTGAATTTGATATTTCTTCTTCTGCTTTGAGGTGGGGGAAAAAAAAAAACAAAACAAAACAAAGAGAACCAGAATAAATGTCAAGTTTCAGAAATAAATTACATCATATGCACACAGCTCTTTTAGGTTAAACAGAGTTTCCATTTATATCTTTCACTCTTACTAGTGATCAAATACCAAAGTGAAAACAGTCATTTTAATACAGAGTAGTTTCTGTTGGAAGACATTTATCCATACTGAAATGCTCACTTTCAGCATTTCTTTTTTAATTTAGGTTCTGAAGCCACAGATGAATTTAACATTCAGCAAATTAGCAACTTCCAATAGTAAAACAGCCTGCCTGAAATACAGATGTTTTTCAGAACTGACCAAACTGATCATTATTATCACAGACACAACTTTCCTAAGAAAAACTGTCAACAGCCTAATGCAATTGCTAAGGTTTTACAGGAGAACAGGAGGGGGTTCAGGCACAATGAGACAGAATGCAAACAGGACGCATCCCTCCCATGCACGCTCAAGCCCCAGAGGGAGCTGGGAGTAGATAGTTCCAGGCAAAAGCAAAAGAAGTCAGGTGAATAACTTCCAGGTTGCCAGGAGACTACCTAGATACACTAGCTATTTGGCAATTCATTAACAAATAAAGAGATTAGTTGGGAAAAGCAGATGCTTTTTTCACATTGAAGGCACCCAATAGGCATCATGCTAACCAAAACTCAAGGGAACGTTTGCTCTTCAAGAGAGATACAATCCAGGTCATCCTAAAAGCATTCCCTGTATTTCATAGCCCCTATACATGTCCCATCAGCCTGACAAGCCACCTCCAGCAACCTAGAAGAGCACCTCTGCAGTATTCAGCAGCATCCCCTGCACCATTCATTCTCTGACCAGAGCTCTGCAACCGGGGCCATTACATCCCTCCGAGGCTCATTGAGGCAAGGGGCAACAGCAGTACCAGCATCCATAGACCACAGGAGAGCAAAGGGCACAGATCATAAATATCAGCCTAGTTGCATATGCCAGAGCCTGCCTCCCAAAGAAATCCTCACCTCATATGCAGGTCAGTGCGGTGTTAGACCCATCCATCCACTGGTTAGATTGGTGGCTGCCTTAGCATTCTCAAGCTGGTCACATAATTACGTTTTAAAGTTATGTGAGTGAAGTGCTAAAAGTAAGGAGGCCTCCTTTCATTTACCCAGATCTTTCATCATCAGAGATACCAAGAGTCCCTCCTGGATCATCACAACTCAGCTCTGACAGCCCCTGGCAGTGACCCAGCCTCCTCTGAATTAGCCACTAATAAAACATCATCTGCTCCCACCTTCTCCACACTGCAGAAGTGGCTCTAGCTCTCCTTATATCGACTAAACCTGCTAATGACCCCCCGCTAATGATATCTGCCAATGACCCCTGGAGAGATAAGCTAATGATATCTACTAACGAACTCCAATTGAACTGCACCTTCTGCTCATTAAAGGCCCAAGTCCACTAACTTTACTGCCCTTAGGTAGAGTCTCGGTCTCTCTGCTCTCCCTGGTATTAGCAGGACAACTTGCAGCAGAAAAGCACTTCACATAAGAAGGTGGCAGAATTGGCACCTGTAGGTTAAACAGAGGGTTAGACTTTCCCATCTGTGGTGCTTTTGAGCGTTAATTTTCCCCAGAAGGAGAAGATGATCCTCTGATTAACCCAGGGCATGAGAGGCCTCAGCTGGGTCTGTGCTCTATCACAAATGACTTGTGAAACACACTGAGATGCTCATCGTTGCATCAACTGAGATTCTCCAACTGAGGGTAATATCTTGTCAAAAAAAATGTTATTTTCTGAACATGATATACAATCAGCAACAAATCTCTGACTGAAAATATCCAATGAAGGAAAAGTAGGACCTATAAGATGGTGGAGAATTGTTCTGGTGATGCAAATTTTTGTTAATATTTAGTACACTAGAGATAACCCTTATGAGCTATGGTGATTGAGGGTTTTAATCATTAGAAAGAGAATTTATAGAACGAGATTGAAAGTGAGTGGAAAAGGTGGGGAAAACCCAATTATTACAATCAAATATTGAAACTGAGTGGAAAAGGTAGGGAAAACCCAATTATTACAATCAAATAGGAAAACTATCCAAAGACTCTATGATAATGCCATGAGAAAGTGGGTTTATTCCCAATCCAAGTGAGTTTCAGGATAATTCTGGTTAAATATCCTGTCTTTTGGCTCACAAATCATTATGTCTTTGGTAGATTTAACCTGCGCCTGGGTGTACTCCTCGAGCACCTCTGGAGCCATCACAGCTGAATTCAGCAGAGTGCATCAGGCGGAGCCCTGAGCTGATGCCATCTGCAGTGTGGTCATTACAGTAAACTGAAATCAATGGTAATTTGTTAATACCTGGGGAGAAGTAGACATACCAGCATTCCCTGTGCCACCATTCCCATTTGGTAGCATCAGCCTCCACGGTTATGTGTCCAAGGGGACAAACATCCTGGAGCAGAAGCCTCTAAAAATATCTGTACACTTAAATCAACAAGAGAGTAAGTTTGATTCCCCTGGAGAAGGTACTCCCACTTGTTCTTTGTTAACGAGCAGGTAACAAAGGGGCAAAGAAGAGCTATTTAATTTCTATGAACCCACAGCATCCAGAACACCTGGAAATAGAGGGTTTTCTCACACCCAGCCTCTTTATTCTAAGTTTTGCCATTTTCATTGAATTTACCCTGTGCTTTTCTGATATTGATAGCTCAGATGACAGAGTCTTCTCCATAGCTTAGTTGTATAAATGAGAAAATGAGAACACAGGGGGCTCTACTCTCCAAAGACAGTTGTGACTGGCCAACCACCTAAATAGGATATTAATACAGAGCAAACAGCAGTGTTTATTTCAAAATGTATAAGCAGGCAGGTGCAGTGAAGGGGAGGGGGGGGCGGAGAAACCCAGAAAGCCCGGAACACAGATATTTACTGTGCTTCCCTGACATAAACATTCCAGAAGCCCTGCCCTGGGATCCTAGCACCATTATACAGCTAATATTGCTTGATTACCTATGCACCACCACAGTGTCAGCCTCCCAAGAACTGAAATCGAGTTTTCTATTCTTAGCTCGTGGTAATTTAAGCTCATTATAGAGGTGCTTGTATTCCATGAGCACAAGAGATAAAGGAAGCAATATAACTTTAATGAACAGCTGAAATAGCACCCAGAGCAAAAAAAAAACAGTAAAAAAAATCTTTTCTCAGGTGTTGTCTTGATTTCTTTCCCACAGGTCTGAGTAGTTAGTGCTCTTTGTATGTTTTATGAAGATATTCACCCACATGCTTAATGGAAACAAATACAATGTGCTATTTAATAGGAGCAGGTACATAACTAGCTTGGAAGGTATAACCACTCAAATCATGGGAAAGGAAAAGTTTTAACCTAGATCCAGGACAAATAATGATGAATCATTTAAAATAACACTCAGCTTAAGCTAGGTAGCCATAGAGGTTTCATTTTTACAAAAATAAATGTCTTATGTGTCTAATGGTTCTCACTTAGACTGAAGAAAATGGATGGATGCAGAGGAAACTGTCAGAAGCGGTAAGTGGAGGAATAAATGCAAAGCATTCTGGGTTTTTCTGATAAATGTTTGCACGGCCCAGATTATCGATTCGGTGCTGCTTTTCTTTCACTGCTATTCATTAAGGCTCTAATCAAATCATATGGTCAAATCCTGCAGCCCCCTTGTAGGCAGCGCTTGTGTTTGCTGAGTGAAGAGCTCAGAGAGAACGTGAGGTAGAAACCACAAGTTTGGAGCTACGAATTTAAGGCAACCATCACGTTTCACCAAGAATGGCAACTAAAGGACCACTTTACAAAAAATATCACATGGATGACTATCTACCTGCATCCTTACTTTGTACACTCCCCCTGCCATGAGGCACAGAAAAGCATTTACGTCCAGAAGTGAAAGGCAAGACCAGGGGGCAGCTGTGGAAGAGACCTGCCACCTTCTCAGCATTAAAATTTGTTCTTCTAACTATTTTGAATTCTGATCTCTTGAAATAATCACACAAAAATGTTCAGAAGCTAGTGTAACTGGTCAGAATCTGGTATACTTTCAAATAAATTTGGAAATTAAATTTAGTTCAGTAGTTGCAAAACAGAACAGTTCTTCATTAACTTATTTTTCCCTAATAAAATAATTTTTCTGTGTTTCACATGGTTTTCAATTTTCTTTTGTCACACACTCATCATTCCTTCCAATGAGGAAAGAGCAGAGGAAGGAAGAGTGAGGAAACATCTGCTTAGGATAAAGGGAAAAAAATAAACCCAACACTTTGACTATTAAGAGTTTATGATTTCAAAATAAAGGGAATATTTTGCTGAAAAAAATTCCGCGTCTGAAAAGCTTCTGACATTGGTACATAATTAAAATTCAGAAAGCGTTTAAACATGGTTCTTGCCATCGCCCAGAACCTTCTCAGAATAACTACCTATACAACACCTCTGAATATCCCTGCACAGAAGCAAGGTTAGATTTATCTCAGGTGAACACTTTCCCCTTTGTATTTGGGGGAAGGGCTCCTGCATGATTGTATAGAGAAATTTGATTTTTGTAGCAGCTGGTAATTATCATAGCACTAATTTGGATTGCTTTTATTATCAACCTTATCCAACATTTAAGTTCACATATTCCAAGCAGGCTGGAATTAGATTGAAAAAGAAAATCCAATATATTTCTGGACCAAAATATGCTAAAGGCAGTAAAATTTCAGCATTTCTCTGAAAAGTTTTTTGTTCTTCCATTTAAAAGAGAAAAGAAGGAATATTTGAGGCAAGAACTCTCCACAATAACAACAACAAAGTTGTTTTTGAAATATCCTGCTCTGTGTTGGAAAAGTTATGATGGAGAGTTTCCTGCCAGCTTTTCTATTCGCCTGCGCTCCTCATCTGAGCAGGGAATTTCATTGGTGGCAGTAGAAGTGCAGGCTTGAGTCCACCAAGACCCAGGTTAACACCTGAAGATGACACCTGAGGCTTTTTCCAAGAAGTGTCAATAACATTTTAGAAATGTGCGTTTTTTTCTGCCTAAATTGACACTGAAGATTCAGTTGGGGTGGGAAGGGGAATAGAGTGGAAGCAGCTGGAAAACAATAACTTATTTATGAACATATCGCTGTGGCTTTAGCCAGTAAGCTTATGATCCACAGCGCTGAGCGTACCTTTAAAGGCTTTATTTCTGCCACTCTGTGAACTGAGACAATGAGATGAACCCATAAAAACAAATGTGTGGACAATCTTCTTTCGTTACCTCTCATCCACTCAGTGCTCTGACATCCGAGAGACACAGGAAACTATTTCCCCATAATAGAGGAGACGTAAACTGAGTTCCCTGGCACATGACCTGGAGGTTGCTATGTTTGCCATTGGGTAGAGTTTTCCAGGGAGCTGTTGTGCAGCTGTTACACTGCAGAACGGGATCATAAAATATTCCCCCCACCCCATTTATTTTCACTTTGGAGAAAAATCAGAGGATACCACCAAGAACCAGAGTGACTACCAGATTAGAGTGCTTGGATATTTTAACCTCCCAGAAGGATTTCTGTCATACCTACAGCAGGATGATAACACTGTTTACAAACACAGCAGGCAAAGACAGCAGTGGTTACAAGCCAGGAACCTGGGGATCAGAGATAGCTAGCTGCAGAAACCTACCGTGATTCTTGCATGTGGATCCAAAAGAGAAATCTTAAGCTGCCAATTCCCCTTTTTTGCAGGTTTTCTAATGAAAGGACTTCACTCCAGTCTCAGGTACATTACAAGATCCGATCAACATGACTGTACCCTTTTCTTTGTGTCTTCAGAGATGTTGACCTCAAGGGTTATCCTATGTCTCTGAGTCACAGTCAGCCCCTGACTGGACAGTCAATTCAGTCGAACCTCATGAAGTTTTCTTCTCTGAGCAGGAATGAAAGACCAGGCTGTTGGTTGATTTCTTTCACCTTGGTTCAGAAAATTCTTGCAAAGATGACCACAGTGATACGAGTTTGCACTCACATCACTCAGTCCAACACCTGAGTCACTGTTTTCTTTTGGTCAGTTGAGTTCCCAAACTACCTTGCAGGGCTAAGTGGTGGATTGGCTCCCCAATCTGGTCCCTTTCTTATCCCATTCCATGTTTGCTCCAGTGAATGGGGAGAAATCCAGACACAGGTGAGTGACGAATCCAAGCTCCTTTTAATGGCCCAGCTCATACTCATGCTCGCAGGTAAGTTCACTGTTTTCTTCTGAGCGTTAGTGTATCTGGTCCAAATTTCATGCCTTCCCCATAAAGGAACTTCACTTAGGGTAATCTGACTGCATTTGCAAGCCATAAGAAAGGTCAGTGACACGTATTTAAAAAGCTATTTTTGAATGTCTGGCTCCATACTTTTATCTCTTGAAATTCTCTTCATGGCTTTCTATGGCTCCAATCAAACTCCTATTGATTTCCTCAGGAATTGGATCAGGCCTTCTGTGGTGCCTGCCAAAACTAAAAGCAGAATGCAGTCAAATGTATGCATCAGGAGAGCTGCAATAAAACCTGTTTAGATGAAAATGTGGTTCTACTCTGAAGACTGTCTCTGACAGTGCGGTTGTGCCTTTCCTTGGTTGACTCTTAATCATTTCCTTATCATCAGTGCCAAGTTTAATATTTTTAAATTTGGATTTTTATTTTTTTTTTCCATGAGCTACAGCCCTCTAAAATCAACCTGGGATTAGGAAAGGATGCATGGTCTTGTGGTTAAGACAACGGACTAGTATTCATTCCCATTTCTGCCACAAACACCCACCACTGACCTTCGGCGAGTTGCTAAGGGAATGATTTTCAAAAGCACTCAACTTTGGCCTGACTCTGCTTCCTAAGATTTAAATGGAAACAGAAATTTACATTAATGGGAAGAGAGACAGGTCAGACTTCAGTGTCACAGGAAAAAACTGTTTTCCTTCTCTGTTTCCTTCCATTTAGTAGTATTAATTCTTCTTATCCATCAAGTCCTTTAAAACTGCAGTTCTTCAGCATGGAGAGACACTCCTACACAGAGCTCGTACAGTGTCTGATCCAATAAAGCCTCAATCTTGCTTGAGTCCTCTAGGATGGTGTCAAGCTGGGACAGGAGCAAGGGTCCACTTTGACTGCTGTTCTGCTTCTGGCTTCATCTGTCCAAAAAAGCTTAAATACCAACATAATAATTGAGTGTGCTTCTTCCCCAGCATCTTCCCCTGAACTTCTAACAATATGTTATTTAATAAATTATCATCATCATCATAATGAAAGTTAACAAACAATTCAGTCTGATGCCAAAAATGTAATCTAGGTCACATGCTCCCATATATATTAGGAGGGAAAATCGAGTTTTTCATAACACGACTAAACACACATCTGCTAAATAAGTTACAATTTTCCAGCCATATATGCACTTTAGTAAAATATTGAAAAGGTAATATACTCCAACTATATGCTGCAGTGCTAGTTTAAAATGTGTCTTTGGGCAAATCACTTTTTTTCTTAGCAAATCCATTTTCTTCTTTCCCTCTTTCCCATTTTCATCTAGATAGCTGTAAGCACTTTGGGGTGGTGACTGGCTTTCCGTTATTGTTCCTGCAAGGCTTCCCAGTGTGGTCCCTGGTCTTAAAAGGAGTTTCCAGATGCAATTGCAATGCAAACAAAGGGATGATTACTGTGAATATCCCATACATAAAGCAAGCGTAGGAAAACCTTCTATCTGGAAGTGTTTCTACTGGTCTGAGAGCATCATAGGCACTAGAAAAATGGATATACTTCTGTTATAACCCACTTGGAGGAAATCCATTAAAAAAATTAGATGTCCTTTTCTGTTTTAAGTTTACCAAGAATTGGAACTAAACACATGCCTTCTGAAGAAATCCCTTTCTCCCTCCAGCCATCACACTGAACTGAAATAAAACAGATGTGCTCAAATAAAAAAATCTGTGCTTACTTGTTATTTTTTTCCTTGCCCTTATTACCAACACATATGACTTGCACCAATACAGGTAAAAGCAAGGAGTATTCTTCAGAAGTTTCCCATTGCTGTATTCTGCCAATACCTGCTGTGATTCCATTCCTATAAATAATGGGTTTCTTGTGTTATATTGTCAGATCCCAGCTGCACAAAAGCCAAACTGAAAACTCAGACATTCTTAGAGATTTAAAAGAACCTAAGAAACAACCCCCCAAATCCAAAACAAATACATAAAAATTCAACCAGAGATGAATATTTTCAAGATTTGTGGTCAATTAATGCTTATTGTATGAAGACAAAAATGCACTCTTTAAAAAATAACAGTTTTGATATAGGAATATAAAGTATTGTTTAAAGCTTAATTCAAATATCCTTTCAGAAATAAGTTCTCAGGATGGGGTTTCATAGTTTCACCATTACATTAAGAAAAATAAGTTGTTTGTAGAACACTATGCAGTTCATAAGTTACCAGTTATAAACTAATCCTTGATATCCAGTCCAAATCCTAAGGGAGGCTTCAAGGCAGCCACTTCTTTTTGGCAATACAGTGATGAAAGATATATTGTTGAAAACCATAAAGCCTTGGGAAAAAATTTAGCAAACTATCTACACAGGAATGAAATGTTGAGAGCTTGGCTCATCAGCTGGAGCTTTCTGGAGAAGGAGGGGCTGCAAATATTTTTGTACAGGTTAGCTAGGCAGTCTTGAAAACAAAGAAAAATGCTGTATATGAATTATTAGAAAGGTTTTCTTGTGTATTGCAGAAGCTTGCTTTCCAGGGATCTGCGGGTAAAGATTAAGTGATAAATGAATACAAACTATCGTCTTGTAAGTTGTTTGTAGACATTACTAGCCTGGATGAAGTTTGCATTCAGAAAACACATGTATAGGTAGATGTGTACAAATTCCCAGGAACTTCTGTTCATAAGGAGAGACCATCACTAGCAGAAAAAATTGCATGCAAACAGCATGTATGTGACACTGCACAAGCACCCGTTGTCCCGTACTAGGCCAGCCTAGGTGTCTGCGGAGGAAGATTGCTTTTCCATAGCGCAGAGAATAGCAGAGGATTGCACCAGAACCAGCCGCCCCTGCTCTCACTTCTTATCAAGGCAGAGCTCTGTCCTAAATAAAGCCTGCAGGATTTAGCGATGCAGCTAGATGCTCCCTTCAGCATCAACTGTCGGAAAAGCCAAGGCATTTTAATGAGGACGTTTCACTATACGCAGCCTCATCACAGGTCATTTTATAAAACAGTAAAACTTTCCCAGACACGAAGAACAGTAGTAAAACAAAGGTTCCTAAAACTCTTGTACTAGATGAAAAAGGCTTAATTGTCCTCTCTGATGCTAGGAAAGTAACTCCCTGAAAAAGCCCGTGACGCCCTTCACGCAGCCAAGGCCACAGAGTCAGAAGGACCTGAGTCAGACTGAGCCTCTCCTTTTTCCTCGAACCTTTGTGTGCATCTACTTACTTATCAGACAAACCCTTGGGGCCAGCCCCTGTGGGCTATCCTGCACCAGAAGTGCAGCAGTGGTGTCTACACCCACTGCTGAGGACAGCCTGGCACGCAGCGTGTGGACTTGGTCTCCAGTGCAGCTTCCAGGCATCAGTCTGCAAACATAGAGCTCCATGCCTGAGCACGTCCCACCAGCAGATACACCGTGGGCAGGTCTAAGGGTGGTCGGCTGAGCTCCGTGGACCTTATTTCCAAGCAGAGCAGACCAAGCCAATGTGCCCTACATAAGGACGTTCTCACTGTGGCTGGAGGCTTCTGGCTGCTGCTGTAATACAAATGATCAGATAAACTGAGATTCACACCCAGGCTTCAAATATAAACATTGGGAGTGACATGATAATTTCGCCATGTTAACACCTCAGCTAGGCATCAGAAGAAAAGAAACCAAAATCCTGGAGCTGAGCAGTCCCAGAAGCTGGAGAATCTGGAGCCAGATCTGAAGTTTACGGCACTGTGGGTTCTGTACACAACTTGCTTACACAAGATGATTTATTTTTAATTGCAGATTAATTCATGGAAAGACTTCAGAAAGCATGTGATATTTTTGGCAAAATCCTGGGCCTGCTGAAATCAGTGGGGACACAACTTCACAACTTCAATGGGACCATGCTTTAAGGCTTTGTTCCTCCCACCTCAATACAATAGCACTCTTGCCAATTGCAGTAAGAACTTTTGGTTATTACTGAAAAGAGACATTATTAACATAAGAATCTTCTCATAGAATCATAGAATCATTTAGGTTGGAAAAGACCCTTGGGATCATCGAGTCCAACCATCATCTCCACTCTACAAAGTTCTCCCCTACACCATATCCCCTAACACCACATCTAAACGACTCTTAAACACATCCAGGGATGGTGACTCCACCACCTCCCTGGGCAGCCTATTCCAGGGTCTGACCACTCTTTCTGTGAAGAATTTTTTCCTAATGTCCAGCCTAAACCTACCCTGCTGCAGCTTGAACCCATTCCCTCTTGTTCTATCGCTAATTACCTGTGAGAAGAGACCAGCACCAACCTCTCTACAATGTCCTTTCAAGTAGTTGGAGAGAGTGATGAGGTCTCCCCTCAGCCTCCTCTTCCTCAAGCTAAACAGTCCCAGCTCCTTCAATCGCTCCTCATAAGATTTATTCTCCAGGCCCTTCACCAGCTTCGTTGCCCTCCTCTGCACTCTCTCCAGCACCTCGATATCTCTCTTGTATTGAGGTGCCCGGAACTGGACACAATACGCAAGGTGTGGCCTCACCAGGGACAATCACCTCCCTCATTCTGCTGGTCACACTATTTCTAATACAAGCCAGGATGGTATTGGCTTTCTTGGCCACCTGGGCACACTGCTGGCTCATGTTCAGCGGCTTGTCAATTAGAACCCCCAGGTCCTTTTCTGGCAGGCAGCTCTCCAGCCACACTTCCCCAAGCCTGTAGCGATGCATGGGGTTGTTGTGGCCCAAGCGCAGGACCCGGCACTTGGCCTTGTTGAAGCACATGAGTGGGTTCATCAGTGGGCTCATTGAATGATTGTACTGAGGAAAGTTTGATATAGTTCAGTGGCCACATCCTTCTGAACATGGACTCAGTGGCAGTTAGAAACATATGTTTTTTATAAATTTCTCATTCAGAAACAAAGACTGACAGTAAACCCCAAAAGCTTTGATATTTATATAAATTGCTAAACAGTTGCACTGGAAAGTACATTTCAATTAATGTGTCATAGTGCATCACAGTTGTTTTCAAGTTTGCAAACTCAACTGACTCTTTAGCTCTATATAAGTAGTTTAGGTTTACTCTAAATCTGTGATATAGAAAATAACTTGTTTCAGCAAGTGCTCTCCGACAAGTGGAGATTTTTTAAGTCAAATTATTTTACTTGGATCCAGAACATGCAATAACATTATTACTATTTCCACCCTGTTACCTATTTCAAAGCTATGCCAATATTCCCTCTTGGGTTTTATGTTAGCACTATATTCCAGTAAAGCCCGTTAGTAAGATTTTATGTAGATTAACTACTAACCAAACACAACTTTGCCCATTTGTGTGTTAGCTTTTTTGTTTCTTATGTACTCTGCTGCCGCCTCTAGGACAACATTGTAAAACTAGGTTTTGTTCTATCGCAAGCAGAGATGAGAGTTCTAGCTGATGACAATTCTAGCTGTATTTTTTGCCGGTTTTGGAAACTAAAATGAAAAAGTGATAGCAAGTGTCATGTTCAGTTAAAGAAAATCAGGGCTTCCCAGCAAAGGCACAATTGTCCTATTTTAATTCACTGCCTTTTCTAGATTTAGCTAATCTATTCAGCTGTTGGGTCTGTGGGCAAATAAGAAAAATCTCTTTAAAACTTACCTAGCTTTCAATTTTTTAATAGATCCAAGAGTCAAGTAGATTACGTGTATAAAATGCCCCTTAAATGTCAGAAACTGCCTGCGAGCTGGGAACCAGACAGTGCGCCCTGGTTCTAAACCTTTTGCTCTTCTAGGAATACATCAAAATGCATTGACCAGCTCACATCCCAAAGGGCGCTTATATTCATGGAGAGATTACAGCGTATTTCCTGATATTGATTGTGCTGGGTTGGGGGTTGGTAATCTCAGAGAGGAAGAATGGTTGTCCTTGAGCAAAAGGAAAGCAGCGTGTGTCATCCCTTGCTCCCGTCACCAGCCCGCACAAGTGACCTGGAGCAGATCTTGCCTTTGCCAGGGTATCTTTCCTGGCAGGTATCAGTAATGCTAGTACTCAGGAGACCTCAGATAAAGAAAATTGGATAAACAGTAAGGGAAAGCTATAAAAAGGTCAATTTGGACTTGGAATTAGCTAGCAGAGAGCTCATGCTACACATGCAATTCTCATTTCCCTGCAGTATTTAAATAAAATAACTATCGATCCTGAGAAAAGCCCCTTTCTGTTTGAGGTTGTCATCTCCACGGCCCCACTTGGCTGCTGAAGGGCTTTACTTGCCTGCTTGGCTGCTCTTGGCTAGCAGGACACATTCGGAGCAATGTGACCTTTTTTGCCTGATTCCACAAACAAGAGGGATTTTACCTTCATATTGGCACATCATTGGCCAAATCATATGCAAAATTGACTTAGAGGGGAAAAAAACCCTCCTGCTTACTGTTTTTTTTTGGGGGTATCTTATTCAAAGATATAAATCTGCTACATTCACATTCAAGCTTGAATTAGCATTTCAGTCTCCCTTCCCCCAAAGTCAGAGCCAGCTCCAGTTCCTGCAAAATGCTATTACCATATTAATACACTCTTGCAATATTGACTTCTCTGCAAAAAAACACCCACTAATTAGTAAAATTGACTGAAACGGAAAGACATGTATACACGCTTTCTTTCACCTACTTGTGCTCCGCTCACCAGCCCTTTTGCCCTTCAGATGCTGATGTTTTCCTGATTCAGGCTCAGCTTGTCTCCATCAGTGCTCCTTGCAGCCCCTGTGACCATCTGTCCGGACTTCCAAACCTACCCCAACGTCCCACGCATTCCTCTTATCCCATGTACCTGACACTGACACTTCCGTTCATTAGGTGGTAAGATAAATATTTTTTTTAACTGTTGACCTTGCATGTTAGCTGACCTCCAATTAGGCTGTGACCAAAGCCTACTCAAATCAATGAGAGGTGTATTGTGGTCTCCACTGGGGTTTGGATCAGTATCTTACAGACTTACAAGGCCAGAGTGCCTTGCCCATGTGGGAAACAAGTTAAAATATTGACCATTCCACCCAAGATGAAGATCCCAGTGAAGGCAATGAGTGTTTTGCCATTGACTTTGTTTAGGCCAGAATCCTGTTCTGCTCAACTTCCTACAGACAAGCTGTGCATTTATTGTGCAGAAAGTAGGATTACTGAGGCACTGCTTAACCAGGATTTCCCCACGGAAAACAAATGGTTTATTGAATCCAACTTCCCTCAACATTAAAAACAGAAACATGTATAAATCATGTTAGCTGAAAATGTGTGGAACACCTTTTTACTTCTTATCCAACAAATATTTCCTACATACTTTGGTCTTATTTGAGAAATGCTAAACCCCTTAATTTAAAACTGAATAAATAAATTGCAACCATCAGAAAATGATTATAGAAGTTATGCCAGAATTCGGTGTCTTGTGGTCACTCCACAATAAGAGATTGCTTATGGTGCTATGTTTTGTTTCCTTTTTCATTATTATTTTAAGGAGGCAATTATTTCTGAAGTCATATGGAAAAAGTTTGATTAAAAGTATATTTATACAAATGAGTATATTCCGAAATAATGATCCCTTCTGAATAGGAGCGAGTCCGTTTTGGTTTGGATGTTTTATATATTTATTTTAAAACTAAGGATTGTTCCTTCAGAGTTTTCCCATTACACTAAGTAAGGATATATGAGCAGTATGAAAAATGAAAGCTGGCAGAAGCAGTTGAAGAAAAAGAAATCTCCATAGGAGTCTGGATACAAAACTACAATTGCTGTAAGTCATGAATGCAAACCAGCATTCTTTTCAAATGCTAGCCTTTGAAAAGTGTATAGTCAAGAACATCTTAAAATGCTTCATGCATGAAATATACGTTTTCCCTTATTTAAAAAAATATTTTAAAATATAAGCTTCAGGCATCTTCTTACACTTTTACCTACTTATAAAAATTATTAGTATTACTCCATTTTTATGCAAAGACATCAAAGAAACTTAATATTATAGCAGTGGAAATGCAGAGCAAGAAGAAAGTCACCTCCAGAACTATTCCCAAATCTACCACAGGAAAGAGCAATCCAATGGTCTCTTTCAACGCATGAAGAAGGAATGAGGTATAACGAGCAGAGGAGGCAAATAGAAGCCAGGTTTCTTTGGTCAGATTTTGTTCATTCATTTTTGAAATGGGAATAGAAGCAACTTGCATCCCCTGGGTATTGCTAAAGACTTAATTATGTTTCTTTCTTACGATGCTTCAATTATACTTGCATGGAACGATAACTGCATATTGCCACACACACACAATTATTCATTTGTAGTCTAGTAACACATCCAGTGTAGTCTTATCCTCTGAGAAATGATAGACCCCACCCTACAGAGATTACAAAAATAATAATAATAATTCATTATTATTAAAAAGTAAGATAATCATATCTACCAGATGGGCAATTTGTAGGAAGCTATTTGTTGCTTTTCGAACAGGAATACTTTCATTTGTACATACGTAAAGACTAGTTTGTGCAAAATGCCAGTAGATGGAGCTAAAGAATATAGGCACATTTTCAGGTTTTGGGGGGTCAAGAGAAGAGAGAATGTTCCCTTCTGCTTTGTAATTTGGACCAAGATACGAACACAGTTCAGATGCCATTGAAGCTGAACCTGAAATCTAGCCCTAATTACACTGCCAAGTTTGGATTTGGTTTCCAATTGTGCTGGAGCATCAGCTCTGCCAGGAAGTGGTAGGTCACTGCACATCCTGCCAAGGCTCCCTGAATCTTCATCCTTCTCTTGACTGCCATAGTCATCTCCCACTGCCAGACACCTACTGCAAGGTAGGAACCGGGTACACAAAGAGAGAAATACAATGTGGTAAACCTAGACTAAATGCAGACAGAACTGTGAGGGAGAGGGAAGGGATGGCGCCAAAGGGGATGACATCTGCCACCATGGAACCCTGTGTATTCAGACACCGTGAATATCTATGGTATAATCACGACTTCTTTATTTGGGATATGCTCAAAAAAAAGTCCAAGCAAAAGCCAAAAAAAGAAAAAGAAAAAAGAATCCTGAGAGAAACTTTTGGTTTTGATATACTACTTCAAAAACCTTATTTGAAAATATAGTTCTTTCCAGCTAATTTTGTCAAGAGATCCCTAAATTCTAGTTTCATTACCATGAGAAATACCATGCTCATCTAATGTTGTCTAATGTTGGTCATCATTGGTGATGACCAGAAAGTTCATCTTTTCTTAGATATAAATATTCTGTGAAACTTTTAGGTCAATGCACCTCAATAAATCAAGAAAACTGATACATAATACATGAGTTTTAGAACTGTGCAGGGCGGAGATCCCTCTCCCGCCCTTCCTTCACATCCTGATATCCTTCTGCTCACTTAACATCCAAGTTGGACAAAAGACTATGGGCAATTCTTCAAATGAGGAACCTGAAGTGAAACCCCTGTCATTCAAAGGCAAAGTTTCCCATGTAGTTGAGATTTTTCCTTTGGTTTTAATTTTGTGCGTGTACTATTCATAAACAGAGAATACTTCTAGAAGACAGCAAGGGGATGGCTGCTGAATTAAGATATTGTTCACTCAATGAATTCTTACTTTACCAACACACATGCATTCAAAATTATTTTAGAAATAATTTGCTGAAGGTCTCTATCTTTCACAGCTTTCAAGGTCTGGCTCAACAAACACCTTCCAACAGAAGCTCTTACTTGATTTTTATATGTTTAAGGAACACACTTGAGGTTTTAACAAGATAGACATTTTCCTCCAAGTCATCTTGTTTATGTTAGTTTCCCTTTGCCACAATAAGGGAAATTTAGTAGAGCAAGGAACACAAAACTTATCCCCATCTCAGTGCATTGTTGGTGGTGGGCACTAAACTAGAGGCCACACAGAAGGAACGTTGGCACTGCAGAGACTGGGGGCCTGGAGAGCCCCCTCGGTGCAGCTGGGAGCAGGCTGGAGCCAGGTCTCAAAGATGTGGCCCTCGAGTTACAGTTGCCTGAGGTTGTTAAAACAAAACCAACACTATTTTTCATTTTTGCTCAGGGTGATTTGTTTTAACTTTATACCATCCTCTCGAAGAGAAATAAACGAACGCAAACTGCTTGCTGCTGTCCCCATGGTGAAGGTTTCTGCCCCTGGAGTCAGACTGTGGCCATGCACAAATTAATCTGACATCCAGCGCAACTGAAAGGAAAGAAGTCTGCATCTGCAGAGTGAGGAGTCTGAGGACACGTGTGGGTGGTGGGGAGCACGCTAGGAAGCACACACAAACAGGTCTGATGGCTGTGAAGGAAGCTTCCCATCCACAGTTCTCCTCCTCATCCTTTGTGCCTGCCGTTAAGTGTCCGCCTGCTCAGCCAGATGAATTTTTTATGTCTTGCCTGGCAGCTAAATAAGAGTGAGAAGCTTAGGTAGAGCAATTCTTAACAGGCATTTTTTGGACAGATTGCCAGCGGAGTCTGGGGGTAAAGTCCCCTGGCATCAGCTACATGAAAGGTGCTGTTGCTGCTCCACAGGCTGCTGTGGGCTGACCCAGCTGATAGCTCTTCACAGGCTGCATAAATCGAGAGTTTATTTATAACTATGTAAATACATATAAACTTCAGTGGGTTTAAACCAGGCCACAAATAACTGCTGAAAGAGGAAGTGGCAACTTTTTCCAAAGGCAGATCCCAGGCCATGTAGGTCTTTAAAGGCCAAAACCCAGTGTGAGAAAACCCCAGACCCTTAGGACAGAGCTTCTGCAGCAACAGGTGCTAAAAGATGAGGAGACAGCACAGTAAGGGAAGTACGTGTTTATTAAGTGGCATAACTTGCTTGCCAATTAGGATTGCAAGCCAGTATCATTCCCAGATTTTCCTTTTGGTACCAAAAATGACAAGGAAGAGAATAAAAGAGAGAAGGTTGGGTCAAGAGTATTTTTTTTTTTTTTCATGGAGATGTTCCTTGCATCCCTCTCCCTGGGAAGGTATATTAAGAAATACTTTTCCTCTTACTATACTTCCTGCCTCAAAGAGATAATTAAGTGACATCCTGGTAACTGCTTATGAGCGCAGAGGAAGATTTTGAATGCTGGCACATGGCGCACACTTTACTATGGCAATTGTGCAAGCTCAGATTTATTGGGATGGTTAGTCATATCAGTCCAAAGGCTGTCACATCCCGTTTTCACTAGTGTCATGTAATTAATCTTCCTTTGACTTAGAGTCAGACCTCATCATTCTAAATACCATAATAGATTTTTAAATGAGAACATTAATAACAAGGTCTCTCTATTATTTACCTTGGCTAGAGTAATGAAAGCCAAAAAGGAGATGGCTACTCCCAAGGGCAGGCGAGGAGAGGCGTAAGAAGGAAATGAAGGTTCCTGACCTTCCTGTAGAAGAACCCAGGGAAAGAGTATGATTTGCAGAGCTTCAGTTCACCACTGAAAAAGAGGTGGTTGTTGTAATTTCTATTCAGTGCTCCGGAGGCACTTCCATACGACGGTGATGAGGGCCACAGGCATACTTAAATATCTCCATTAAACAATAAAAGCATAAAGCTATAATATGCCAGTCTCATTTAAAGTAAAGATAACTACATTGAACTGGAAAATTTTCTACCAGTAATCGGACTAAATTGTTTATTTAAATTCGCCCATATAAGAATGCTGAGTGGGTTCTTTGCAAATCAGCTCTAGTTTCCGGTTGTACTACAGGAGTTTAAGCAAAAAGCCAGAGGCAACAATTTCATCTGAACAGACTTCATAAAGCTGGGAGAGTGTAAGATACTTTGAATTCCGTGCCTGTATCTTTACTCTTTCTGAGATGTATGTAAAATGCAGATATTTCTATAGATATGGGAACACAGAACACAAGGCAATGAAATCATGACACCTCATTCACATACCAAATGAGAACAGAAGCAGCACAATATTAATCCAGTTTCATGACAATCACTGTACAGAGAATAAAATGGTAGAAAAAACACAACCTTCTCTACATTACAGGGTCTTATGCCTCTATACTCCAGTAAAATGAAAGGGCTAAAAACAAATGCATTTCAGAGTTCAGTCCCAATTACCCAAACACCAGGACACAGAGTGAATGCAGATTATCACAATTTCAGGCAATCAGTTGATTTTTCAGGGAAATACATCATCAAACTGGCATCACAACTAGAGCTTTTACAGAAAATTAAAAAGGGATTTGTGCTGCTGGTGTGCCCCAATCTGAGTAGCAAGAGGGAAGAGAAATGTTCTCCCATGTGAACGGCTCAACTTGGACTCGTGTCTTCTGGGATTAGATGCTGTGAGTGGGGGAGGAGGTTATTCTCCAGTTGTTTCCTGAAAGGCTTCAAACCCATTCCAGAACGTGGAATGGCAAGTGGAGAGGATCAGGCATCTTCTACCAAAGATTACATTCTTTGGTACTTTACTACCGTTTACTTCCAAAGGTTATGTTTTCCAGCTGGAAGCACAGAACCCAAGTCAGGTTTTTTCACATTAGTGGGCATTGGATTACCCTCCCTGTGAGCAGTGAGCAAACACTAGGGGTGAAATACTAGTGCAGAAGAACGTTATAGAAAACGTGGAGCCACATCAGGGTGAATATCCACAACTGCAAATTGAAATTGTCAGAAAGAGCAGAAATACTACTCAAGGGTCAAGACCCATTGAGGGCAGGTGCCTGCAACACAACGGAAAGCTATGCCTTGCTCCTGCTTAACAGTTCAAAGGAAAATGTCCCTGAAGGACTGTAGAAATATATAATAGAAATTGGTCACAAAGAGTTTACAGTGCAAATGCCAGAGTAGAGCAAAATATTTGATAAACAGAGTTAAGCAGAACGCACAAGGAAATGCTGTGACTAGAGTCATCAGCGAGGAAGACGTGGGCATACAGGCTGTGCAGTCATGTTCTGAGATACCTCAAGTCACCAAACAGTACGAGAGATTTGGGAAATGTTTACAGGACAATGTACTGGTCTTGATTACTTTCTACAGGTGAATCCTCCAGACAAGGTAGAAAATACCTGAGTGATTTATTGTCGTACACACCCTTGCAGCTTCTCTATTTTTGTTTTGTTTTCATGCCATCTCTTTTAATAACAATGACAGCAGTACCACAGCTAGGAGAATCAGATAAGGTGACATAAAATATGGTTAGTCAGAATGACACACTTTACTTTTATTATTTCAAATGACAAATTTGATTTGAGAGCTTTTGGGGGTACTACTCTTAATTTATAACAAAGGAGGTTGAAATTGATGAATACCATAGATCATTGTACTGCAGAATGGCACCTTGAAATGTTAAAAGTATTAATCTAAAATGATATACTATATCCAGAAACTGAAATGGGTTAATATGACTTTTTTACCTTCTAAAAGTTCATTGAATGGAATCCACCACAGGACAATATAGCTTTCTAGTAGAACTAAAATCTCTTGCCTCTAATTTCATATAATTTCAAAGTTGTTTCCCTTTTGTCCTGTAAATTGCTAACAGCAATTAACAGAGTCAAATTTTCATAATCATATCATCATCATTATGATATCCCTTTCTATGGCCTATTTCCTCTGATGATTCCTAGAGCACTTTGTAGATTAAAAAGTGGTATAGTCAAGCATGCTGTCAGTTCATAACAGCAGCAAAAGGAGAGGGCCATCTTACTGAAACCAGCTATTCGGTTTCATGTCTGCTGACCAGAATGAAGAACAACCCATGAAACAGAGTAAAGGAAATGAACGCAAAATAGTCAGGTTAGGGCTGTCTATCATTAATGCTTGATTACCTCAGGCCCAGTATGGATAGGAGATATTGATAGGAAGAGAGAAATTTACTGTCATCCTCTTTTAAAAGCACCCAAACACCCTTGCTAATCTCAGGGATAACTATATGAGATACACATACCTCAAGGGACACGAGCTGTCCTCAGGAATTTCCAATCTAAACAGACATGACAGTCAGACAGTAGGAAAGGAGGAAAATTATCATATCCAGTCATAGATAAGGATCTGAAGCACCCACAGATTATGTGCAGTCAGGCTCATGCTTATCACTGGAGAGAGATTAGGGGTATTTTAGCTCCCTTGTGTGCCACATGCCCCTGTGGTGATACCCATCTCTGTCCACTATACAGAGTGAGTCTGTGGCAGATCTGAGAAAATAATCTGTCTTCCAAGCCCAAAGGACTGAATGGAGCCACAGGCAAAGCAAAAAAAAAAAAAAAATCCCCCGTTTGTATGATCCAGCTCCTCCTATAATGAATATTCACTATGCCTTTACCTGCCACAGGAGACCATACACACAGCTCAGAGACTAACTCTGGATAAAAATACGCCACTTGTGACTGCAGTAACATTACTATCGCTCCTCCAGTTTTTCCCCAAACTGTAAGGAGTGGCTGGTCTTCCTGTGCAGCTTTTTTTCCTGCTCAAAGTCCCAGCGAAGTCAGTAGCAACTTCAGGATGCAGGACCAGGACCATGTTCTTTGAATGATTCCTGAACAGAATTGTGGAACTAACTACTCATTTCTTTTCCCTATAAAAAATGGGGTTTAAAGCATCCTGAAAGCATACTGCACTTACGCGTATCCACACAAGGCTCTGTCCTTCAAGACTAACAACCCTCAAAAGTATATATCAAATAACTACAACCTTGAAGATGCTTTAACAGCACAATGTTTCGTTCTCGCATGCCTCTTTCCTATTACTCTTCACAAAAGCTATTGCACCTTGTTCTTCAGGCTTCTTCAGGCGGAAGAAGTGGGTGGCATAGCCCAGAGCAAGAAGCAAAAGGAGTGGACCTATAACAGTGATTTAATGTATGCCAAAAATGATCCCTTGCCTACATAAGCTAATTTATCATGCCAGCAAGAACAGGAATGACTGGAACAGTGGTACGGCTCTGAGAGTGCAAAAAACTGATCTTTTTGCCAAATTCCCCAAAGAGAAAAGAGCAGCTCTGTTTAATGGATCATGGTAAGTCACAATTGTCATTACTGCATTTCAGGGCAACATGCTTTATTTAGCTCTTTAACCTTGGCCTATTTGTTATCAGCACAGTCGAGAATAGTTTGTATTCATTAGGAGACTTGTTTATTTTGTAACATAATCCTTTTCTTTGTTAACATAAAAGCACAGAGCATGAAGCACTGGAAGGACAGTTCATCCAGGTCTGCAATGTTGTTCCATAAAAAATGTCTCTTGATAAATGATTACCAGGATTAGATTTTATGGGCTAGATTCATAAGAAATTTCAGTCTTGTTCCCATATGTTTCTTACATAATAGGAAACATGCAAAAGATACTTAAAAGTGCAGTTCCCGGTCATTCATTAAGTGCTCCCCTTCTCTCATATTTCTGGACACTATAAGACATTTTTGTATATTTTGTGGATTTACTCATCTTGGAAGAATTTGTTTTAAGCATGTCAACTTTTTCCTGCAATTTGAAGCCAGATTTTTACCTGCATTCCTTAAGGATCATTTTAAAAACAAAAACAAAAACAAAAAAAACAAACAAAAACAAACAACTTTTTTGCTCCTCTCTCATCTTGTTCATACCCAGCTCCAGGAAAGGCTTCAGTACATGGAAGAGAGGGAAAACTACACTGGAACAGGTGGCTGCTGTTTAACTGCACCAAAGTCTTGCCTTTCCACAAGTGGTTTGGGATTCCTACTGCCATCCTTAGGCCCCCCAGGTCACCAACAGAGAGAAAAAGAGAAAGCCCACACAAGTTTGATACTCCCCCCAAAAATTCAGCTTTTCTGAGCCTCAAGGTAGGTTGGGAGAAGTGGAAGTATAAAAAAAGTTTCTAGTCGTCTTGAAAATTTGTATTTAGATTATTTCTTGAGTCTGTCCTTGGACAGACACATTTATCAAGTAAGTGTAAAATGTCTCTTTAGATAAACTCGTTACAATCCCAACATGGAACATTAGAAGCCCTGCCTTTCAAGAGCATTGCACCGGCTAGTGCTTGGGGCTAGGTTAACGAAGGCATGTTAAATCTTGGAAATAGAGATATATGATCATGGGGACTGAATACAGCTTCTAAGACAGAGAACGTAATCTCATTGTTAAGTGCTCCAATGTCGTTTTAGATTGGTGCTGCCCTGTGTTGGCATTAACCCAGAAGAGAAATGGATATTTTTTCTGCCGCTTTCTTGATATGGCTTTTAAAAGTCAACAGAAGCAGATCAAGTGTGGCCATTCTGCACCTCAGGAAGGTTTTTTTTCTGTGTGGGCTATGAGTTATACCCTCCTTCCTTCCTTCCTTCCTACCTGTGCGGAGGAGACAGTACACTTATATTGCAACACCTTTCCTGTGTTTGGAGATTAGCAGGCGTTTGTCCTCTGAGCAGAAGTAAGGACAGACCAAGAACCCACGCACACAGGCTGCTGAGCACATTTTACATGCAATAAGAAAAAGTATCTGTTTGCTCTTTGTGCGTGAAAAAAAATCTGCAATGTTCATATTAAAGCTGAACTTTTGAACCTGAAGTGCTCATGTTAGGAATATCTTGTTCACCTATTCCTCTCCTGGAATGTTTTCCATAAAGCTTTATGATGGAACACATAGTAAACAGAAACAATCTTCATCATTCACAATCATTTAATCTTGCCCTCAGCACACAGTTCATTCCTGCTGCACCCTGGATTTTGGGTTTCTCTTCCCCCCCTGCATTGAACAGATACATTTAGGCACACTTTGATGTGCTTGGACTTCTGCTTCTAAAAGAGGCAAGGGAAATACACCTGAAACAAAATCATTTCTGTTTCTGCAACAAAAATATCGCATGCATAGTCAGGCTATTAAGTCTTTTTCAAAAGAGGCAAAGTAGGATTCAATTTATAGGTTTAAGCGCTGGGTTTTTTACATGAAAGAAACAATGATGTAGCTCTTTGCCTTGTAGGTCAACATGTATGGCTCATACAACAAGGTTGCTAGGTGAACTTCCTAAAAGCTGGTTGGATTAAACTGAGTATGGAGTAGGTGGCTCACTGCACAACCGACTCTCTTCAGGACAGACAGAAAGAAGCTACACGAGGCCAAAAGCTCATTTCAACCATTCTTCTACATAAAAAGCACTCTGATTCCAGCAGGATTTGTGTTCCATGGGAGGAGCCATCTGGAGCTGTAACCACACTTAAGGATCTCTGGAAACGCCTTGTGGGTATTCTTTGTGCTTCTGGAAACCCAATGCCATTGAGAGACTTCACAAACTTTTGTTCTTTAATGGAGAGCATAATTGTGGTTGACGGAGGGCCAGCGGGCCCAAAGGGCGGTTGAAGCACAGTAGCTTCTGTGGCCGGTGGCACACAAGAGAGTATTGTGTCTTGCCTAAGTGTCCGCCTGCTGCTGACTCCTGACACTGGACAGAGACCCATTGACAAGGAGCGCTGGCCCTGAGCCAGGGGCTGTCTCAAGGCTGAAGCACACATCTCTGGGACACTCGCAAGATGCTTTAACCATGCTCCCTCAGGAGCAAGTAAGTCATTTTTCACCAAGCATCCTACACTTTCCTCTGGGACAAAAGGACGCATGGTCCTTAAGAGGAGTGATTTATGCTCTGCACATAAAGAACCACAGTAAAACCCTGGCTTTCTGCTAGGATGGCACCCACGCCGGAATTTATCCAAGTCCAGTATTGTTTCCATTAGATAAACCTCTAGGTTTGGCGTCATTTAACAAAGAACAACTTCATAATGAAAATCCACTTCACATTGAAACTTGGCATATGCACTGTTATGCCTAGGAGCCAACTTCCCTTTTCTCCATATGTATTTTAATAGGTTGATCTGTTTTCAAGCAACAGGGATCCAAATGGGTCAGTGTTTGTTGAGATCTGCCCTTCTGCCTCTTACATTAAAACTGTGATTGTTCCAGGCTTACAGCTTTTTTTTTCCAGAGTGCCCACAAATTAGCAGCTATCCTTAATTCCACCACTTCAGAAGGACTCAAGCTCTTTTTTTTTGTGGCCACAGTGCACGTGAATGTCACAGTGGCGTCTCTAAAATTAAAAAAGGATAAGACTGTATTGCACGTTTGAAAGAATAAGTTACTGTGGACGTTTTGATCTTCTGTTGAATTCTGGATGAAAAAAAAATTGAATTTAAAAGTCTCTTCTTCAAAATTACTTTTTGTGTCATGAACCATGCCTGGCAATCATTAAAGATAAAATGAGAGAATTATTTAAGCCAGCAAGCTTGGCAAAACCTAGAGAACCTTCTCTCTGTTATGATTCTGCCTATATTTAGCACTGCAGACCATAGCATTTTTTAAAAACACCTTATTTTTCTCCATATGTAAAAGTGTGCTCAAAGGCAGCCGTGTCAGAGTAGAGCTACATACTTCGCAGCATTCCTGCTTTGTACATACGGTATAGCACAGCCACAGTTAGGCACTTTAGGCATGGTAAAACCAGTATTTTGGGGAAGGATCAGTCCAACTGACCATAAACAAAACAAGCAGGCAGCACCTGCAAAGCCCTGGGTTTCCAAGAGGTTTCGGGTTTAATGTGCACAGGCAGAGCAACGTGAGTGGGAAGTCTGATCTTCTCTGAAAGTGCTGCCCTTCTACCACAGAGCCACTGCTCAGAGCAGCACAGTCATAGAATCATAGAATCATAGAATAGTTTGGGTTGGAAGGAACCTTTAAAGGTCATCTAGTCCAACCCCCCCTGCAATGAGCAGGGACATCTTCAACTAGATCAGTCCTTGGCTTAAATTCCACATATGAATGATCTCTTGTGGGGAAAAAAAACCCAAAAAACCAAAAAAATCCCAACCAGTCCAGACACTCTCAATAGATAACATGAGAGTAGGACTGTCTAAGATCTCATAAAGACATTCATAAAACCCGGAAAAATACATGAAGTTATTGCTGGAATTGAATTACTGACTTATTTAATGGCATTCTTCCCCCTAAGTAAGTTTGAGCAATATGCAAGTTCACGGAAGGAGGTAATGAGATCAGGGAGTGATAATGCACATCAGATTAAGCGTGTGGTTAAGGGAAAATGCAGCAACCAAAAAGAAAACTAAACACAATTCTGGGCTGCATGACAAAGGCAACAGCTCCTTTTCTCATACATGGGTGAAGCTGCTTTTAGGAGACTGTGTATAACTTGAGGCCCGCCTGCTACGGAGAGAATCATCAGCCACGTCTTTCTCTTAAACCTCAAGAATTGCTTCCCTCAAGGTCTTCAAAGGATGAGAAAAATAAGCTCAAGTGTTTGAAATTTAAGACAGTTTGGTGAAATCTTACTTCTTTTCTTACTCCTTCTCTGTCCTTCCTTTGGATTTCAACATTTTGTGCTAGGCACTTTTGGTATGGAAACCACAGAGATCACATGTTGTGAGAGAATTTAAGGTGTGGGGTTTAGAAAATCCCTATATCTCAATTTGCAAAGCCTTCCAAAGTCAAAAGAGGCATTAACAACCAATAGCATTGAAATGCAGGCTGAGTTCAACCTGGAAACTTCAACAACCGTCTCTAGATTCAGATACAGTTATGGAGGCACAAAGTCTACCTCCAGTGTGAATTAAAAAAAAGTAAAAAGAATGAGAATTTTTTCCTCTTAAACAGATGAAATGTTTCTTTCTTGGAGCAAGGAGAGGAGGGAAAAATAAAGGATTTTGAAACAAAGCGTTCCAATACGAGCCGAGCCAGAGCTGCCCATTGCCTCCTGGGTGTTACAGCTTGGCGTCCCTCCCACCTCTCTCTCTCTTCAGTAAGCCGCTTTCCCGAGAGACCCCACAGTGCCTATCACATGTTAGGTCAAAAGAAAAAATACTGATAGTAATGGCCCATAAAGAGCAAAGGGGCATGAAGCATCCAAACCACATCTGCCTCAAAACACTACTATGGCTCACACAGATACTTGCCTGTATCAAACTACTTCCAACTCAATATTTCAAGTCAACGCATTTAGAGTTTTAGACGTGGGTCAGCTGGATTAGAAATGGTACATTTTATAAGATTTCCCCGCACTGATAATTTAAGAGACTAGGAATACTGACAGTTTTCCCCCAGCTAAAATTATCAATTTTGCAGAAGTTGAGTGTTGCCAGAAGGTTTTTGAGGACTTGTCAGTCATAAAACAGAAAACAAAAGATCATATGACCATACCGATAAATAGGTCCAAGATGCAATTATTAGGGCTGCTGACCTCTTCTTCACCCTTTGCCTGCGTAAGGGGAAGATGAATGCTGCTTACTGCATTAAAGGGAGAGGTTAGGCTGTACTTGGCCTGAGAACAGGGCAATCAGGACAGTCTGGACTTTCATCTGCATTGAAAGTTGGGAGAAGAAAACAAAAACAATAAAACTGAAGTAATGTCACAGCTTGGAAGCCACGATGAGAAGACTGAGGATGATCAATACAAAGCATCTGTTTTCTTCCTCTGCTGCAAGGCTCGTCTCTGTTTTACTGGCTATCCCAGGTCCTCTTTTACCCAGCTCATTGCTTTTATTCCTCCTGCTGCTTTCCACTAATTTTGGCTGTGCAAAGCTCTATTAGCAATTTAGCAAAGGCTGCCCTAAATTGAGATGAAATACTAGATCTTACAGATCCTCTGTCCACAGTCATACTAGTAGTAAGCTTGACTTCAGCATGTTGAATTGCTTTGCTAGACTTCACCCCGAGAAAGGAAACGCAGGGCAAGAGAGGAGTGTTTTAACAGTATTTTAATTTTTCCGTTTCCCAGTAGCTTCTGTGATAAACATCCACCCGGTGTGATGCGTGTCCCCGGAGCCAAATACCGAGATACTGCACAAGCCAAGCAGTGTGTCCAGTGCTGTGCTACCTTGTTGAAACTGTGGTAGTTCGGTGGAGAATAGGAATCCAGACGGATATAATCTCGCTGACCTGGTCCTAGCTCCTCCTGCTCACAACCTGCTCTGGGGACATCTTTACTCTGACAGTGTCTGTACTTGTTTTCATTGGACTGCAGTATCTCCTGCCCAGTGGATAAGCTATGGCACAAGGGAAATGAATTTTTCCTGACACTTAAGACACAGATGCTTGAGTAGTTGGGATTCCCTCCACCTTTCCTCTTCCCTGTCTCACCTCCCTCTTCTTTTGTAAGCTTGCATTAATTTTGCTAGAATTAGAGAGCTTAACTTCACAGACTATGTGGCTTAACACTGGTGGCAGATGAGTGCGGCTGTCATTTCAGAACATGACAATTCACTCCTACAATACAAAATAAAAATAAAAAATAAAAATAATTTAAAAAAAGTCAACCCAGAACACCTAGCATGACCCAAGGCGTGGTCCCATACATGAAATTCAGATAATACTCTCTGGGTATTTCCTGTCAAAAGCAACCCACAAGCCCCCGGCCATCAGGCATGAAGAAGCTGAGACGTCATCCAGCAGAACTGTTCCGTAAATCTGTTCTATCATCTTTTGGTGGTGGCTTTGCTGGGGAGGTGGGGGGGGAAGTTCTTCTGTTTATTTTGTTTTTCAGTGTTTATGGAGCTTTTTGCTCTTTTTACACAGCCGATGAACTGACTCTTTGACTTCTGCAGCTATTCTGCAATAAATAAAGTGCAAAACCTCTCTTGGCGGGCAGTCACTTTGGATTTTCCACTATCTTAGCACTCCAGAATTTCAGAATAGTCCCACACCAGTTAGTTTAGCATATGCTAAGCAAAACCTTCCTGCATTACATTTTTTGCCTATCATTTGTCATCTGCAAATAGATTAAGAAAGAATCAACTTCCTAAGAACAGCAGCATGTTCTGTGTAGAAAGCAGTATTGCTAAAAATACACGGCAATAAGGAAATGCAGTATAGTCCAATAGCCTGGGCTGGGGACTCTCCAATTCTAATACTGCTCTCACCAGCCCCTTGGTTATCTGAGAAACTCAGCAAACGCTGTCGTAGCCTCACCTGAACAGGGAAATGGCACTTGCTTGTATCCCAGGACATTGTGCGTTTGAACTGATGCTGCTCCAAGTGTGCTCATGGAGACACCAACACCCTCAGCTCCTGGGAAGGAAAATAATAGGGCCTTTGCCCTTCCTAATTCCCACTTGCTTTAGCTACAAACAGGCTCAGCTGCAGTCCTGAGGAGACGCTCCCAGGGTCCAGAGAGCATGGAGACACTGCAGCTCTGGAGTTACAGGAGCTACCACAGCAGCACAGAGCCCTTCAGGAGTTCCCCCAAGGACACTGCACTCCTCCACCGCTCCGTGAAGAGCTAAATCTGTTTGTCACAGGCCAGAAGTTTGTCTCCATTCCCAATATGTAAAGTAAGGATAATACTATTTATCCCAGGGGGAAGTTCTGAGGGCTTTGGTAATTTGTATATGTGGCTTTGAAATATAATCCACTCCAAGGTCAGCCCTTCATTTGTCTTTACGGAGCTGGGTTTGCACATGTGCATGCACATTTCAGAGGGAGCTCTGAGGTGACCCCAGAGGTGGCCATCCCCCTGCCAAGAGCCACCCCGTTATCGGAAGGGGAATAATTGGAAGGGGAAGAGGCAATCAGATGGGTTACACTGGAGCGATAACGTGCGTTTGACGAATAGCTGTGTACCAAGCAACATCATCCATCCTAGTCTATTAGAGCATAGAGAAGAGTGGTGAATTAGCTTCATGCTGAAAATGAATGGTTGGTCCGGGCACCCTGATAAGGTGAGACGCACATCCTGGTGATTAGCTGGGTCGGTACTAAAGAACATTAGGAATTCACTTCTGCTGCTCTGATTGGTAATTAAGTGACTCGTCTACTGGCCGACAGTCCTGTATGCTTCCCCAGGCAGTTGTTAGTTCTTCGAAAACCACTCCTGACAAAATGAGGTTTGCCCTTGGTACACAGATAATGAGACTCAGCTTGACAGGTGTGGCGCGATTAGAGCACCGCTACACGCGGCTCTTTCTGCTGTAGCCACTCCGCAGTAAACACACTCATTACAACCCGCTGGTCCCCGGAGGCAAAGCATGTTTGACATTATTAATTGGCTTTTCTGTATAAGGAGTCAAATAGATGAAAAGGTTTATCAAGCTGAAATAATTAATTTTGCCTGAATTCGCTGACAGTTCAGTTCTCCCGCAAAAGACCATTTTAAGGGTTTGGTTTCTCTCTTTTTTTTTTTTTTTTTTTTGAATTTTGAAGTTCAAAAGACATAATAGTGGCAAAAGTGGAGCTTTTTACTAAATTATAATTAAAGGGAATTTAATTAATTTAGACCTGAGAAAAGGGTGTGTGCGGGGGGGAACTCCTATCTTTGTCTATACAGAGGTCTAGATGGTAGAACATATCATGGCTTAATAATGCATTAATTTTAATCTAATCAAAATATAATAAAAGAGGTAATTATGTTAAAAAATTATCATGCTCCAATATTGATATATTTAAACACTTAATACTTACACTGCTTCCAGTTAGCAAAAGTTGTAATTGTTGCACTCAAATTTAGCTTATTTAATGATAGGGCTTATATTCATGAGGTTAATTGAATAAATCATTGTAATAACTCATGGTGAAACTATGATTGTCTATCAGGTTCTAATTTCACTTTCAAAAGGAGGAAAAACCCACAGAAGTTGTTTTTCTTGGTTTCTCTCCCCAAAAGGCAGCAGATATTCTCAAAAAACTTCAAGTTAGCATTTGATTTAAAAAAAAAAAAAAACAACAAAGCATACTTCTTGTGTACTTTTCAAATGACACACTCTGCGGTTTATTTAGCCTTTTCAAAGCATGCCAGTGTCACTTAGCAAATGTTTTAAACTTTCTACATTAAAACATCTAGATAAATATTGTGTAATTATGTGTATTCGGTCTGTGTACAAGCCCTTCTGTACTAATGAAAACATTCGCCTTATAATTACGAAGGCATAAGATTTGAAGTTTCAGGAAAGCGCCTGTAATATGGAAGTAAAAAAGAAATAGAAAACCCGGCAACACCAAGTGGGTCAGCAGCTGCTTCCAAGTAGCTGCTTTTTTATACATCTGCTGATGCACTTACTTATTTGGAGATTTTAAAAGGACATCTTCACACCCATCTTTTAAAAATCCTTTTGACCTTTTCTGACAGACAGGTGTGCATACCACCAAGCAAAGCAATGAAAAACTTCTCTAGTAAACCAGTTATTTTTGCCGAAGCTTCAGTGTCCCATAACCATCAGACCATTGCACTTCATACACTGCGTGGACTCTTTCAAAGCATTCAAAATGTTTCAAAAAAGCAACAAAGGAGTTTTTCTACATTTAAAGCAGACTCCCTGCCATCAAACACTCTGGTTTTTGTTCAATGATGTTATAATTCATCAACATCTGTTTTTTTTGTCCCAGTTCAATACAGAAATTTAGGAAGCCTTGATTATTCATCCAGCAGAGGCTGAGGGTCCAGGAATAACACACAAGCGTCAACATGTCAATATATTTTTGTTGCCTTTTGAGAATATTTGTAAATTTTATAGTCCCTCATGTCTATACAAACATATTTCTGAGCAGACTGATGGGAATCTGTAAAACCAGTAGTACACCTGTAAAAGCGAAAGGCAAGCCAGCAGTCAGTTTTCACGGAAGAGGATATAACCCCCGGCGGAGAAAAGAGCAGACGGGCTCCTGGGGATAACCTTGCAGTTCATGGTGCGTCCTGCTCCTCTTTATGGACCCACACGGGCAGGAGAAAACATAGGGAGAGAAGGAAAAGCAGTGCGACGTGCTGTAAAAGTCACCTCCAGAATAAGAGAGCTACAAGTCCTGCACAGTAACAAATTGTAATATTTACCAGCAACTTAGCATTTGCTTCTAGAAATGTCATCTTCCAAAAACGCAAACATCTGTGCACTCACAGTGGAACAGTCAGCAAATGCATCAAAGGGATAAGAAAATAAGCCCATTCATTAACAGCATCATTTTCTCCCTTTGCCACACTTAACGATACTTATCATATTTTCTACTCGCATGTACTATATTAAACTTACTAATTGGCTACATAATAAAGCTCAAAGGACGTTATGTTTAAGTAACTGGGGAACTGAGAATTGGGGGAGAGGAGTGGGAGGCATGGGTATAAGCTGATCTATGCTTATTGACCAAGTTTTTTGAAGATTTTAGTTGGCATTTTCCAAAAGTATGCTTAATTCTTGTGTCTTGCAGAAATGAATTCACATGCTAATTCTAAAAGTAATTTATTTGGGATTTGTAATGACTTATCTCACACTAACAAATCCTGTCTTAAAAAGTCTGGCAAAAAACCCCACACAACTAAAGCGAAGACCCCAAAGCCATATAACACATTGTTCTGCTAATAGAATTAATAATTCTACATCTTATAATTCTTGTTTCCAGCAATTCTATTTGATAAAATTCTCCCACCTAGAAGGATTCTGTGTCAATGTGGTCAGCAGCAGAATATCCTGGGGGAAAGCACATCTGCCCAGCACCTCCCTTTCATTCATTAACCCACCAGGGGCTAACACTAATTAGATCAGGCTGCTCATTTTAAGCTGATAATTGATTTAAATAGGTTGCTCATTTAAAATAGAATAAAAACCTGCTAAACATTTGGTGCTTGGGTTTTTTTCATCTGCAACTTTCAATTGCTTGTGCAATGTAGCATAAAATGTAGAGGTCTCCCTTTGCTAAAAAGGCCATAAAATTAATTACAATGAGTATGAATTGTGCAGGGTGAGGGGGTGGGGGAAAACGAGTGCTGGAGTTAGCTGGTGATGACTAACTAAGAATCAAAAGCAAAAGAGCTTGTTTCCTTTAAGCAGAATGTTTAAAGTAACTTGGATATCTGAACCACTCAGTTTTACAGACTTTTTTATCCTGTAAAAGAAGGAACAGTTTAGCACGTTCAGCAGCGTTTCATCCATCTTCTGAACTAGCACTGCTGGGTGCACAAACATTATCACATACAGCTAGAGGTTTCCATTGTCTCTTCAATTAATTAATATCTCAGCCTCTGTCCAAGCATGTAAATACAGTCTTAATTTCATTATTATGACAGTAACAAGCCTCAATCAACATAAAAATATTCACCTGGTGAAGCTGCACATCAAAAACTTTGGTTGCGTGTATCCACAATTTACAACTTGTTTCTTCCAAATCTAAATAAATCATTACCTTTTCAAGCCAGCTATAAGTATGTTTGTTTGTACAAGGCTCAGCCTTCAGCCCAGTCTAACACCCAGCCTTTGCTGTTTATTTAGCTCGCTTAAGTGTCTGAATCTGCAAGCGAGCGCGCACACGCACACAAGACAAAACAAGTAACAGCAGGTTCGAGGAGGCTGAAATAGAAACTCCTGACAAAGCCGCAGATATTTTAAAGCAGGATTGCCAGCGGACAGAAATAAAAGTGACTGCAAACTGCAGAGATTGGAGCACTGTTATTTTATTTTTAATCCCTCTCACTAATAAAGCCAAGTCCCTGCCAGTCTACCTGCTGCTGCGGCCCCGTTTCTCGCCCCGTTCGGGGAAGTCACCACAGTTCCCCCCCTTATAAATCGCGTTCTTCTGCTTCCGGCAAATTGAAACCAGAGATTCAGACTTTGCAGTTCAGGTGGGTTCAAGGACTCTCTGCCTTGAAAAACTATTCAAGAGCACTCACTAGTGGCTGGAAATTAAAATAGCACCTTAACAGGCCATTACTCAGCCTGTTTCGTTCATGCCTTTTTAAATCGTAGGGAAGACAGCAAGAAGACAATAAACACCCTTTCGATAATTCTGTATTCAGGCACCAGATCATTTTCTCAGTTAATGGTAAACATTATATACCAGTAAGCAGTTTTTCAACGCAACCAGTTGTGAAATACACTGAAAACAATACTAGTTCCTCAATCGCTATCAAGGAATATTAAAGATAACCCAATTGTTTACATTTTACATGAGTGCCTGAATTTCTCCATTCAGTTTTGAACAAAACACATGTTAATACAACAAGGTTTTTTTTTAAAGGAAGATGCTAATTTGTTCCCTTGCATTTCAATTTGTCACTGAGCACATGCTTCTTGTGTTCTCCCATTAGGTGCACTAATATATAAGCACGCAGCACATGAAAATGCATGTGAACAATCAGTTAAATTGACAGTCTGCTGTAACAGGAGCACAGAAATAGGATGAAGTTAATGACCATACCGCGGCAGCGTGCCCAGTTTAGTTGCACTAAAACTTCCAATGCAAGAAGGCATCTGAAAGCAGAAAACCGGGGTAACCAGGTAACACTTCAGCAGTGCCCAGAGGGGGGGATTTTTACAAAGTTTCCCCATCTCACCTCTCTGAATGGCAGTACCCTGTGTTGGTCACCTGTGAAGGTGTGGGAGCACCGGCACCCCGGTACACCAGGGCTGGGATGGCCACTGGGCATTGCCACAGCATGGGGCTCCCCGACCAGGGGGGGCTGAGGGCAACGGGCTCCTCTTGGAACCACAATGCTGTGGAGGAACAGATTGCCTGCTAATATGGAAAGCTGCCTGTTTCTGAGATTAACGATGAGGTAATTTAGAATTTACATATGTGTGGAGGGGGACTGTTTTGATCCCAAGGTAATATATCTGTGGTATAATAATGCGGGTGATAGAGAAAAGGTGAAACAAGGAGGCCAGATAAGAGGGAAGCGAAGTGTCTCTGGTGCCGGTGCCAAGGAGGGCCCTAACAAAGCGCCGGGCCCGGCTCAGCATTAAGTAGAGGCGTTGCTGGAACAACAGAGATGCGGCTGAGCCAGGGAAAGGCAAGTGCACAGCAAGGGACGTTGTAAAGGTCAGCGAAGCGGTTTGCACAGCTGTGCGTCCAAGTGGGCTCCTCTAGCCCCAAGCCCTTGCCCCTGACATTTCAGTAGCTGAAAACCAGGCTTTGCCACTACCTTTTCACTCGCCTCAACACCTTCGAGTACCACTGGGGTTGGAAAGGTTTTAGCCATGTGAGGCTGAACGCAGTTGGCTCCCCCTTAGCCCTGTATTCAAGAAGCTTTAACACGTTTGCCCCCGTAGCAGCTGGTCAGACGTGTTGCCTCAGACCAGAGCCCACCAAGGCAAAGGGATTTGCCCGCGGTTGCAGGGGTAGTTGGCAGCAGAGCAGGGAATCGCTGCTGACCCCGGGCAAATATTTTGAGCAACAGTGTCCTCACCAGGTACAGGACTGGGGCTGGAAACAGAGAAAAAGGGCTTGCATTCATCCACCAGACCCTCAGTGAAGAGGCAAGAGCTGATAGCAGAGAAGTGATCAGCTGCACAGTAAAACCAGCATCATTCCTGAATTCTAGTATACAAAAGATGTATCTATTTTTAATACTGGCTGCCCTACTTTGGCCATGACCTAAGCAGACAGATAACTGAGAGTAGCTTAAACCTGAGACTCTTGTCTCCCCATTCAGAAAATCCTCACACGCTGACTTTGCCAGCGTTAAATGTCATCTGCCAATATATGTCCAGAGATGTATGTATAAGTGAAGGCCAGTGTATTTGCACTTGCGACAAAAAAAAAGTGGCATCAAACTTCAGCTGAGTGTTAGAATAGGCATCAATCTGTATGTCATCTCCTTTTTCCTTCTTTTTAAGTTTTCTACCTTGTTCTGCTCTCTGCTTGTTCTCTTTGGTACATTTCAGTGTCTGTATGTTTCCTTAGAATGCTTTTCTTTAATGTGTCTTTTAATTTTGCTGTAATTTCTCTCCTGTCTCTACGCATGCCCTCATCTTGAGACGTAATGTCTTATAGCTTTCAGTTATCTCCAAAAAATATTTTCCTTTGTGACTCCTGTTTCCATCTAATCCACACATTGTTTTTAGTCTCATTTCTAGCTGTTTTTGTAGTCACTTAAAATAGCATATTATTATTATTATTATTATTATTAATAATAATAATAATAATAATAATAATAATAATATTTCTTCTCTCCTTCCATTTTCTGTTGATAACTAGGTATCACTGTTATTTCCGTTTGCCATCTCCTGAAGGACATTTCTAAACAAAACTCCACTTGTCTTCAGCAGGGCTATACTTGCCTTTCTTGTTTTCCTCCTGCGGTGGAAAGACAGAAGGTGACACACTGTCCCTTCATGGGGGAGCTGATAAACCTTTCTGTGCTTCCATGGGGGGACCGTCCAGATTTCTAGGAAACCCAGTTAGATTTATTTGGAAGCCCAGTGTATCATTTCTAATTTAGGACATCCATCAGTAGTCTTAGAAAAAAGCTCCTGCCTGGACCGCTGCTGTAGTTATTGACGTTCAGTAAAGAAAGCCAGAAAAGGGGTTTACAACCAAATCCTCAAGGTCATTTCAGGCACAAATTTTGGAGAAGGTTGCCTCGCTTGCAAGCAGCGACCTCCCTTGCACAGAGGTCTGGTGTCCTCTTGAGAGGAGGTAAGAAGGTAGGATGAGTGCTGGGCAGAGTTTTACTAACACTGCAGGTTGAGCAGACATTAAGGTTATGAGGATTTTTAAGTGGTGCTCAGTCACAGTTCTCAGTCTCTAGAGCCCTTAAAGTGAATACCTAAAAGATTTTTCCTTTCTGTTTCCTCTTTCTCCAAAAAGGAAGAGATTATAAGGAGTTCAACTTGCTTGTTTTTTACTTTTAATCCTAGGAGATTTAAATTACCTGTATTTTGGGGGCTAGCTCAACAGAAAGAGACAACAGGAGCAGTGTGCTTGCAAACGGATTGTGCAACTGTTTCTTTTGTGGTGTGTTTTCTTTTGTATCGCCGTAGTCAGTAACTGCTCTGGATCCCGCTCTAGGACACAAGCCAAGAATGAGAAATAAGGCTGCAAGCGAGACAACAATTCACAACCACCGTATTGTTTGCCTTGGAGTACTCACCAGGGTAAAACCTACAACAGGAATACAGGATGCTTTAAGTAGCAGATGCTGATTTTAATCTTTCTGGTGCTTAGGAAGTCCACCTTGCAGAGCCGCACGCGGCCCACAGAGCCACGAGGGACCTGGCAGAGGGATTTCTTCCTGGTTATGTCGGCGAGGAAATGACAGCAGGAGCAAGTGTTGGTAAGCACCCAAGGTGATCAGTCGAGTAAGTGGGATGCATATGAATATACGCTTTGTTAGAGCAAAGGACTGTGCTATCAGTGAAAATAAGCAGCAGCACATTGAGAAGATGAATGTCCAAAATGGGGAAAAAATACCTGTGTGCTAGTTTGCTAGGATTTTTTAGCCAAAACCACGACAGTCTTTGAACATATACACTGCATGAGAAGGAAAAGATAAAGCTGTTTCGCTACAATTTGGAAATAAAAACCACGGGCAAAGGAAAATAGACAAAGTACACTGAGGTTTTGATTCTGCTTGAAGAGGAAGAAAAGCATTAAAAACTGCTGCAATACTCCAGTGTCAAAATAGGATAAAACAGCAACAGATAGTAAGCATCACAGTGCTATGAAATAGTATAAAGGTCTTAGAAACATGTATCCTAGATTTTAAAGGAAATGAGTGTAATACAAAGTAAACTCTTAAAGAAAAGGTCTTTATTTTTCTGATAATTGGTAAGGTTCATGTTGAAGGTTTAAAATTACTTAGAAGACATTACAGTATGAAAATTGAATTTGGGAGTGTAGCACAAATTACTGTACAGGATGATATAAACTCTCTAATTGCCAGGGCAGTTATTGTTTGAGCTGTTCAGAAAATGATGACAAAAATTTTATTTTTATGAAAAAGAAAACCTCTCTCAAAACTGTGTGTGATTTCCTAATCCAGCCCATGCTCCCCGTTCCCACCCATCTTTGAGAATGCTCTGGGTGGGATCCAAAGCCTGTGAAAGCAATGGACAGGATCCCACTGGCATTCAGCAGGTGGGACACGAATGCCAAGTCAGTGTCGGGATGTCTCTTGAAAGCCCTATCTCTCGCTGCAGATCCCAAATATTATATCTAGGCCTGAAATAATCCTCTGTAAAACAAGCTACAAAGGCTTTGGATATTTTATCGTCAAACTTGCTAGTGCAAACAAAACGGCAAATACTAAATTTGTAAGGATGGTGATTACAAAATGAAAATAGTGCAGGCATATTGAATGGGAAAGTCATGTACTACGCTATCCAAGAAGGGAATGTAAATTTTACTATTCAGAAAGGCTCAGAACTATCAGCTCAAGCAGTGTTTGTACCCTGGCCCTGCATCAGCTGCAGTTTTACGATGGGAGGGAGGCTGAAGCTCTCCAAGCGCGGCTCCACGTGGTGTACGCAGGCTCCCACATCACAGACCGCGTTCCCAGGTGTGTCCCCGTGCATCTCACCTTCCCAATCAGCTGAGGGCAACACTGCCAGTTTGCTTCATGGGTAAACTGGAGTGCTGCACGCACACTGGCTCGCCCAGCACTGGTGTGCTCTTTCCTTTTTCCCTCCCAAAATTCAATATAAATGCTACAACTGCAAACCTACTGCTACCGCCCACAAGAGCTAGAGAGGAGAGTGCCGTGTATCTGCTCACATAATCTGTGCAGAAAATCCAGGCAGTTCTCGGCACCTTCGCAGCTATACTCTTTTCCAGAAGTAGCTGGTCTTTTCTCTCAGATGAAAATTATTTGTGTGAAAATGACAAAATACACAAGATTCAATGTCATTAAGTTAAATCAAAATTATCACTAACAGCAATAGAATGCTAAGAGCAAGATTTACGGAAAATCATTCGAAAAAAAAGATTAAAATTAGCTACTTTTTTGCAAATTAAAAGGTTTACAAGCAGAATAGGTCCAGGACATGAACTGCTTAGCAAAAGCAGAGCAGATCAAAGATTACAGTATAGAACAGCTTAAAAGCAGTATCAGAAATAAGCATTCTAGGTTTCAAGATCATTCCGTTCTTTTATTAGTCACAGGAAAAATGCACACAAAGTAAAAATACAGCCCACAGAATGGGAAACATCTCAGGTTCTGTCACTTGTGTTACCTAAAAGGACTGCTGTAATGGTATTTGCTGGATTTAAAATCTCGGATAATACAAGAAAACTTCCCAGCCAAAAGAGTCTGTGAGAATCACAAATTAATTTTGTTTGTTCACCAACAATTTCCATCAAAATGAGGTGGGTTTTTGCTGGAGTGATATTTTTAAAGGGAAAATCGTTACCCTTGTTGAAAGAAACAACAAAACCCTGCAGATCTAAACATTTCAGCCAACACGGGTCAAATGGTTGAGTTGCCACCAAAGACATCAATTTTTAGCGACTGCAATTTTAAGCATCTTTATATCTCATGTCATGAGATGCAGAATCAAAGTTTAAAGAAGAACATCAACCTGCCCACCCCGCAGATTCACCTTTAGGTACAACTCTCTTGGGATGTGCCAGAAATAAGCCTGTAAGAGCTGTGTATAGCAGGCATGGATACCCTGCCAGCGAAAAAGAGACTTCAGTACTACACTGACTTTATACCCTGGGCTTTATGATTCTTTGACCAAACACCATTCCACACGTTCCAAACAGCAATACAAAGATGAGTGAAATGCCAAGGAGGTGAAAAAACTTCTGTCATTTTAAAACAGCAGGTAAAATTTCTAATACTATTCTCCCGTGTGGTAGCTTCCCAAACTAGATCCAATTTATAGCACTGGTTTTCCTCTTGGGAGGGAAAACCCCCACCTTTTCTTTTATTCTTCTTCATGCTGTTCAGTGATTCTCTGTCGTATCTGGCTATGCTGATGGTCACTAGCAGTGCCAGCAATCATCTGATAGTCCAGGATCAGGGCTAAGGAAAACTTTCAAGTATGGAGAAAACGTAAATCAACGTCATCTACCATAGCTAGATTTTTAACCAGCCTCTCATATTCTCTGAAGCAAGAAGAGTCTCATAAGATTTGGATAAAGCGCGTGGTACAGATTTTTTGTCTCCTGGTTTGTGACAAGGTCCGATGGCACTTCTTCTCCCTGACTGAGGTTTGTTTTAAGTCTTGCCTCATTTGGGGTCTCTATTGTGCTGCAGCCCCCTGCACCGCTCTACCTACCAGTGCCTTCATGGGGGGATTTTTCCCCTCTCACGCTACAAGTTTTCACTGACCTTCACGGAAGATTTATCACCTCTCAGATTTAGTTAAAATGTGTCAGATTCAAAAACTATTGGTGGAGAAATGGCATACATACACACAAGCAAACACACATGTGAATATTTGTCTACATCTTTTTTTTTTTTTTTTTTTTGCGGGGGGGGGTGGAGCTGAGCGTAGTCGGCTTAAAATGCTGTCTAGAAAAATGAGATTTCCCTCCATCAGTCATAGTGAACACGTGTACTCCTATTTCATTCATAGTTCCAGGAAATAATAATAATTTTTGTAGTAGGAAAGTTAATCTGTCAGGATTACAGTATTCAAAATGAGCTGCAAAGAGAAGGAAAGAACCATAAACAATAAATACATGTAAACTAATTGGTGGTTTTATGTTATCAAGCCACAAAAATGTAAAATACTCAGCTCCAGGGATTCTAAATGGATTGAACGATATTTTTTTAAAAGAAATCTTTCATTTATTTTATTCCAGGATAATGAGTAAGTGCCCCCAGGACAGTCTTGAAAGGAGATAATGCATCTCGAGAGCTGATATCCTTTTTCTGGCAACATATTCTAACTGTACAAGCATTTGGATTAAGCAACTAGACTGACTGGCTGTCAATACTGCAAAGCAAGTTTACAAAGCTACCTTAGTGGCACTGCTCAGCCGCAGCTATCTTTCAGTATTCAAAACTGTCAGGTATATTTTCTTCTCATGTGAAAACACAATTTCCTCTTCAAGCTTCACGTGCAACATAGAGAGCAACCCAGGCAGTGAATTCTGCTCGGGAATCCAGACATTTGTCCCCCTCAAAGACTTGGCAGCTCATTGTGGCTTCCCACACCCACTGGTGGGACAGTACGGGACATCTGGACCATCACTAAAGCACTGGTGACCTGGTCCTTTGTTCAAGAAGGAAAGAGCACATCTAGTGTTCGTGGCAGACTGTCAGCAAGCCGAAGAGCAATTTTTTTGGTCTTTCAATTTAGGGTGTATAATGGAGGCAGGGGCTCAGAACCTGCTGCGTATGCATGGGTGGTGGGCTCCCAGGGAACTCAGAAGAGCTTGGGAAATCAGCTGAATAGACATGCAGAGGAATTCTTACAATGTGAAGAAAACAACAGAGGAAGTAGGATTATAAGAAAGGAGGACAGAAGCAGGCTGATCCTGAGATGGCATTGTTTTTTGGGGTTGAAAAAAAAATTAGCTTAGGTGTTTCTTAAGTGTCTAAATTAATACAGAGAACACAATTTCAGAGATTCAAAAGCCAGATACTGTAGTGCCTGGAACCTAAAATTGACGCACAACAGTGTGGAGCCCAATCTTACAAATCCATTTTACTTCCCAAATTTTTTCTTAAAATCTCTTTGTGCTGCGTCACACAGATGCCCATGACTGGCTGGTGTCTTTACAACTGTTAACAGATCTATACAATGAAGGGAACAAAAACGCAAAGCAAAATGGACGAGGCAATATGAGCAAGTGGATTAGAAAAAGAACTGCTGATTGACGGATATGGGTTTACACATGGCTCTGCCTTGCTGAATGATGGCAAATCAAGCTCCTGCTGCTTTAGATCCAGCTAAGCTGGTGGTGAGCCTTGAGGACCTCAGACAGGAATTTTTGACCTGCTGTGAAACCAGACACTGCTGCAGCTACTGCAAACTAGGAGCTTTAACACTGACCTTCAGCAAAGAGCACTGCACGATAGCCAGACAGACAGATGTTCCAGTCTCACCTTCAGCTCCAGACTGAGGATGGTGTATTTCCCACTAATCTTTGAATCCCATAACTGATAGATACAGTCCCAGTCTTCTGTAAGGAGAGAGGTGAAACGGGTACGCTTGGAACAGCTAAGCACCTGTAGGTGCTTCAGCTAGAGCAGGTAGAGAGCTGTGTTTCCTATCGCCCCAGTAAAGTCATGGACCCTCCTAATTCTCCTGGCAGCTCCATTAAAAAGACAGGGAAAACTCTGGGGAACGTACCTAATTGTGTGTTTAAAGACCTGGGGTGTTGGGTTCTTGCAAAGAGAGAACAAACCATTGACTTGGTCCAGTGATTTGTAACACCTCGGCCAGAAATACATACATCTAGTACTGCAAAGTCACTGTTGCTGCTTATGGAATCCTCATAGATATCTATGTCCCTCCAACATTTTGACTTCAATATGAAGTCAGAGAAAACTCTCCATGGTGGCCAGAAAAGTAAATGTATTCTCTAAGGCTTAGGTACATTTGGACCTCTATTAAGATAAAACTGTCAATCAGATTGTCAAAAATCATGGGATCAAAATACTTTGCTACTTTTATAGATATCAACTGCCATTTGTTAAATAATGAAATTCACAACCTAATTATGGTTACCTAGTATATAGTACATTTATATTATCTCTGTATATATACGTGCCGCTGCAAATACTCCTTTGCTAGTATGCCCCAGTTTTGTTGAGCATGTTTATTTTTATAGCTTCCTTTTAAAATCACTAACCTTCAGAAAAGAGAAAACATACAAGTACCTTAAGAAATGTTGATTTATGAACTATAGCGGTCTTTATTTTTCTTGTAAACCTGGGTGGAAAATTGATCAGTTATAAGCCTGCTATAGATCTCACAGGTTTGCAAGATATATTATTGTATTTCAAGATTATCTGATATTGCAAAAGATTTTATTTTTTTTCCCCCTTCTTTTTTTCTTTACCATGGTCATACGTTTTCCTGTCTCCAATTTTTCTCTACTCTTCTACTCTTGTTAGAGTTAGGGAAGCTATCAGAAAATAAAAATAAAGAAGAAGAAATCATCCTAGAGAAAGTAGCTTTGGGCCACCCCAGGTTTTCCCAATCCATCATAATGTGGGGTTTATTTCATACCCCACTGAGGTGGAATTTGCAGAATGTTTCTTGAATTACCATGAGGCGCTCTTATGAGACAATTACTGTCTTTTTTTCCCCCTTTTGCTTCACTCTGCTTTTGACAGCTGTTGGCGTTTATTATATAGCCAAAGGACCCGGCATCAATTTTCAGTGAAGAGCCCTTCTGTAGGATACAGATCAGTTAAACTGTAAAGTAAAATGTACAGACCAGGACTACTCAAAAGTAGGATATCCATCTTGTAGGAAACAAAAATATTTCAAAATCTTTTGAAATCCAATTTTGGGCAGAAGGACGAAATATGAGAATTTTACCAAAATGTTCTAAAAAAAATAATGTTTTCACAATGTTAGAATAAATAAGAAAATGCTGACCTTTTTATCACAACAAAGATGTCATTTCAAAATGCCAACAGTTTTGATAGTTCAAAATCCAAGTCTGTTGCTCCATCTTTTTCTGTTTGGGGTAATATCAGGGAGATAGGGACCTCTTCATAATATTCCCCAAATGTCACCTGTCTTGAGAATCTCCCCAATAATGAAGTTTATATGTAAGAGACCATCATCAAACAGTAGTACGTATACCAAGATAAATTATATTCTGATTCACTTTTTTATTATTTACTCTAATTTTGGGTCACATATTTTATCATTTGCTCTAATAATCTCTACAGATACACATAATATAAAAACACTGGTGTGTATAATAATTACATGCGATTTCAAAAGGCATATTCAATGCATTTTTGGAGCCTTGGTTGTTCCAGATTCCTTGAAGTATTTGAGTGCTCAGAGTGAAAACAAGCTGCCCTTTCCCTGACTGGATGAACCTGAAACATTTGACCCTATATTAGAGGATGGGTTCTGAGCAACTGATCTCCAACTCAGTAACACCAGCAGTGCCAAAGTCAGCCACAGTCTGGCTTTCGGATGCTAAGTCTTGAGCTGAAGGCTAGATAAGAATGACAAGCAGTATTTTGGCAAAAGCAACAAACAAGCATCACATTCATGATACAGATCTGAAGCTTTGGCAGTTCAGTTGTGACCACCAGCCAGCTATCAATCCAAATTATCTGCATTTTCCTTGGTTCTTTTCCATGTTCACTTTATGCCTTTATTAAGATGTGCTTCCTTTTTTACGTTGTACTTATAGCACTTTCTACGAGTAATTGTTTTTCTCTCATCCTTGGATCAGGAGCTAACGGTAAGGGAAAAGTTCCTTGAGCTCTTCCTAATTGGAAGGAGACCTCCTGGATCTGCACCAGAGTGCAAGTGTACTGCTTCCTAAGCATTCCCCTACTAAAAGCCATACAGTGATTATTTTGCAGATGTTGAATTTTGTTTTATTCCACTGGAATCTCCATTGAGTGACATCAACAAGATTTATGGAAAATTACGAGTTTTTTTTCATTATTAACACAGATGTTATAATCTAGACTGAAAAGCAGAGCTGTGGACTGAGAAAGAAGGTAAGGACAAATGCTTCAACTAATCCTCACATTAATCAAACCTAAAGATTGATTTTGACATATATCCGAACCAACTCTTCAGATGTACATGGAATTGCTGTTCTGCATATGTTAGTCTCACCAGTTGTATAGGGTTTTGTTTTGCATAGGCAGTGATTTTCTTCAGGTCTCAAATTCACACCTGTTCTGGAGAAGCTACTGAACACTTAAAGTTGGAAGAATATGTATGAGAAGAAGACTTCTACACTGAGTTTTTATATTCCCATGTAAAGTCTACTATCGTCACTTACTGCATGAGACAAGGTGGGCCAGATGGACCACCGATCCAACCCAGCTGGCTCCAACATTCTTGTTGCCAGCTTTCTATCAATAATATGGTAATTATGCACATTAAATAAAAAATATCTTTGAAGAATTCCTTAATCAAGAATCTTACTGATACAGCCTCCTGCTGGAAACATTCTTCTCCTTGCCATGAGCAAGTTTAAGTGTATAACACCATGATTTGTTACGTGGAAGAAGCCGTATGACAAAACACTTCAGAGATGCAATGCTTTTTGCCAAGCAGCTGAAACTGTTTGGTTGATAAATGTTCATGTCTCATACTATTAACACTGTCACACAGGTAAAGTTTGATCTCCTGACAAAACCTCTTGTGGCTGTCTCTTAATCTATTCAGTAATCAATATTAACACTGTCAAATGTCTCAAAACATTCCTTTTAGCTTGTTTGTTTCAGAAAGTGCTATATACACATATTTCACTCCATATATTCATTCTGTATGTGTATATATATTTCATTCCAAGCGATAATATATGTTTTCTTTGGTAACTGCAACAAGCCAGAATATAACAGAAAGATGAACGCCCGGATAACCTGGCAAAGAGAACATTATTAAAGAGTTGGAAAATATGAGAGGCAGCTGCTTACACAAACCTGCAGTTTGTCCTGGCCTTCAGGCTCCGTCAGGATCTCAATAAAGTCTGGCAGTTGTGTTTGCTGTCTTAGGGATCTGTTTGGCTTTGTAACCTCAACTCTGCCCGACACCAGCAAGAATGGAGAGTGCCCGGTTTGCTACGGAAGATGGCCACCCCTCTCATGACTGAGCCCGTCACATCTCAGACATTTATGTAGCCAGGTAATAACAGATGCAGTTCTGTGGTAAACGATAGGTGGTTTGCCTGTCCAGCTGTCCTGTAACATTTAAGCTGTGGCGATGCATAAACCCAAATACTAGACTGTGCCTTCACACCTAATCACTCCACTCCAAATGCTAGTGAAGAAGACCTTTCCAGATTAATCACACCAGGCACCTTGACTCCTTCACGGTACAGTAGATTCCATTTTTCTCTTGAACACATATTTCCTTAATGCCATCACAACTCCAAAGTTAAAAGAAAATTAGCATGTGTCTTGGCTTAACTGAGACCTGGGAGGATGGAACCGTTATTTCTTGGAGACCAAATGAGCGCAACTATGTAAAGTTTGAGTTTTCACAAGCAGACACTGCATTTTAATAATTTATCTTCTTGGAGGAGCGTATTGTACCTTGAAGTAGAACCTGAAAGGTTTTACCCTGTAGGGAATGCAGCTACAACAAAAGAGAACTGAAAGCCATTTGGCTGCTTGTGACCAACTCAGAGTTCGAATTGGCCAAATTCCACACACGAGCACAGAGAGAGACACATACACACAGCGGCTGCAACCAGCTCACAGTGCCAAATTGCAACCATATTTATAATCCTTTCAAAACACTTGGGTCCATTTTTGTGGGAACAACAAACATAAAAATAATGAAAAAACAATATTTCTTTTAGGAAGCGAAGTGTCCTCTCTCCCACGCACCCAGTAAAAGCAGTCATGTTGCATTTCCTGCTATTGAGCTGAACAATACCAGCCATTAACATTTGTAGTTTCTTGTAAAGATTCCTTTTGAATGAACATGCTAAAAATTAAGAACCCTTAAAGTTTGATATATATTATCTTTTCTGACTAAATCCAAGAAAAATCGCTCATACCTGACTGTGTGGGCGAACGCTCTTCCTAATTTAAATTGTACCTATTCTTGTGAAGCTATTGTTTCAACATCAGAAAAACGGTTTACTCTTTAATAGGCATGCAAAGTGAATTTAGTAATGGCACAGACTGAGATTTTGTACCTGCGCTATGTAGATATTAAACTTGTAATGACAAAAAAGAATCTCTCTCTACACTCAAACACTATTGTAAAGAACAAATTAATTTTTGTTGATTCTAACATCTCAAAATCACGACAGCATATTCTTATATGCTGCTGCATATATTCAATATATAAAATATTTTACGTTTATGCATAGCCAGGGTTGAGGGCAGACCACTAGCTAGTGACATCGGTCAACACCATCTAAAATCTATACCACATTAGACTTTCTCCTTTACTGTTGTGCTGTGCTGAAATTTAATTTTTTCTGTTTGAAACTCTGTTTGAAGAGACTCCCACCATTCTGAAGGTCCAAGAGACCAGCTCCCTCCACTGCTGTAAATCAGCCTGCAGTAACCAATTTCATCCTCAGAGGATAAGTCCCACATGATCCAATAATATTTCTAACAGCATCAGAATCCCAGATTGAAAGTCGTTTTCATATTTATTGAAGGGAAGGTGCTGATCTAGCAAATAAAAGGAAGGAGGCAATATTTTCCACTGAAATGTAGGGCAAAAGAGGGAAGAGGGAAAAGGGTTATTCCCTGAAACTGGTCAACTGTGGACTGCACGATGCCACTTACAATTCTGAAACATGAAGCAGAGCTGCAGTAAAATGCCATTAGCAGCTTTCATATGATAATTCGTATAGAAGAGGAGGTTGTTTCTGGGTGGAGCACTAGCCAAGACCAAGTTCACTGAACCTAGCACACCATTCAATCAACCATGGAACAAACAATGGGAGGCAGAGATGGGGGAGACTTTTATTTTGACTTGGTAGCGGATGTGAAGGCAGGGGGTGAGTACAGGGAGGGGAAAGTGTGCAAAAGTGAGAGTTTAAGAAAACTAAATATCTGAAATGTCTCTGAATGCACATATATTATTTATAACAATAAAATAACAATCATTCCTGCATTGACATACAGGGTGGCAAACCAAGCAGAAGCAGATTTATATGGTATGTGTAACATATGAAATAATGAAAGAAGACAGTGGCAGTCTGCCAAGTCTCGCCCATTACCCCCCTCCCCGGTCATTGACTTTCAAAGAGGAAAAGATTTCATACAACAAAATCTACCCTGACTTCCAGGAGATGCAATGAGAAGGGATTTACACTTAGTTGTATCTTCTAAATAGTCCCAAATAAATTCAAGTTTCAGGTAGTTCCTTGCAAGAAGTAAGTCTTTTCAGCTTACTTCTTGCAAGCTGGGACAGACATGCAAGTTTAGATTTTCTTGCCTATGCCTTTTAGTGAGGATTTTTCACCCTGTTTATTTGCTGTCTTTTGGCATAATTTTATTCTTATTTTAAAATAAAAGCTACAAAAGGCTGTCCTATTTTCATGGAAATTACCCAGCAGTAAGAATTTCAACTCATTTCCAGAATAATCTTTGTGCTGGTCAATTCAGCCAAAATAGTTTGCTGGCTTTCACACAGCAATTTACTAATTAATGACAAATTAAATAGTGTTCTATACGAAGATGACTTTCATAGGCGGTGCATAAAGTTTGGGATTCCTGGAATGTCTTCAGACTGGCTACAGTCCATCTGCATGAAAATATGGCTGTTGAAATCATGTTGAGTTTTTTGCGCTACCCAGCATAAAAAAAATGCCTTTCTGACGCATAAGCACGTTTCCTTTAGTCATATAGATATTTCCATTTGATTCAATACTCTTGGTGTGCCTTAAAACATGTTTATAATCCAAACCCACAGAGCTATCATATTAACACTTTGCTGCACTCTTTGGAAAAAATCATTCAGGCTGCTCTGGGAGATGTAAGCCACGTTATCAAAATGCATTGCTTTCCAGCTTGGCTTCATTTTGAAGGAGTATGGGAATCGTTGACAGTGCTGCGCTCCTCAGGGCTTCTCACCAGGGGCATCATTTCAGAGTTAGGCGTTTTCAAGCACTCAGGATTGGTATAATTTTAATCTCACCGGAACAAACAGGTAGTTTGTGCTTGACTTTAATGGGACCTCGCTGTGATACAGTGCTTATGAAAAAGCCCCTGAATTCCCATCCTGAACTGCCTCTGAGACCCACAAGGCCATTTCAGGATGCCTTGGCCTTTCCTCCAGCAGTATCAACTTCCCTCGAGCCTGGCCGCACCAGTGGAGTCCAGTGTTTCTGGTAGGGTGGGGGCACAAAGCAGCTTAAGGAGATGCAAACCTCCTGCATCATGCAATCGGTCCTATGACAAAAGTTCAGGCATCGCCTAGCAGACATTGGATGTGTGTCTGAGGCATGTGTAGTAGCTTTTGGCTTTGTGACCTGATGCACACTGTGTTTCCATACTGGATTTACTAGAATATCCATCAGAACATCAGTAATTATTATATTTTGACCTCTAACACTAGAAGGGAGCATGAGGCTGTAGGGTGGCAGACAAAACACTGCCGTGGAACATTGTCTAAGGGAAGAGGCATGGCTGAAGACCCTGTACCTGAACCATGGGTCGACTACTTGGTCTAAAGCAATTCTGGTTGCGTCTCAGCTGCTTTGTACCATCACCGTTTTTCTACACAGCATGCATCAGGTATTAAACAATCGACTGCAAGAGCCCATGTTTGCTCCAGTGGTAGATGGTGCAGCATGCTGGGCTAATCTCCCCAGACTTGAGGAAATGTGCAATAAGGCAGGAAAGGTTCAGTTTTTAAAAGAAATTGACTGATCACAAGTTAGCATTCTGCAAAGCTGTGTGCTGTTACTATGACAAGTTCTTAAAACTAGAGCTAGCTAATAAAAGAATTCTATTGATTGTCATGCCACATCAGGTCAGAAATTCATTTAGTGTTTTATTGCATTCCTAGCACCAGATGTTCAGAGGAAGGTGTGAAACTCCCATAACAGAGAATTATGCAATAACTTGCTTATGAGAGAATCTTCTTCCTAAGCCCAATGCTTAACGGTTAGCATTATTGTTCTTCTTCCTATAGACTAACATCCTATTTAAAGAGGCTGCAGCTGTTTCTTCCACCTATAACTAGTGCGTCTTGCAGTCTTTGTTGCATTATTCTAATGTTGCCCATGCGCAATGAGTTCCACAAGTTAACATAGGTAAAAACAGTATTTCAATGGTTTTCTGCCTTTTTTAAAAAAACTTCCTTTGATATCATCCATGACCAAAAAAAGATATCTATCCTGCACTAATCCTTGTTCAGGATTTTTCTTATGCCTCCCTCAGTGTTTTCCTCTCTAAACTCAAACTGATTCAGTTGCAATAACATTTGTAAATAAAAAAATCAATCCTATAGTTGCAGAATTTTGCCCCTCTTTACATTCCTGTGTTAGATATGAACAGATCACGATTCATTTGAATTTATTTGTTGTTTCTGTGAAAGATTTCAGTGACTAATGTATGCTCGGTGTTTTATTTAGAAGCTTTTAATCTGGTTTAGCAATACGGGTGACTCAAGATACTTTCATAGTATGTAAAGAACAGGCATGCATAAGTCCATGAATGCGAAGTCAGGCTACAAAATCAAAATACAATTTCTGCAACTGTTCTTGAATGCCCACTAAAAAACAGTGCTTTCATAAACTTTCCTGACAGAAGCTCCCTTTCAAGAAAGCTAATGAAACTGAACCCAAAGCAGACGGGAATACAATCAAGACAAATTTGTTTTCCAATTCCATTCAGTTGTTGTGGATTTTTTTTCCCCACTCTTCTACTTTCAGATTCCTCATCTGTTTTATGGGTTGCTACTACTTACTCTCCCCATAGTGAAAGATCAATACATTCATATTTTTAAAGTATTTTCAAATCTCTGAGTGAAAGGGGCAACTATATCAAATTCATTTTGTGTTTATAAAAAAGAAACTTAAAAGTTACTTCAGCGAAGGCTCCAAAATCCAGATCAATACAGATCTGAGAACTGAATATAGTGAATCTGAAATATAGCGTTATGTATGTGTTACTCAGTTTGGCTCTAACCCAATAAAGCACTTAGACGCGTGCCTAGTTTTACACACTGTAAGTAGCGCCATTGATCTCTGAGGTGCTTCTCAGCCCTGAGTGCTTCACTGGATTGGGGCCTCCTTGCCGTGGGGCAGAAAGGGAAGTGCCACAACCGTTAAGATACACAGGAATCCAATTACATTTCTCTCCCAATAGATCTACCTATAAACTCTCTGTTTATCACCCTGACTATATTTTCTTTAGTCCACAAGCAATGCTGTCTAATTTTCCAGCTTCCATAAGCACGGGTGTTATGTGAGCATTCCTTTCAGTAGCTTTGACATCCTTAAAATTAACCACTAAGTTTTTAAATGTGGGTCAGGAGAAACTATTTCAGAAATAAAAGCCAAAATGTCTCTCTCTAAAGTAAATGAAAGTCAAGGGTATTCAGCTCACATTGAAAAATTTTATTCAGTCTAGGTAGGCACAAGGCAAGACTTTGCACAACAAAGCTTTCCAGTGCTACTGAAATATTACCTCTGGCTCTTTCTTCCTACAGGATAAGAACAAACAAGCACTCATGTTTCATTAAGGATTTGAGAAATGCATCTCTGTCCCTTTTGGAAGATGAGCATAGACTAAATTAAGAGCTGACCTTACTGGCAAATACTTTTCATCAGTTTCAAACTCATTTTGGTTCACCTCCTGGTTGTCTTAGCCCATAGAAACATGGGAGTTCGTGCTACTCTGCCTGAACGTATCGTGTACCACCTTGCAATACAGGGAGTTAGATTTCCAAAGGGGCAGTAGCTCACATTTATTGCATTGCTTCCCACAGGCCATGGGTTAGTCTATATTAGTATTTCAGTTGGGACTAGGAACTTTAAAAGGAAGTTTTCTAACGGGACTGCCTTACCACACCTTGGTTCGCAACACAGAGCAAACTCAGAGGGCACAAACACGCTCCTTTTTGGATGAAGCTGATGTGGAAGAAGCGCTCCAGAGGTCAGCTCATGCCCTCCAGGCACCAATGGGCTAAGACTGGACTTAGTCTAAAGGAAAAACCTCCAAAATGCGGAGTGTGAACCTTTCATCCTCAGCACCACCAACATCTCTCTACAGGTCTTCTTTTGCACTGAATTGCTCAATAGTATAGATGACAGTAGTAATCCATAACTTACAAATTAAGATAATTGCCATTCCACCCAAACATCAATTCCCTACTGGACAGTAAAATTTGATCTTATTTCTGAATGATGCACAGCACCTCAGTGAACTACATTTCTGCTGCAGCAGAGTACAGGTGTGGAGACGCTTGAGAGAGCCTGCAGTAACAGGCAGGATGCATGCAAGTGGGGCAAGCTGGCCCACCTCTCCCATTGGCACCAGGGGCAGGCTGGTCTCTTCTACCCCTGGCACCAGAAAGAATAGTGACACTGAAGAACACAAAGGAGATCACTCCGATTGGGCTTTTTTCTTACTTCTGTAAGTTGAGGAGAAATTGAGGATCAGAAGGCTTCATTCTTCTTTCATGAGGGTCTGAGAGAAGAATTTAGATTTTCAACCCAGTGTCATTCTGTTCTCCTTCTTTCAAGCTCTTGCACCTTGCAGGAGGGGAACAGTAGCTCACACACATGGATGGGATTCATATTTGATCCTGCGTGACTACATTTTTCTGGGCTTTATGATACTCCAGCATTGCAGTCAAGTTCATAAAGGTGATCGTGGCACACATGTTCTGATAGAACATCCATTTGACTCTGCGTTTTCTGATCATATCAGCAACCTGCCTCCATAGGGCCGTAAGAACACATTCATCTTACAGGTTAAGGGAGTAGGCAGCATGGTACGAGCCTGTCCCTCTCCTCACCCAAGCGTAACACACCTCACTCTTACTTCGCTTTGCAAGTGTCTCCATCCTCCTCTAAGTCACATGCACATAAATACCACCTGCAGTATTGATTTTCAAGAAAACTCTTGGGTATACAGTATGAAAATTTATTTCATTTATTTTAATGGATTTGTTTGGTGTACTGAAACTTTTTAAAGGGACAATAAAAGAAATTACCTTACCTCCCTAAAAGATCCCATGCTGTGCTTTGTGGAGTGATGCACCTTCCATTTGTCTCCTCCTTGGTTCCAAAAGAGCCTTAGAAACCCTGAAAAACAAAGCACTATTACCAAAGTACTATGCTTTATTCAGTATAATTTTAATTTCCATGTATGCAGAAGTTTAATGCAAAGCTCCAGCACTTAAAATATTGTACTTCCACCAAAAGCTTTTTCCTACCTATCTTTTTTCAATTACATCATTAGAGTATGTTCACAATTAAGCCAAAGCAAAGATTTCTTTTCCCCCCTGCATGCAACATATAAAAATATTTACTTTACGCTGTGAAAGCAGAGCTCTGTTCAAATCCAAAAATTTAACCTAGGGATATCTGCAATAGAAATGTGTCTTTTATAATTATCCCCCTGTGTAAGAACAATCCTAGCCAGACTAGAATCAGCCTGGCTGCGGATTCCTCTCTCCCTCATCTGAGGCTGAGTGGAAAAGCAAAGATGAAAGCAAGGAAGAGGTTTTGTAGTGCCTCTTGCAGTGCTTTCTTTCTCTGGCTAGAATATGATTAAAGATATCTCGTGTAAACCGGGAATAGGCAACACTTCCTAGCAGCTATTTCAAATTCTGCCCTTGAGGATAAAAAAAAAAAATAAATCCTCATTCTTACATAGCATTTTTCACCCACAGGTTTCAAAGACATTTCTTGTCTCACTATTAGGGCACCCCGCACCCACGTGGAAAAGTTTTTCTCTCGTTGTTTGCTGGCACCCCTGAATGCCTGGAGGGGCATGGTGGGATCTGCTTGACTGGACATGATCAGAGAAGGTGCCAGGAGATGCCTTTCACTGTCATATGCCAGAGCACATGGCACCATGGTGGCTGGGCTGTGCTAAAACCTGCTGAAGCTGCCCCGAGCAGAGGGCATGATGGAGCATCACAACACCATGCTAAAGGGTCTCTTTTGATCTGAGAGATGCTCCCTGGACCACTATTCTCACTCTTTGACAGCTACAGTGGTGAATACTGGAGTCTCCAAGGCAGAAATCTTTTCTTCATCATATTATAGCGCAATTCCTTTTTCACCTGTCTTCTTCACTTCTAAATCAATTCTCACTCAATGTATTCTTTTCTTTGTTTCATTAACTGATGGTTTTAAGGACTCTCAGTGTTGCATAGTTAATAACTTTTCTGTAGCTTGACTTTTTCCATCAGTTCACATTTCCAAACCAATTAATTCCTTGTTGTTTTCCAATGGTTATTAAAAGGTAGAAAAATCCAGTTTAACCCAGTCTACCGTCTGAGGGATGCATCTATATGCTAATTACTTTTCCAGTTTGCTAGCAGAAAACTCTGCATGATAGAAAGAACCATTTTCTAAAATTATCAAGGGCCAGACTTTTAGAGGTAGTTAGGTGCTTAAAGATGTATAAGTGTCTAGTGGGGTTTTTAGAAGTGCCTAGAGATTTAAATCCTATTGAAATCAGTGTGATTGAATTAGGGGACTGAATACCTTTAAAAGCCTAGCTCCAAAAGATGCAAAAAGAAGGTTTTAGAAAAAAACATAGTATTAAAAAAAAATTAGTCATATAATGAGGAAGTTAAATGTTTAAAAAGAGTGATTTTTTTTTCTTCAGTTAATTAAATTTTAGGCTAATCAGCAGGATTATTCAATTCATGGTCCATTCATCCAAGTGACTTCAGCTAACCTAAAAAACTGAAAACATTTCATTATTGCCATTTACACAAGATAAAATTTTCTCCTATTTTGTTTCTTAAAAAATGCTTACATTAATTCTTAGAGAGGATAATAATCTGTGAGCTAAATAAAATGATATTGTTTTCCTCTTTCACCAGGAAGAGCTACAGAAAATGTGTTTTCAATTGAACTTCACCAGTTGTATATATACTTGATGTTTTTTCTCCCAGAGCTGTGCTCCCATTGACTCATTTCTGTGTAAGAGGCTCCAAGGCTCAACTCGTGGCCAGGTTTTTTGCCTGTTCACGTTGCTTCATTGAAAAGGCACCCTTAGCACTTGCTCTGGCAGCTTTTGTCTGTCCCATCTACTTCTGCAGCAACGTCACCCGAGCAGCATCAGACAGCTGAAAAACAGCTTGAGGTCCTTTTTCAGAAGGGCCCTAATAGCACAGGGGAGAAGTGGTTTGCAGGTGGCCTGAATTCCAGTGGGCCCAGGTGAATTCAGGATTTGTACACAAAGCATCGGATCTCAGGAGAGGACAGAAATACAGGTTACTCCCAACAGCAACACCTAGGCTTTGAAGATTAATTCTCCTAGATATACAGAGACGGATACGTTATCTTGCCTCACTCCTAATGTTGGGCTATGGGTAAAGTTTGAAGAAGGGTCTCCAGAAGAGTTCTCAGAAATGACATTTAGCTGAGAGTCCTGAAGTCCCAAAGGTGTAGGTGTTACTTTAGGCTTACAGCTACCCAGATACCTTCTGGATCTTGTTGGAAAACACAGTTTGGCTAATTTTAGAAATGGTGAGCAAAGTGCAGGCTCATCTCTCAAAAAGGTGGGATCACCTCTCAAAAAAATTTGTTTGAAGTCACCTGAGCAAGATTTCCTGTCAACTAATGTATGAAGAAATTTATAAGCATTTTAAGACTTTAGGATAGACATCATTGCCAAGGTAGTAAAACCAGGTTTATGGCCTCAGTCTATAGTTTCATTTCATTCTAGGACACAATAGCCATGCATCTCTTAAAGCTATCCTCTCATAGCCTTAGGAGTGCAGCTAACCAAAAACACAGGAAAAATTTTATTTCAGAAGAGTGGTTCACTGCTTGTTTATCTGATTTGTCCCTTAATCCACAACGTGTATTTATTTCTTCCCTAGAAATATTGCAAAATAGCTTAAGGACAGGATGGCTCAAGGTCTGGTAATGGGATTTTTAGCCTTTCACACCCAGCTCATTTATCTGAGCATGGGTAGGTCTGCAGGTCAGTGAGTTGTTACCTGCTGACTCTTGTGTGGTGGCCCCCCAAAAAAAAAAAGAATGAGCAACTTTCACACGGTGAACAGTTGTCTACCCAGAAGTTATCTGCCAAAAGGGGATAGTAACAGAAGAAAAAAAACACATAGCTACATGGGAGTAGAGCCAAAATTTCTTTATGAGCACAAAAAAGGATTTTTCCCTGACACTTCTGAATTATGCTGGTAAGGAGATTTGAGGAAGCCACTACCATTCAGCCCATGTCTTCTGGGTAGAGATATATTTTACTGATTCCACACTGAATCAGATTTCTGTTGGACTTGCTCAGTGCTTTTTGTGGGCAATAGATTTGGAAAAAATAGGAATTCCCATCCTTTGAAGAAACACCCAACATTACGAAATAAAACTTCGAGAGATCAGTAAAGTCCAATATTGTGTCTATGAAACACTTATTTTTTTTATACTGAACACTGTAATAAAAACATAAAATCATAAGTTACATATATACACACAGTCACAAAAATAGCTGAATATGGTCTTAAATTAAGGCTGTAAAAAAGAAAGCAATAAAGCCATAATAATGCAAAAGAAGAAAGCTCAGGCAAGATACTTCATTTTGTTTAAAACTTCTTGGTTTATTTTTTTCTATTAAAAACATTCTGAGCAGCTCTTCCGGATGCAAACTTTGAAAGCGAAGCGTGGAAAGTGTCAAAACTGAGTCAGGACTGCAGGAGCAGACCTAGCCAGGATTTCTAGCTGCAAGTTTTACCTCTTGCTTTTTATTCAGTCTTGTGCTTCCCACCCCACACAAATATCTATATGGTTTAACCTGATCTAGAGCTTTCCAAAAGAAATTAAGTTTTACTATTTATGCTATTTCATCAGGTCTAGGATTAAATCATATTCTAATAAATAAATACATCTGTTACATTTAAGCAGCAGCTGAAAACAATCTTGCTATTTACTGCCTGGTTTTAGTAGACCACCATGGACAACCTTCAGCAAGCCAGACCTGTCCCCATGCAAGTTCTTAGTGCTCTCAGAGCACGCTGCAGAGACCTGCTGGAGACAGAGACACCCCAGAAAGGCAGTACAGGCAGTTCTGGCGATTTCCCATAGAAAGCCACCTTATTTCTTCCAAAGCCTCTCCCTCATCAACATAAGGACAGCCTTTATTCATAAAGATGCTCCTTCAGCAAAATAGTATGCTCTAATTACCCATTTGAGTACTACCTACTTCCAGATCAAGAGAAAGCCTGCTCTGACTCTACATATCTGGTTGTCAAATACCACCCCCTATTGGAATGTACTCTGAAAATCAGTAAGAAATTATTACCTATAGATGAAGGTGGTGCAACTCGGAAATAAATGCTCTTAGACCACTGCCCCAGCTGCTGCCTTTGAATTATACTCATTCATCGCCAGCAGAAGACTGCCCATGGGCCAGCCATCACAGAGCTGAATGAGCTAATACTAGGGAAACAAATACAAAAAATATTCACACCTCAGTAATAAATACTCATGAAAGCAAGCACACGAAGGTCCTTATGAATCATAAACCATGATCCACTTCAGGCCATGCAATAGAATTCATGAAAAGAAAACAGCCAACAACCAACCCAAAAAACCCACTCCAGAGGAAACCAAAAAAGTACAATGTAACAGAATAGCCTTAAAGAATTGCTAAAAAGCAGAAGCATCCAGAGATTGCTTAAAAATAAGTGCTTAATCTTAGTTCTCTCATTCCTGATTCTCAAAACCAGCATGCCAGTACCTGCAAAATCCAACCTTGCATACTACTTCCGTAATACTAAGAGATACAAATACTAAGATTCCTAATACTAAGAGATACAATAAACAACCTCACCAGAGAGGCTGCTTTTATGATATATTACTTTCTCCCATTTCTCAGTTCCCACTAAGCCTTAATTGCTCCACAGGTGTGAATTAGATAATCCCTAATGTTCTAATTGATTAGCATATTTAAATTAAAGTTAATTATCACCTGATATTTACTTGAAGTTTGATGCTTCTGTTTCAGACTTCAAAAATATCTCAAATGTGTCCATTTTTTCCCAAGTTTATAAAAATATTTCTCTAGATCATCACGCCTGTATCAATGCCAATAAAACAACAAATAAGGTACCTGTTTCATGATTCTTCATCTGTAATTTGCATAATTCATGTGCAAACTGGATCGATAATTACATGTACAAATTAGGTGAGATTTGGTCTGCATGGGCATTTGCTTGTATAACACTTAACATTCATGCCTCCTATGAGTACAGTAACATTTAATAAAATTTACTGCATACCACATTGCTGTCTGAAGAATATTGCCGTGTGTTACTTACTCAGTGTATACAGTCAGTTTTCCTATGTGCCTGAATGTTATGTATTTAGTATCATTCATGATACAAGGCAAAATTTTATTAGATATATAGGTGCTTGGTTTGATTTACTAGAACAGGTAGAACCACATAATTACTTGGCTGGAAGGTCATCCAGTCCAACACCCCACTGTTTTCTGGAAAAATATAACATATACAACTGTAGGAAATCTGCGTGAAGGCGTTTCAGATGCGTGGATGATGCAGGGAAAACAAAATGCAGAATGTGAGAATCCAATCCTGTATCACTTACAGTGTTAAAATAAAGAAAAGACAATTCCTGGCAGTTCAAGTTTCACAGATTTCTGTACCCTACATCACTAAAGGTCCCCGTGCCTTTGGAAACTTCTGTTCATTTGTTTAGGTTAAACCAGTTCTTAGCACATTCAGCTAAACTGAAACAATCCCAATTTAAATTGAAATAATAGTATTCATGTTGAGATGTAGTTCAGCAGTTCCATAGTTTTAAGATGATATTTCAAGCTAAACCAGTGAAGTTTTCTTGTGTAGTGGTATTTTTTACCTAGCTGATACTTAGCTTTTACAGAGAGCATTGCACATCTCAGAAGGTAAAAGCCTCAGACCAAAGTTATGCAGGAGTTGACACCTCTCCTGTAAATCAGGCAATTAATTTCCTCCTAACAAGCCCTGAGTAAAGCTCAGTAAATCATTTGCCAACACTGCCTGACACCAGCTAGAGATTTGGTACAGGGAATGCAAATCCATAGGCACCAGGACGGATTGCTTGGCTGTGGGCAGGTGGAGGGCAGTGCTGCTGATGGCAGTTTCCGGGATCTCTTCTGGCATCTGCCCGTGCTCTACGTTTAAGGAATGGCCCAAAGCCTACTGGACAAGCAGTATGTATGTAGCACTGCACATCGGTCTGACCACAACTTGACTTCCAGATGTGCTGTGCTAGGGGTTAACTTCACCCTGTAAGCAACAAAAATTCCCAGCATCCATGAATGGCTACAAAGAGAAACTGCTGAAGTCTGCAGAGCAGTCGGCCTCTTTTAAGTGGAAACTCCCTTTGCTGTAAGTGCACAGAGCATGGTGTTGGGCTGAAACGGGATGGTTTCATTTGCAACAAACAGCCCACTGCTGGACCACTGGTGACACAAAGGTCAGCAATGAGTATCCTGGGTGGAAATGCTATAGCAAATCCAGCGCCTGCTGCAATCAGATCACACTTGTGCAGGCCTAAGGTGAGAGAAAAGCCAATTTAACAGTATTTCATCAATGTAACATCAGAGCAAAACTGTGCACTGCTGAACGGCCATCTCAATAACAAGTCATGCTCGGGGTGGGGTAAACACGTGGGTGGGGATGAGAGAGAATAGGTCTTTGTCAGAGATCGCGCCAGGGCTCCAGATCAAAACATTCTTCAGCCTCGGAGGGGATTCACCATCCAAACTCCGATGCAAACCTGAATCTCATTGCTACTCCTCTCAGCACACTGAGCTAAATCAAATTCCCATGCGCGAGACTGAAACACGAATCCCAGTTGCCTAGCTTGGCCCCATCTCTAATTTGTAATATTATCAGTAATAAGCTTTCCAAGGAAAAGTGAAGGGGCATCACACATCTGTCACCCTGTACATAAAACATGCTGGACCAAATTCTTGCATTTACATTTTGCTATCGAAGCCTACAGAAAGATGTTGATTTAAGCAGTAGGGGCTCTGCGCCTATGTCTCTGTAGATATGCATGTTGTCTCTGTGCCAAAGCCAGAAATGAAGTCTTAGGGTTATTGAGGCAGAGGAAGCTATTGAGCTCGAGAGAGATTGGAATAAACTCGAATCCGAGTGTTTTTACTAGGATTTCTTTCACGGTAATGAAGGCTTTTGCGTTAATGATTTTTCACACAAAGGGGTGGCCAGTCAGGGTACACAAGTGTGCAAGTATGTGTGTAAGGGAGGTGAGAGATAGAGGTAAACCTGAGTAGCTTTACACTAAAATTAAATCAATCTTTTCCATAAAACAGATGTTACGGTTCCCTTTAAAAAATAATTAAATTAAAAGTGAACAGAAATGTTTAGGGGAAGGAATTTGGGGCTGGGATTTTGGCATTAGTAATTCCCTATACTTAATCCATAAAAGTTTTCTTTTATGTTTACAGAAGGGGGTTAAAAAAAGAAGCAAGTCTGTTACTAAAGGATTTTAAGATACAGTGGAGATGTGAAAGGCACAGAAGATTTTCATTTCCTGTGTTATAGGGTGCAAATAATATCAGTATGAAAAACCTGGCAGGAAGATTTAAGATAGCAGTTTTTACATTGATAAGTATTTGTTCATTTCCTGACAACAAAAAATATAAATCTCTTCAGAAATTAAATACCCTGGCTTGTTGAAGCACTTTTGTGACGTTCTGTGGTAGACTGGCTTCCTTTCATTGGAAATCCACAGCTAGAATAATAATCACAGCATCAGTTATTATACTTGTATCAGTTCTGTGCGGCAAGAGGCTAATACAGTGTATGGCCGAATTCTCCTACTTTTGTGTCACTTATTTTCTCTGTGGGCCAGATTTGCATTTTAATGGAAGTAGTTTATAGACTTCTTTGCTGCCTTCATAGTGCCACAAGTGGCATCATTAAGTGAGTTAAGCCGGATTAATGCTGATAGTGAAGTCAGATAATACAATAACAGAGGCCTTCATTTCCATTTGGATTAGGTGAAGAGAGCAGGCCTGTCTGGTGCAGGGTGATAATTTGTAAGCGCGATATGTTGTACTTGAGAGGATAAGATTAAATTTAGTGGGTTTAACTGTCATCCCAGTAAGTCAATTACTTCATCTTTTCAGGCTTTGAATTTCTTTTATAAATAAAATAAATGGAATATTGAGCTGCTCCACAGCCATTTCGAGCTTCCATGAAGAAGAATTACACATGCTGGGCCAAAAAAAAAAAAAGAGAGAGAGAGGGAGGGGAAAAAGGGTTTCTGATTCGGCTCCATAAACAAAATATAAACTGCATTCAAGTGCCAGCATGGCAACAGCTCAGGAATATTGTCCGTCTCTCATATCACAAGCATGACAGATTCCATTGTGACTTTAGTTTATCCATAATAGGAAATATTTATGTTGTGCCTGGCCTTTTCTATTTGTATCTATCAGATTGTAGAAGGAATACACTAAATTACTGATCCCTGCTATCATTTAACTCTTTTACTTTTTTCCTCTGCTTTCTATCTCCTGTATATTTAATGCTTACACCTTGCTGCTAAGAGAGTCTCAAATGGAAATAAATAAAGGAGATCTGTTCGATTTTGATTCGTATCAGATAAAACCTTTTTTAATTCTCCTGTCTTCTCTCCTTGTCTCCACCCCCATTTGGACACCAAATCCCTGCAATACCATTTCTTGGGCACGGAAAGTTTGACAACAAGCTTGCTGTAAATTAGATACAGATAGATAAGCACCAACATCTTCATTTCTATCCACAGACCCAGAATACAGGTGGTGTCAAGAGATGCTAGCATCTCAACAGGGGAGTGCTTATCCACAACAACAGACAATTTCAGAAGCCCCCCAAACTCAAGACCCATATATAACACCATTTATAAGTCCTCTGCTTTCTCCTGTGGTTCCTGCTGTGGGGCATTATCACATGCAAGGGGAAAGAAACCTCTGCTAGCCTCTTTTAAGCTATTGATAAAGCTCAGCACTACAATGAACTGAAGTCTTAATGACTGCTGTGGCAAGGTGCTAGGTACCCTTACCTCCCACTGATGTTGAGAAAATCTGGCATTTATCTCCTGGGAGGGAGGAAGGACATAGCTAAAGGCTAACGAAAGTTCTCTTCATTCCCATAAGAATACTTGGCACATGGACCATTAACTAATTCAGTCAAATGAGCATCCGAAGGCCCTAGCATTAAAGGGCACTTTACAGAAGATGCTCAGCAGCCTGCAGGACTAAATCCTTTGTATTATCCCAGATAGCCCAAAAAGGCAAGGCACTCGGAGAGCAGACCAAGAGAGATGGATAGATTCAGACAGGTCTGCCTAGGACGTGTGTTTTTATTTTCCTGCAGCTTTCACACGTGGTACCTCTCAGATTTCACTGGGAACTAAAACTGTGGTACTACAAAGCGAAAGGCACCCTTCTGGGTTGTTCTGGGTAAGGTAAGTATATACTTTGACGCTTATTCTGTGCCAAGGAGCAAGGTATTTTCCACACAATTAAGCTGACACAATCCATAAGTAAATAACTATTTGCAATGGGCACTTATGGCATGCTTGCCTCTCTTTTATGCTAATATACATCACTCGTAGCTTCCCAAAAGTCAAAGGAATCACCCAATGACCAAACCTGTAAGACAACGCGGTCTTTTCATGATACAAAGTTATATGAAATAAAATGTGATGTATCAAATCACAGAATCTGTATTTTAAGTGGAGGGCACAATTTAACATACAAAGATTCCTCTCTAGGTAGGAGACATTTAGCGAAGAAAGTTGTGCTTTGTAAAGTGTTAAATAACTCTGATTTCATAATTTCATGCCACAGTTTGATGGTCAATTTGACTTTCAGGTATCTTAAAATCTGACTAACCTCTTTAAATTTTTCTTAATAGCTGACATTTACATCTTCCCATCTTTTGTTTTTGAATGATTTCTATAATTACTTATATAAAGACAGTAAATTACTTTAATATTCACAGGTTTGATTTGCTGATATATGGAGTCTATAATCAAAATCCCGACCCTGAGTGTTCTTACAGATATCAGTGTCCCATTTTCTCTCAAATTAGCAATGTCACGCAAGCTTTGAGAGGCTGTAATTACAACCTCAACAGAGCAGAAAAGCCCCAGCAGCCAGCCGGCCTCATTCTGCTCAAAAATGAGTCTTCCCTTGTCTTTAACATTGGGGAGCTCTTCCTTCTTGCATCCGAGTGTTGTGACTATGATCCAAATTCTGCCTTTTTTTGGACCCAGCAAAGCCACAGTTTTTTTGTGCAAATGTCAGTATGGCAGAATTTGACCAGCTTGACTTTAATCTGCCCTGATTTGTCACACAGTTCTGCCAATTGAGTTCCTTAGATGGTATGGAAAATTGGTGCTGCTTTTCTCCAGAATGCGTGTTTGCAGACTAGCACAGCCTACGGACAGTCAAGTGCACAGTAAACAAAGAGCACAATAGCTCAATGTGTTTGTCACTACCAGCTGTGCTACTGGTCTCTAGTTACCAGGTTAGCTAAGCTACTTCAGGTAAATTAGACTACATGCCAAAGTTAGGTACCTAGACATCTTCCTTTGCTGTGCTATCTGAGCATCTCACTAATACTGTGGTGTGGAATAATTACTAAATTGGCCAAGAATACAAAAATACAGCATTGTTCACACATTAAGGAAAGTCATAAAATCGAGAGGCTTCTGAGGTAGAATACAGCCGCAGCTAGCACACGAAGAATGCAACATCTGTGATTCCCTGTACAAGGTTGTTTGCGAAACTACACGAGGGATGGAACGGAACGCGCTTGTTCCGTGGCCTTCCCTTGTGACGAATAGCAGATATGGGGACAAGATGGTACTACGGAACTGATAAGCGGCCTACAAGCTACCCAAGCCAACATTTCGTCAAATGTTGATGAAATGCTGTCCTTTTGTGCGAACTTTGCTCACCACAATGTACTAAAACACACCTCCATCCCGGAGGCTATCCGCCCCCGAGGTGTGAACACTCCTCCTTGAATACATTAATCATAATAAAAGTACGTATGACTAAAGTCACTCAAACTCCACTTTGAAGATAAAAAAAAAGTATAAAAATAGCCCAAGAGAGAGGGGATGTCAGGGAAGACACCATCGCGAAGAATTCCACCGCTGATTTCCGGGATCAGTCGACGGGCTGAGCCTCTCTTCCCCCCCATAGGGATGCCTTTGGGTAAGACTTCGATTACACCGAGCGCTTTCTCGGGGACTTAGAAATTTCTCTAGAGAATCTCTACCCTACATTTATAGCCAGGCTGTATCGTTTATAATTTGTCACGCGTTTATATACTTAACAATATCTTTATTTGCACGTGCTTTGCAGACAGTGTATTTATCACCGGCAATCCTAAAGAACCTGTATATCTGTTGTTTAAATAAACTGCACTGTTTAAGTAGCTAGTCGTTTCGCTTTCTCACTGAATGCGACCAAAACTCGAGAGAGGCCGTGCTAGTTCAGGAGCACGACTAGACTGAAGGTGCAGCCCACTATTAGTGTATCCAAATCGTGATAGTTTAATACATATTAAACGCGATTGGACTGATAGTGCTGAATTGGGCATCACTCAGAATTTAAACCTAGCCGCACCTAGCCTCCCACCTCGGTGAGGAGTGTTAGAACGCAAGCGGGTTTATCTTCTGCCAAAACCGCTTGGCCCCGTTTCACGCAACATGTGGTTACCATCGCAACAAATCTGAGAAGTAAGAGGGTATTAGCCTTCATTTTCTAGGAAGTGAGTCACACAAAGAGATACGGGCAGGTTTAAAAGTAGTCACGATGATAAAAAATGCAGAGAAGTTAGTAATAAGTCAATAAGCCTCCTTTGTTAATTTTTTCTCCTTCCTCTTCTCAGGACTCAACTGACCTGCTTAGACTATGATGTAAATCTCCCAGGGGACACCTGCTTTATATCTTTTGCTCTTTAAATATTTTTCAAATCAGTTGTTAAGTCATATTAGCAAGCGGTAGCCCTTATGCCCAACGAAGCACCTCAGTGACTATGTAATGTTACTGTTGGTAAGGCTGAGCAGAAGCTCTGTGCCTAGCTCAGCGAGGAAAGAGGGATTTCTACAGACATCTGCAAGGCTAAACCCCACTCAAGATTCTGTCTGATGAACAGCTCAGTCCAAAACCTTGGTAAGCTTCACTTTCTTTGAAAAGAAAGGAGAAATGTGTGGAAAGCCTTTGCCGTGCAGGAGTCCAAATGGACTGTCATTGTCACGATGAACACTAAAGGACGAAGTCAATGGGGTTGTACCAGTGCATATGAGATCCTTAGGGCCAGCTGTCACCCCACCTTACACGGGTTTTGTAGAGATGTAAAGTCTCTGAGGCTGTTGAGGTTGTTTTGGGCTAGTTACTTAAAGGTACTTGAAATTTACGTCTTCGTGTGTCATACAGGGCTGGTTGAACTAACACTTGGCCAGAACATATAGAAACATTAAGTTCTCTTAACTGCCAAATATGGCTATTTCTGAATCAGTTCTCATCTGATAAAGGACAGCTTTGCTTTTAATGATATCAGAAGCAGAAGCCTGTATATATGTCATCCATCAGTCGTCTTAAAATGTATGTGTGTTTGAAGAGAGACCGAAGCGAAGACAGAGGTGGATCCGAAAAAGCTACATCAGTATCTCAATTTAGTTTTAAGTGACTCTACATGGGCAAATATTAAATTGTGTGACAGGGAAGGTTCTGTCCCTGCCAAGCTTTAGCTAAAACCAGGTCTCTCCTTGCTGTGTTTCTGTTCTGCAAAGCTCAGGAGGTTTGTTAAGTTTGTATTAGACAGCTTTGACAAACGGTTGTTCAAAAATATTTTAAGCCTCCTAGACACATGATAAAGAAACATGTATATTAAAAATGCCATACAAAAATGAGGGTTCTCAGGAGCTGAAAGCAGACACCTGTGCCAGCAAGACTCAAAAGGAGAATTTCTACCCATGAGATCATGTTGTCCCATTCACAGTACAGAACAGAGTGAAAGTCTGGGAATTCAAACCCTTTTGAGCATGATACCATAGCTGCAACAGGAGGTGCAGATTTACAGATTTGTAGAGTGGTTGATATGCTTTTGTATTTACCAAAGCATAATGTCTTGTACATTAAGTCAAGTTCTCCAGTATAGAACAGTCTGGTTTTATCATGCAGTTAGTAAAATGCAGCATAAAATCCATTTTAGCTATTGCAGTGAAGATCATTTGACACTAACAGCAGCTCCCGACGACGGCTGAGTTGAAGTCAGGCGCTTACAGACTGCAAACATTTCTCCTCCAAGACTGAAGGAAAGCAGGTACGGCAGAAAGGAAAAAAAATCCCAGTCTGTATATAAATGTGAGCCCAGCTGGGGTGTGCTGTCCTTTGAGGTTGGTATCAATTAACGAAGCCACTGAGCAGGTCTGGAAAACCATAAGGGACCAGCCTTCAGAAAAAAGTGCAAGGATTAGGGAGGGCAAAAATGAGTTGTAAGGAACTGCAGCCAGCTATCCCATGGACTGCTGAACACTGCATACATATGACGTGTGAGCAGTAGCATTTGAGTCTAGAGTGGGCTAAGACCACTGAGTACCAGGCTCATTGTACGTGAGCATCATCGCTTTTTTTGCTTCTCCCATCCTTCCTCTTTTAAGATGTATTATTGTTTTAATATGCAGAAGATACTGGTTTAAGAAGAGGAATGAGAAGAATTTTTTCAAAGAAAGAGGAATAAATGGGTGTGAACTGGGTAACGTAGTCTGATTTACATGGTGGGGAGGGTCAACAAGAGGGTTAGCAGGAGGTGTGCATGCAACTACATCAGTTCTGCAGCCAACTAATCCAATCTCTAAACTGCATCTAAGAAAAACCTACCTGCCAGAAGGAAAAAAGTACAGAACATTGCAGCTGCGTACTGAGGAAGCTAATGGAGCATTTTACGGATGAAAAAAGAGTGCAGCAAGCCTAGGTCAATAAAGATGGGCTGAACATTAGAAAGGAAATTAGTGTAAATATACAATAATAGGAATAAATATTACACAATGATCCATTTGTGCAGATTTGGGTGCAGAAAATAAGTAATATTATGATGTTTCTTGAGTGTGAGAACATTCACCTAGTGACTGTATTATAATACACATGTACAATGTTAGTTTTACAGTTCAATATGCTGCCTTTTCCTTTGCATCTTTTAATTTTTGAAGGTAGAATCATGACTTTTCTGAATATAGCTCTGTCTGGGGAATTTTTAAGCCTAATATTGTATGCCCATGCGCATGGAAGAATGTCCATATGTACCTCATAACATTTCCACATGCCTCGCTGCATATAATAGAAACGCTTTCAAAAGATGCTGTTACTTTAAGGATTGACTTGTCATATATTAAAATTATATCTGTCAGATTCTCAAGATTTAGAGAGACCCTTGGACTCAAAGTGCATGGATTGCCACATATACATTGGTTTAGAAGATTTTATCACATGTTCTACATGCCTGGCGTCAATTTAACCAATTCTCAAATTTTGTATCACACTTTTTTATAAGATTTTCTTTCTTTATAAAGAAGGTTAAGGTAATTTACTCACCATGTTTATTATATATGAAGTTGTTGAAATAATGAGGGCAATAAAATTGAATTTAGCATTGTCTTTATTGGTATGAAGGTTACATTCATAAGCTTTGTTTGTTTTAATAGGTTTATTGTACAGTTTTAGGCATATGCTATTATGCAGCGATGGATATGCTTTGAATATTTTTGTAATTGTGGGTAGTATAAAAGTCATTTTCTGTTAGATTGCACAAATCCATTACATTAGTAGAAAGATACATTATTGTAATAGGATTAATGTGCAACACATAAACATGATCAGTAATATTCTTTTTGATAAATTATCTCATTTTAATCACTTGGAATGTAGAGAGATTTCAGGATAGTTCCATCTTTGATTTGCATAATTGTATTACAGACAGACAAATTGCATTATATTCTTCATTAACAATAGATGGCTTGTATAACTATTGTATTTTTGAAGGCACTGCTCTTATGTTCATCCTGTAATTTGTCATTTTATGACACCACTGTTCAGCTTAGTTTGGAGAGAATAGAAACTAAAAGATTTTTTGATTTCAGCGGAGTACAGTAATATCTTTGCGTTCAACTGTAATGCGGCAAACTATTGTTTGTTTTAACAAATTATAATCCAACAGCTAAAGTTAGTTAAAAAATATTCTTCTCATTTGTGGCAGATCCCACATTCATGGACTTTCACAGCAAAGTGTCAGCACTTGTAAATGAACTTCAATATAGAAACACAACATGAAATTAAATTAGATCCATCAGAATGTTTTCTACTTCTCTGCTTGGGCTCGCTCTCTCCCTTTCGTGTCTTTTCTCCTTTACACATGCACAAACGCACAAACCCATGCTCTGTCTAGCTTTCACTGAATTCTTTAGGGTTTTGTAATTCCATAGGCTAACTAAAACAGCTGAATTGCAAATTATATCATAAAATGTATTATTCATTTGTTCAATGGCAAATCCTTCTCTTTTAAAATGGTGTGTTTTCTCTATGAAAAGCTAAATACTCTCAAAGATATTTTAGGATAAAACAAATTATTTTTTCATTTGTGTCTACCCAAGCCTCTTTCAATCATTTTTGAGTGCTAAGAATACCAGTAAATTAAAAGTTAGTAGCTTGAGACAGGTTTGCACTCCTACCAAATCAAAAACGGCTTCTTGTTTTAGAAAAATCTAATTGTTGCACTCTATTAGGGCACCTTGAGCATTGTGATTCTTTAAAAAGAAATTAGGTTTAGAAAGAAATTATTATGGCTAAATCACAAATAGATACCTTTGTTTGATAATGAAACACAAAATTAAGTTCCCGATTTAAATGCAAGTCAGAAATCAGGCCTAACTCACTGAAGTTTGCTATGTTAAACAGAATTGTAAAAATCTGGGGCAACACTCTTATAATTTGATCCTAAATTTAGGTTGTTAGTTTAGGTTCCAGTCCTACAAGAGCATATTTATTGCTGCACATAATAAGTAATTCTATCAATGCTGGTATAACCAGTCTCAAATGAAAGCGTGACTCTATAAAGCCGATGGGAGTATGGCTACGAGTCCAAAGAGTACAGGGTTTTACCCTCTTCACCTACCTACTGGCACAGCGCTGGTCTCCCTAATAATGCTTTTTTTTTTTTTTTTTTTTTTACTTCAATACTTCAACACTGAAAATAAACTTTACGGAGATGGGAAAAGGAGAAAATATTTGGACCACATTTTCCTTCACCAGCTAAAATACGTTACATTACTACAACACTTTTGAAGCTTGTAACATGTTTTATATTTCGTGACTAATTTTTGAAAAATGTGTCAAAAATAAAATAAAAATCTATATCTTGCATTTTTTCATTCTTCTGGAGAAGAAACGTATAAATTTACCAAAACACACGTTCACACAAATCTGTTAGAACTCCGTGCATCTTCTATAGAATAAAAAGGATAAAACTGGTACAACAGAGGTAGAAAAATATACCTAAATCTATACGCAGGGAACTGAACAAAAACTCTTAACCTGATTTGGTTATGCTTTGTAAAGTTATTCTCTTTAGTTTTTTCAAAATGGCATTCATGCAAGTTGTCTTTGCCCACCCCAATCCTGAAAGTATGATGAGATACTTTTGCAAAAGGCTGAAGGTTAATATTTTTCTATCTGTCTTCTGGAAGTCTCTTTGAATGTCTCCACTGTGGCTTGGCAAAATCTTAGTGCTCCAATAAGGGAGGATAAACATTATCCGCACCATCACATGGCCTCCATGGCCGACTGCATACTGAGAATTAACAGTTAATGAACTCCGCATATGCAAGGACAGTTTCTGAAACAGACTGGCAAAAGGAGATCACATCCTAGAGCTAACGAATTAGAAAACGTATAAAATTCAGAGTCTGCTTGCAGATAATTCCCAAACATAAAAAAGAATTACATTTGCAAGCAATTTATGACCAAGAAATTGCCAAGCAGCATGTACATTTACATCAGCTCTGTCAAAAGTGGTTTTCAAAATGTTTCACCACTGATATCTACAGCTGACCTCCCCAGCCCACACAGCATCATACATAGCTGATGTGTCAATCTGGGAGGTTTCTATACCGCCTGACACCTCAGATCAAACACAGAGACGTAGTGATTTTTTCAATTCCAATGTTTTGTATGTTTTGTAAATGCAAGGCAATTGAGATTTAGGGTAATACATATTTAACACTCTAAAGAACACCAGGAAACACCTTTTTGCTGCTTATACTAAATAGTCAGAAGTCTCACAAAATGAGTAATGTGAAAAATAAGCTTACGCTATTGCTTACCATCACAGTAACTCCTCTAATCAAATACACGCAGGCCACACTTTTTCAGAAAAACAATTCTTTAGATTGTTTGGGGAAGAGAAAAACGGTCACATCCTCACCACTGCATGAAGTGATTGCACCTCTGTATTTGGCACTGGGGAGGCCGTACCTCAAATACTGTGTCCAGTTTTCGGCGCCTCACTACAAGAAAGATATTGAGGTGCTGGAGTGGGTCCGGAGAAGGTCACCGGAGCTGGTGAGGGGTCTGGAGAACAAGTCTTATGAAGAGCAGCTGAGGGAGCTGGGATTGTTCAGCCTGGAGAAAAGGAGACTGAGGGGAGACCTTCTCACTCTCTACAACTGCCTGAGGGTAGTAGCCAGGTGGGAGTCCCTTCTCCCAAGTAACAGGCGATAGGACAGGAGCAAATGGCCTCGAGTTGCGCCAGGGGAGGTTTAGATTGGATATTAGGAAAAATTTCTTCACTGAAAGGGTTATCAAGCATTGGAACAGGCTGCCCAGGGAAGTGGTAGAGTCACCGTCCCTGGAGGTATTTAAAAGACGTGTAGACGTGGTGCTGAGGGACACAGTTTAGTGGTAACTTGGCAGTGCTGGGTTAATGGTTGGACTTGATGATCTCAAAGGTCTCTTCCAACCTAAATGATTCTTTGATTCTATGATTCTATCAGTTGCATGCACCATGGATCACTGCCAAATAAACTATTCCAGATTATCTCTCTCTGTAGCCTCCAGATGAAAAACCAGACCACCTGAATGAGATTTCACCCACCCTAAGCAGTCTGTGGGATCATTTCACACGGGACAAACTGAGCTTGGAAACGAGTATGGGGAGGCTTGATTTCTGCCCACCACTAACTCATCCTCTGACCTGAAATAAGCATATCCTGCTTTTACCTCTGCATGTATTGTTTGTTCTCTCCATTAAGTTGTCCCACTGCAGGTTTTTCTGCCTGTGTGATTCAACCATGGACATTAGAAAGATAAATAGGAAGCAATATTTTAGGATGTGTATTTATTCTTCCCCTAATAGCTTGCCGTCTGCCGCCTAACTCTTATCAATGCTGTTGAGGAAGTTCTCTCAGAGAGTATATATTGCAGCATCACTATTTTTAATTCTTGAAAGTCTTCCTTGCCCACCAAGAGGATAGTTACAAATATCAACAGAAACAAGAGCCACCACACATGAAAATATATCAAATCAGAAAAGAAAAAAAAGAAAAAAACCAAACCAAAAACAAAACCCCAAACCAACTCCTCCTTTTTCACATTTCCCTTAAAATCATTCCTCTCTCTTCTCTCCCTTTTTCAGGGATCCCTCTGAATAGAAAAATGGGATGCATATGCTGTATTGTCCGTATGGAAACTAAACATAACCCCCTTCAGGAATTAATAAGATTAAGTTACACTTCAGTGGGAAATCAGTGTACATAAATTAATGAAAATTTCCTGTGGATGGTGGTGAAGAAAGCCATACACTGTGCAAGTGAACTGATGCAAACAGGCATTTTATGATGAGGAGATTTACTGAAGAAGAATTAATAACACCCTTCTACTGTTTAAGACAGAATATGGGTAACCTTAAGTGTCCCCTGTGAGCCAAATGTTTTCTGTTGTTTCTGTAAATGAACCAGTGAGTGTGTTCTGATACTTCTATCTTAGACATCAGGTAAGAATTTTTTCCAGTTGTGAAACATGTCCCCTTCAGGCAATCACATTGGTATTTGTTTAAGGGTAAGAATGTGTTTAAATGCTTCTCTGATATTTGGCTTCAAAACCTGGCCAACATCTGCTATTGTCTTACACATACTTCACTGCAGGAGAACACCAGCTACCGTCGAGTAAGCGGTCATCAGAAATTCTCTCTTGTCCTTAGCTATCTTACTAATGGTTGTATCTTTCATTCCCTAGTCTTCTAGGCTCTCCGTATTCTTTCATTTCAGGCTCACTATTAGCCAGAGGATGCACAGAAATTAATTTAATCCTGTTACTGGGAGGTTACTTAGTTCTTTCAGTCCTAGCATCAGCCTTTTTTTTATTTTGATATTGATAGCAAGGATACTTTTGAGACAACTTTTCAGAGATCATCCTTGGAGAATGGTCTTTATCTTGAAAAATGTTTTTTTTTTCCCCTACCAGAAGATGTCCCAAAGTGGTACCGGACATCTTCTCTGCAGGTCTATATATAGGCTACATACAGATCTGGGAAATGCAGTTTCTTTCTCTTCCAACTTCTATGTGCTATTTTTGCTTGCTGTTGAACAGTGATTTTAAGTACAGATCTTTGAATAAAAGCTATATTCAAATCTTGGCTACTTTAAGTTAAATATTCTTCTAATTAGGTTTATTCTTTCAGCTAGAGGAAGGAAAGGGCATTTGGGTTGTCTGCAAGATGTTGAATTTATTAATGTGTTGTCTAGTGCACTTTAAAGTATCAAAGAAGAAAGCTTCCAAAATTTCCATAGGGATGCTATTTCCCTATTTATTGAAGCTCACTTTTAGAGCATTTTCTAGCATTTGCATGTGCCTATTTTATATTCTGTTACCCCTAGTTATGTTGTACCTAGGATCACTAACTACTAATTTATTTTCATGGTTAAAGCAAACCCAATATTATTTGATCAAATAGTCATAACACGTTCGAGATTCCCACATGTGAGATCATGTTTGGTACTTTTATTTACATTTATTACATTACATTTACTTACATTTATTGTAGTTGTTGGAGCTCTCAATGCTTTTAAAATTCTCCTTGTGATGTGCCACTGTTAAGTGGAATTTAAATATCTCACCATCAAGTGAAGTGACTGTTTTATATACTAGAAAATTATCTTAGAGATACCAAAATGCATCATTGTGCTCTTATTCTTTGCCCCAAGGTGCCGTAGGAAGTGTCCAGTCACTTTAGACAAATGGAACGATGACTGTTAAAGGACTTAAGTGCATTTAAAATTTGGTCCTGAATAAGTGATTGTTTCTAACTCTGGGAAACATGAAGAACTTCCGTTGTTCCTTTCAAAAGTTGTGTTAAAGGCACAGATCAAAATAAAAGAAAACCTCTGAAATATTTAGGTAGTGGCACCCTACAGGGAATAAATATAACCACAGGAACAAGAACAATAGGTATTTTTTCAGAGTCCCCATTGGAACTAATACTTAGCTCTAGATCAAACACAGGGGCTATTCTGGGATCTGAAAATGGGCTTCCAAAAAACCCCAGTGCTCACAGGATTTGTGTTTCCCTTTTAACCACCAAAACAAACACTCCATAGACCTATAAGCAATGGTTTTATTTCAAATAACAGTAAATGGCCTTGTAAGGTCAATATATTAGTTTTTCTCTAGATATACAGTTTCAATAGCAAGCGATGCATGAAGTCTGTTAAGCCTTTTGAATTGTCTATCAGTTCTGGGAATTATAGATTTTAACCCATATAGATACTTGGCTCAACCACAAAATGAAAAATCATTAGGAAAAAAGCACTGTATATTATTACTCCAATATGTATTCGTGATTTAGAATTGGCATTTCAATACACAAAAAAAGTTCCCAGAATCATCCAGCTACATGCAAATGGGTTCTATAAATACTTTAAATAGCAGAACCAAGAAAGCTCATCAGAATTTACTACTCATCCAAGTGTATATAGCTTTTTCTATTACACATCCATAAACACTCTTTGTACTTCTACAGTTGACTGAATCAAAACATGAGAAGATCTGAAAACACTATTGTAGCTTTCTTTAAGTTGTACTACTACCATAATATGTTCCCTGGTAGTGCACAGGCCATATTCTGTAAATAAATGTGTGTTTCATTTTCAATTGGAATTTCATTAATCAAACCACAGTAATAGTGGAGTATTTAAAACACATTTCTCTCAAAAAGTGGGTAGAACATGCCAGCAAACTACTGATACAGTCCTGCTGCATAATTATTTAAACCATCTGAGGAGATGGCCTTCTGCCTTTGGATTTCACGACAGTCTGGGCTTGAACTTCTTCCCTAAAGTTTCTTTCCTTCTTCTCTAAAAAGAGACTTTAAGAGCAACTCCAACACAGTAATGAACTCTCATATCTCCCCTTCTGGGAGTCAAACTAATTCTTCTCCCCATTTCACTCACAGGGAAATTCAAGCAGAAAGAGGTAGGTTAATACATAGGTGCTATATCTATGAATCAACCCTTTAGTAACCATGTCTTCAGAAGTGTTGGCAACTGCCAACATTATATACAGCATTTCATCTGAAGTTAGAAAAGTATTTTATGGATGAAGAAATAGGAATACAGAGAAGAAAGTGACATTAAAATGTCCTCCATTCAATGGGCTGGAACGACCACAAAATATCCAGTGTCCAAAACCTTTGCCACCACCTTCAGAAAGTAACAACGGGGAGCCAGTGACCTGGACACCCAAATGGTATCTAACATGAATACACTGCAACTGCAGCACAACCATCAGTAAGTGTTTCCTATATAAAGATGGATTGTACCTGAAGCTTTCAGTTAAGGTGCAGGTAGCTAGAGCACAACTGCACAAAGACTTTCTTGATTCCCAGGTATACCTATAGCCTTGACGTTTGCAAATTTAGGACATAAATCAACACTGTGTCCATTAAAAACAACCAGCACTTGCTATCAGGTTCATATTTTGGTCCTTAGTATACAATGCTGTAGGTAGAGAGAGGGAAGGAACAAAAGGGAGAAGAATTACTACCCCAAGATTCTCTGAGGATTTCAGGCAGAACAATAAAAAACTAAATTAGCTTTTTCATTTTTATCACCTGATGAACATAATTAGCAAACAGTGCATAATGACAGCAAATAATGGTTCTCTTTTTTCCCTTATTAAGATAGCTTAATGACTGTATTTTCCCACAGTCTTAAAGCTGTGCTGTATTTACCAGTTGTACTTACCTGAAAAATGTTTTGTCTGTCAACATTGAAGTTAACAAAATGCTTAACTACAGTGCATAATGATCCTAACACAAAGCAGCATTCAAGCTGAGCATGGAGATTTTCGCAGCTCTCACTGTGTTGAAACCTCTGAGACAGCAACTCAGGAAAGAAATGTGATGTAGCAAAATTTAATAATTCACTTCTTCTTCCCTGTATGATGACTAATAAGCAACCTTCATTTGTGATGTGCTTCTTTCTTTTATGAGTTTCACTATCCGTGTATGAATCCCAGAACAACCATCCAGAGAAGCCTGATGGTAGAACTGCATTTTAATGTAAGCACTTTAATATACAGCTTCAGGATCCAGGTACCCTCTGGTAACATTGAACTATCCCTTTGGGTTTCAAGGTTGTGAATAAGGTTATCAAGCTGGCTTCCTCTATACTCACACTGAGAGACCTTGCAATTAAATCTGGGGAAATGGATTTGCTGAATTTGCTAGTGTTGAAGTCAGCTTTTTGCAACAGGAACAAGATGCAAAATGTCTTGTCCAATGACAGAGTTTTCATGCTATATCTTCAGCAGCAAGTGACACTGATTGCATTGGCAGCTATTGCTATCTACTGCCAGACAAAACAAATTCAAACTAATTTGGATGGAGTATAAAATATACCTCTCCTCAGGGCACAGTCTTGCAAGACCCCTGGAGACTGAACTCCCATTGATTTCCCTTGATTTAAAAGGTACAAATGATTCGCATGACTAGATACAGAATGGATAAAGATGGAGAACAGCAGTGATTCTGGTATCAACCTAAAACCTCTCTGACTCTCACTGTACGGCCATCCTTTTATTCATCTTTCACAGCTGTATCTAACAGAACTATTTACTTTCAAGGATCTTCCCAGCTTATCATATTTTACCTACTGTTTCCCATTCATGGCCTAAATGTCAACTTCTGTCTCTTCCAGATGTCTGTGTTCCTCCAATATCTTGTTGTTATATGAAGAGATCAGAAGTATCTCTTAGTTCTTTTTTTCTACAGCAACTTGCCCAACACAACAGTCTGTAAGCAACATTCCATGGTCAATTAAAGCAAACAAAATACAGGAGAGAAACCTACAGAAAAGAAAAAGTACTATTCTTCCTTCTCAAATCGAGTGTTTTGGCAATCTGGGAAATAAAGATAATATTAGATCTGATATAGTCCTATACTAGTTGAATCTTTTGGGAGATTTAACACTAACGTTAACAATAGAGCACTTCCTTTTTTTCCTTTTTATTTCATTCCCTGATAACAGACATTAAAAAAACCTCTGCAGCTTTACAGAAAGACAGCACGTAGCACTTCATCCTCACCTAGATGATTAAGTTGGTAGTCTTTCTGAGGCTTCTAAATTGTGTGTTATTCCATACAGTTGTATTAGCTAGATATACATTATGCTGGTGAATGTACGGCTTCACTGATGGAAGGAGCTTTCCTCATGCCTGGTGAGGTATGGGAGACAGAAATATATGCCAGGAGACGTACCGTGTTTTGCCAATCTTGGAAAAAGTGCAAAAGTTTTGGAGTTTTTTTGTTGTTGCTTTGTTTGGTTCTCTGCCCTTCCTGCAGAGGAAGAACTTTCATCACTAATGCCTCTTCCAAAGACCCACGGTTCACAGAGGTCCACAGCTCACCATGTGACTCATTCAGTATTTTACTTCTTTGGAAGGATCTATGACTGAGTCAGTAACAAAAGGGTTCGAAACTATGGTTGCAGGAAGTTCACTTAATTCTACTTTGATGTAGAGGTCACTATGTTAAAAAAAAAAAGATATTTGCTCTTACTGCCTCTCTTGTTACTTCTTTCATGGTTTTGTATTACTTCTTTCATGTTTTTGTTTTATTTCTCTCATCAGACAGCAGTGAGGTGTGAAATGATGGTGAGAAAAGACTTACCAGCCGCTCTTACTTCTGTTACAAAGCAGGACTCTGAATGCCAGATCCAACCATTATAAGGGTAGACTTTACCACACACATATTTCCTGTGTGGCTAGAAAAGATAGACACTGAACTTTATTAGATCTGGTTGACTCTATCCTCTCACTGCAATGAACACGTGGCACTGATGATCCTACTGTTTCTAACAAAAGCCCACTAAAGACATGTATTTAACAGCAGAGGATAATTCAGGGGAGAATCTCAGAAGAGCTCAGTCCTTCAGCAACTAGACTTTATGCCAACAAATAATCTGACAAGTAAAGAAACCTTGTCAAAACTAAGCTCGTGTAGCTTGAAGTATCTTATCATACACTCATCCTTTTTTCATCTTTGTCATGGCTATTTCTAAATAGACTTCAGAACTAGGGAAAAGACTCATGGCTTCTGGGCCAAGTTTTTCTGGGCATACTGAAGATCAATACGCCCTGTATCAAATGGAGTATTAATACCTATTGCAAAACCTGAATCATGTGTCTCGGGTACAAAGGAGAGACTGGAAGAATGAATGAGCATCCTGTACATGTAAATATGCACCTGCAAATACACACACAAATGCCTACTGATACTATAAATGTTATATAATATGCTGGCACTTGTTCAAAACTTTGAGGCTTTGGCATTATTTTAATCATTTTTCCATTGAAGTAAAGAAATTGCATGTATAATTAAACAGTTGTATTGTATTGTAGAAATAACCATGTAATGACATAGTTAGAAATTCTTGGTTTTTCATGGTAGTACCCAATATAATTACCATGTAATCTGCAGAAAGCAAACAAGGCTGTAATTATTCTGTAATCCAATTTAATTACAGGGTAACAGATTTGTTATTTCTTCCCAATAAAACCTACATGCAAAAGAAATAAACTGGTAGAGGAAAGATATTTTTCCTTTGAAGAAACTTATTTAATTTAAAAAAAATATGGTTCACTAGCATTTCTATATCAAAGGACACAACTGAACCTAGCTGTGGACGTCCCTCTGACCAAATCTTGCTGTGTGTAATCTGGTATCACTCCACCAGGGGAGATACCTTCTTTACATTTTTCTTTCCTTTTTTTGCTGATAAAGCTGTAACCCTTTTATTACAGTAACACCATATATTTGTATGATTCTGTAGTTACTGAGTTAAAAGCATAGTAAAAGGAAGTATTATAAGTATTCCCAAAATAGGCACTGTGTGAGTTTGGAAGTCATAGCTTCTCTATGCCACCTGCCACAGAGGATGAGCTGACTGTGTCTGTTCCATTCTCTGCCCCAACAGCTGCCATATTGTGTTACTGACTTGGACTGAGACCGTTCCTTTCTTTTTTTTGCAAAGTGCCCACTTTCAGCTACTCAGAGAGTCATTTTGGTTTTCCCAAAACTAAGCCATAACAGAAACAGCTACTTCTATTCAAAAAAGCCATTGGATATCAGATCATCCCGTAGACAGAAATTAAATATTTCTACAGGTTGCACTTGGGGTATTTTGTGACCCCACCCACATTCTCATTTCAGATCTGTAATTCCAGTCAAGTTAAATATTCTGATTTGATTTTTAATTAAAAAAAATAAAATAAAATTGTGAAGCACGCCACAGAAATCTGGAAGTAAATTGATGAAAGGCTATGCTGTGTGTACAAAGGGAGAGATGAATGCAGTAGCTTCCATTCATTCCTTCTGGAAGTTTGAATAAACTGTCAAGAGGTTTATGTCCAGCTTGAAACTTCCTAAAAATCTTGATTATCATATGACAGAAAATATTGTTTTCCTTTATATATGATATAAAAACACTTTTGAAAAAGCTGCTTCTAATTTTCTTTTGCTATCCTTAAAAAAAAAAAAAAAAAGCTTTTGATCCTGTGAGCTATTTCTACCAACCTGCTTCTGCTCCAGATATTTATTCTAGCCCACCACCACTTTCAGACTACATAAAATGCTAGCCTTGTGATGACAAGAACAGGTTTCTAAGCCAGCAATGCTCCGCTTTTCTGGACTGTGTACATTAAGGATATACACAAAGTCAAGACAATGTCACCAAAAGCCAAACTATCATCCTCAAGTGCTCCAACACTGCTCTCTTTCGTTGCTTCAGAAGTTTAGTTGGAACAGGACCAGAGTCAGTAGGTACCCTTTGCCCCAAAAGAGACTGAACTCAACACTTGGTGCTAGCCCCATGGTCCCAACAGCCCTTGGTCCGTAGGTGTAGCCCTACATCCTTTTGTCCACAGTGCAGTCCTGTACAGTGCCATGGTCTAGCTCCAAACTAGAAGCTGCAGGACTTGACCAGCACCATTAGATCAGAAAGGCACTAAAGAAAGCTCCAACCTACTTCCATTTACCATGCAAGCAAAAACAGTCACAGAATTCAGTGGCCGTTGGAGTTATAATTTACTGTACTACAAATAATCACTTTGCCCTACTCTTGTCTGCCTGGCCTGCTCTGATCTCCACTTCTTTTCTAACCTTGCACCATTCTAATCCTCAGTGTTCCGCTGTTAATCCTTTTAAGAACAAGATGAAAAGTGGTGCAGTAAAGCAACATTTGAGGGCATGCAAACAATTATACTTCTGCCCTTAGCAGGTGCTGTTTCTATTTCTGGAAATTGTTTAAAGGTCTTCAAAGTATGAATAGATGGAGAGTACTCTTTCTGCTCTGTCTCCTTATACACAGCACCTTCTAAACAAACAATACATTCCACACTAAAAGAGTCCTGGGGGTCAGGTTTTCACTTAGAAAATTTGGGCGCTCCTCATTAGATACTAAATAAAAGCTCAAGACACTTCTTCTATTTTGATGCAAATATAATTTTGAATGTGCATAATGTTCATTTTTAGAGCATGAAACATACACACCACTTGAATGAATTGGGACAATAGACTTCTGTCTCCTAGAATATAAGTGTGAATTTCTGGGGAGGGGGATAGGAAGAAGCAAATTTCAAGGGTCACACACTCCTGTAATAATTTTCTCCTATTTGCCTCCTGCGACAAGCTTAGAAGATTAAAATGAGGAAAGGTTATTACACAGCAGTAGTTCTAAAATGGAAATACTTATACCAACATGCCCAGAGAGAAGCAGTTTAGACAGCCTGCCAGACTTACACAAACTTCTGTCCCATATTCTGAATTTATGGATTTTCATTTTTGGATAAAGTTTATCAGACTAGATGTGTGGAGCTGATTTTTTTCTCTTGGTTGCAGTGTTGTAAAAGTTGCAATTGAGGAACCACACTGGTGTAGGAGTAGTGGCAAGATTCTTTCCTGCTTTAAGACCGCAAGTCCTCTGGTGAACAGCTTGGCAGGGTGGAGAGGAAGCCTCTGCCTTTTGCACACTGCCTTTCGCATGTCACTTTTTCCCTTTTCTCTTAAGGGAATGAAGCTCAAGCAGTCATCTCATGTCTGTCACCCTTTCATTTCACAAATTATTTTTGAGCGTACTAGGCAATGTCAGCCAAATTTGACAGAAAGGTAAGTACTGAGTGTCTAATATTTCTATAATTTCTACTCAATTCTAAATATAGCAGCTGAGAAGGGTGAGAGATTTTATTAGTGACTCTATGGAAGGTAAGACAACAGCTTGAACTTATTTCCTATTAGCTATGGGAGAAGTAAAGTGGGTAAGAGTCATTACGAGTACCAGGGCTAGAAAACCATTGAATAGGTCTCACATCAGCGAGTACAACTGCAGTGCACAGGTCCATAGGGAAGCAGGTTTCATTGATTCCACTTGCACCACAACTTCTTGATCCCTGCCATAGCCCAGGTTTTAGTCTCACACAACAGTCTGTGAAGAAAGCCTCTTGGCACTATCAGAGCAAAGCTGCATATGAACAGATGCACAGAAACCGCTATCAAATAACACTAAAAGGCGTTTGGTGACAAAATCAAGCTCTAAAAATATTGGGAACGACAGTTGGTTCAGCATGTGCACATACATGGACAGTAACAGTATTAGTATGCAGGGTCTGGCTTCATTTTGATTGAAACAATCTTTTTACTTCCTTATTTGATACAGCCCCACACCAATATTGTCTATCCATCCAGTAAAGAATTGGGTTTTTTATTCCAACTCTGTTTCTGTGTTGCACTCTCCAGAATAACCAGTAGCTTCACAAACATGCAGCCTGTTGCACTTCATAGCAGTCTGCAGAACAGATGTTATTACCCCCTTTTTACACCTGCAGAACAGAGGCACAGAGCAGCTAGCACCACAACTCTCAAAAAGTGTCTACTAATCCCAGATATCTGAAATCAGTTTGTTTGGGGTTTTTGTTCTTGGGTTTTCTTTTTGAGTATCTGGCTTTGACCAGCCAGTCAAAAGAGGGGATTATCCTGCTGTATTCAGCATTCGTGCGGCCTCACCTTGAATAATGTGTGTGGTTCTGGACCCCACAATTTAAGAAGGATGTGAAGGTCCTTGAATGCATCCCCAGAAGGGCAACAAAACTGGTGACAAGGCTGGAAGGAATGTCCTGTGAGGAGGCTCTGAGGACTCTGGGTCTGTCTAGTTTGGAGAAAAGGAGGCTGAGACGTGACCTCATTGCTCTCTGCAGCTTCCTGAGGAGGAGAAGTGGAGAAGGAGGCGCTGATCTCTCCTCCCTGGTATCCAGTGACGGGACACATGGGAATGATTCAAAGCTGCACCAGGGGAGGTTTAGACTGGACATTAGGAAGCATTTCTATACCAGAGAGTGATCAAACACCGGCACAGGCTTCCTAGAGAGGTGGTCGATGCCCCAAGCCCATCAGCGTCTAAGAGGTATTTGGACAATGTCCTAAATAACATGCTTTAATTTTTGTTCAACCCTGAATTGGTCAGGCAGTTTGACTAGATGATCATTGTAGGTTCCTTCCAACTGAAATAGTCTATTTTATTCTAATATTCTCACCAAAACTGAGTTTCTAATAAAATATGAGCCACATGAGTTGTGCGGTTGTGTTGCTAGCTTGGAGACCCATTTTTAATTTTCATTGGAGACTTCTGTACAGAACCAAATTAAAGATGCATTTTGGATTCAGTGGAGTCTTAATTCAAACGGCATTCTCATGTGCATAACTTTCATTTCTTTCAACAGCATTTGTGTTCATTGTGTGAGAGCACATGGGCACACTGCTGTGGGGAGAAAGCAAGAGAAAAATCGGTTCAATACCTTTGAATTCTTCTGAACCTAAACATAATATTGAAATACATTTCTATGTTATTTAGATATAGCACTTGTCCAGACTTTCAGGAGAAGGAATATGGAAAGGGAGGATAAAACAGTGAAAAGAAGGGTGTAGAAAAAAAACCCAAACAACCAAAAGCAAACAACTGACTGCAACTGGCTCCTTCAGAGCCATTCTAAGCTTTTATGTCAATGCATACTAGTAGAGATCCTTAATTGATGGATTATTGACACCACAGGAGGTAACAGCTCCTTTGGAGTTGTTACACTCAGTGGTGTTAGTGTCTGTTTAAGGAGCTTTAATCTGCCAGTTATTGACATGAAAGAAAGTAATGGCTCCTTGGAAACCATTATGTTGTATTGTGTCAGGGGAGGTTTTCCTGCCTACCCAAAGTGATACTCTGTGCAATTCCATGCTTTAATGATGAGTGTTGCAGATAGTACTAAGAAATACTGCAACACTGTAGCACCATAACTTCAAAAGCAATACTAGAGGCAGCAAAATATCCACCAATGGATTGCAGTAATTCATGCTCTGTACAGTGTCATCTGCCTGTATAATGAAAACAAAGTAATAACACTAAAGGAAAGATCAACGTGTATTAGGTTCTTATGAAGCATGGAATCTGTAAAAAAATCTCAGTCTAAGAGTTCCTCTGTTTGAGGTGTAAGTGCTTCATCCCCAAAGCTCCTGAGCAAGCACAGTGGCACTTAAAATGCCCAGCACTTCTCAGAATGAGAAAAGGAGTAGCTGGTTACCAACACCTTGGTATGCTGAGCGAGTGCCTGTGATTGAGCCTTAGATGCAGGTAATTGCCTTCAACATCACTTCTCTGATGACAGTGCCAGCATTCAGGTAGAAGGCCAAGCACTTGCTTAGGGAGCTCTTTCAGCGTAACTATTCTGGTATCTACACACGGTATTGTTGTTTTGCCAGTACAGCTGTGCCTGTGTCAGGATATTTTTGCTCATGTCTTTCTGTTGGTCATAAACTGCACATCACAAAGTCCTTAACCAACCTGATGAAGATCTGTGTGTCTGCAGCGTGGTCGCACCTCCCAAGCCTTGTGTTCCCATCTTCTCCCTTGTAACAGCATTAGTGATTACACATTTGGCTGTGAGCAAAGCAAAACATTACTACTTTTTGGCAGGGGTAAGATTTCTTTTGAGCTGGATCAGCTCACTGATCCAGCCGACTGCACAGCTGTCCCCTGTTAATGCTAACTCAGAGAAGAAGAGGGAACACACCGCAGGACCATGGGCTTTCTTTGGCTTAAAGTGCTTCACAAACCACACTCTTTGAGTGGGACAGGGAGTGACATCTCATCTAGCATAAAGATCACTAGTACAAAGGCATCAGAAGTGACAGCTTTGACCTAACAGAGAAAGTCTATCCAGGCTTGGTGTTTTGCATCATTCAGTCACAAAATGTTTTGATCCAGTACCAGAAAGAAAATTTTTTATATCATTGAACTCTGGCCTCAGTCTGTACTCCAAAGTACTTCCAGTCTGAAAAGGCAAGTAAAAAAGTCTAGAAGAAAGGATGCATTATCTACCCAGTTTCAGTGGAAGATGTAAGGTCAAGTGACCTGATCAAGATTGTACATCAAGTCTATGGCTGAGTGGGGAATTTAATCTGGATTTTCCAAATCTCACTTTGATGTCTTAACCATAAAACCACTCTTCCTCACTCTTACGCATATCCTTTTCATTCCAGAGACAGCAAACTATAAGGCGGGATTTTTCAAAAAAGCCTTATCCTTTTGAAGTACCACAAAACATGTTTGAAAATATGACCTTTCTGCAAATGCTTAAGTGAAAAGTGAAAAATCTGGCTCGATTTACGTATGCCATGCATTTGGAAAATCAACACAGAATAGCTGCGTTATTGCTTCACTGCTTAGGTAAAACTTTGAGGACTACTAGAATTTGCAAAGTCATAGGCAAAATAGTGAGTATTCTGCTCTCTTCCATTTCTAATTGTCAAATATGGTTAAAAAAAAATTTAATGTCTAATATCTGACTATTACAGAAGTTGTAGGGTTTTCTGAGTTTCATAGTATTGGCTTTTTTTTTTTCTTAAATTGAGGAAAATTAAGCATAATTGTGATATAAAATTTTCTCTTCTGATACAATTATATACTTGCAAAACTATCACTTTGTACACAATAATGTTATTCTAAAGAATCTATTCAATCTAATCTTCATAATCATGGTATCTCCAAGGTAGAAAATTAATTGGATGAAGTTAAATATCCCCTTTTCATGTCAACAAAATTGGTTTTTCTGGGGATTAAAGGATTAACGTGGTGTTAAGTCCCTAAAGAGGTTAAAACACTTTATTATTCATTACAAAACACAAAGATTGGACTGTTATTTTGTTCTTATGTCACTGTTTGTCATTGCATTGAAATAAGAAAAACAGGACAGGAAAACTTTAATGAATAAAACCCCCCAACTAATGCATAATTTAAAAAAGGGTGTTGAAATTAGTAAACTTTTTGTCTATCACAAATTACTGATCTTTTTAAACAGCAAGTATCTGCAGTTTTCAAGATATATTAAATGTATCTATAGATTAACAGCAGATAATACAGAGCAGAGTTGCAGTTCTACATTGATATGTTAGAATTTCAGATAAATCCACAAGTATTACCAAATTAATCTTTTCTTTTAGTTATCTTTCTTAAAGCTATAGAATGAAGAAAATGGTCCATTACCTCCGTATTCAGAAGGAATTCTTGCTGAGGGGAAGGTTCTTTAAGTAGGAGAATTAATCCTCACAAAACTCTTCCCTCATCACTCTGGGACTGATCTAACACCAATTAAAGTCAGTGAGAGTCTTTCTAGTACCTTCAGTGAGCAATGGATCAAGTCCTAAGAGCTGTGCTTGGTCAACATCATTAAAACCTACATTTTTTTAATCTGTTACAGGAGCAAAACTTTGCACTAAGACGTTGTTTTGATTGACATCCTTTATTAAATTTAAATAGATAAAATACTGTTTATGTTACCAGCTGCTTCTGCTAAGTCCTTTTGCCACTCCTACTCTGGCCCAATCAATGCAGTAAATACAGCTCACAGTTTAACGGTGCCAAAAGTAGGATCAGTGTATGGATTTCCTGATGGAATCAAAAGATGGAATCCTAAAGCCTGTGAAAAGCCAAGGGCATAAATGGGTATGTGATTTTAAAACATTTAGATTTATGGTGGTGTCTCACAACCTTCAGTAGAAGTCAGTGGGCTAGACATCTCTGGAGAAAGACAGATTTACGTTTTCTAGGTGTCCCTAATGCACAAATAGGTTCACCAGATCCAAAAAAACCTGCCTCTTTCACTAACCTCACCCTTAAAACAAAGTTCAAAACAGGTGTTTCCACCAGCTTAAGATATATCATGAAAAGATGTTTGCAATTTGGCAGCTACTTCACAAAAACTTGACTGACACGAGTGAAGCGTCACTTGTGATGCCAGCAGCATCTGGAAGAATTATCTTTGATCATCTGTCTGTTAGCCAGTAATCAACACTTTATTTGTATGGAGCACTGGGAGAAAGTGCACGCATGTAGGCATGCCTGCTGAAACGCATCACGTAGCTAACTCTAGTCTTCTTATTTGTTCTTGACTGGAGGAGGTCCTTGGACACTGAGGAATGTCCACATGGGAAAAATATAAAAAAAAGTGATTGGGTGGATTTTTGTTATCTGTTGCATTGAGGGTTTGGCTCAATATTACTCCACTAACAAGACACAGTGCTGGAATCCTTGGCACCAATAGGCCATTCTTAGAGGAAAAATACCTTACAGCAGTACTTTAGCTTCTGTGAATTCAACCCAACTTTTAATCTGTATCACATAAGATACAGACTGTGAACCCCAAAATGCTTTACTGCATGCAGCATTGACCCAGCCAAGGTGTAAGTTCAAGCCAAAATAGAGCAAAAGCCAATTGCACAAAGGGTATTTTAGAGAGCAATCAATACTAACCAGAGGGAGAGCAAAAGAGAATTCAGAGGCACAGGCTGGGGAAAAAGAAAATGTTTTCAAACAAGATCTGAAGAGAAATGGAGAATAAGGGAGGTGGAGACATGGGAAGGTTGTTCCAGACATCAGGCACTGCAGAGAAGCACACCCACACATATCATCACAGAGCAGTGGGAGGCAAATAACAGTGGTCATTAAAGGGTGCCTAAAGCACCATGTATCATGTTGAAACAGATTGCCTCCAGTGGTCTGAGTGCAGATACACATCTGCTTGCTCAGAGATCCTCAGTTCCTAACTGAATGCCATGCAGTTATACCTCCATCAATGTTTTGCATACAAAAGCATATGCCAAGGCTATGTTTTCCTCCGAGATCTTGATGCTGTCTGTGAAACTATCTCAGCCCCATTTCCTCAGCTGATGCCACTCTGATGAGAGCAATACATTCCTTTAACTCCCACTCCTCAAGCTCTTCTCTAACCTCAGTGTCCAATTCAGCCAGCCTCATCTTGCCATCTCAGAGGTTTTAGGCTGGTGAAAAAAAAATGCCAAAATACAAATAATTGAGAAATGAAAAAAAAAAAAAGTGCCAAAATATCACAAGAAAGTTGATCTTGGAGCATTTCCAGGCTGAACCAAAGCAGGAAATTCTACAAACATCATAACTGAGATTATTTTCTTGATATCTCCTGCCAAATTTTGGCAGTCCAGTAAATAGGAATAAGACGACAAACTGAATGCTTATCCACTGAATGCAAGCTTTGACCCATATTAGTTATACCCATCTTTAGTCAAAACTCAGCTCCACAAAACCCCTGGGGCTTCTTCCAGTCCTGATGCTTTGATGTCTGTATAAGGAAGATTTATACTCAGAGCTTCGGGAGTATCTCACATGGTTCAATTTTCAGCATTGAAAAACAGCATCTTTTCTCTTCCTAATTCTCACCTCATTTATTATAGTAATGAGGGAATCTTCTGTGCTGCTACTCACTCCACTGCAGAGGAAAAACTTTTCCACATCTTTGCCAGCAGCAGACACCCTTTATACAGCTCTGTTTCAGGAGACTGGGAGCTAAGGGAAAGGGACGAGGCTCCATGGAAACTTCCCTTTTGCTGGCCATTGTCCTCAGTGTGGGTGAAAGCTGCATCCCTGGCACTAAAAATCCCACTGTTGCAATTATATCACAGTGTGCTGTATCACCTGGCATGATGTTGAAACAGATGCTGAGTAGCACAGGCGCGTTGCACACATTCTGAACTCGGCAATTTCAATATGCACATCATTTAAAGAAACAGAATATTTTTGGAGTGTGGGAAAGAGTGAAAACACTGACGTGTATTGAAGGTAATGCACATTCTTTGGATTTTTGTTGTGCTCAGCAGGTGGTAGTCAACGACCTGATAAGATTAGTGAGACCTTTAACATTTCAGAAAGGAGTGTAGGAGCCATGAAAAAGTCTTATAATTGACGAGTATTGCAGCAAGCTCACCCAGGGCAAGAGCGCACTGCATTCATTTTTTGTTTATCTCATCCCTGACAGTAGATATCAAACTTGTAATGCATTTTCTGAAAATAATAAAGTATCAAGACAATACTCCTACAAGCCTTTTCTTTTTGTCTAATGATGGATACTCTTATTAAATCAAAGACTATCTGGACTTGCAATGGAGAAAAATAGAAAAACAGAAAGTTGTCACTTGATTTTAAAGAAGTTGTGCTGGATTCATCTAGCAGTGCTGATTTCATAGCAAAGAATAAACACTTATGAAAGAAATAAGAAATTTTAAAGGCAAATATTTCCTGGAATATTTAATCACAGCAATATTCTACAGTGATGATGTCTGCTGTAGTTTTCTTAGATTAACCCATGGATCAGGAGGACTTTCATGCTGTTCTTTCCGAAAGGTAGGAAGAGCCCTGGACACAGCAAACCCTTTCACTTTGTTCAGCTGCTGTATCCCGGAATTAGATACATTGGAAATCATTCAGTATCACTTTTCTTTGCAAACAAGTGCTTCAGTGCTACAGGAATAATATAAGAATGTGAATAGAAAGCAGGTAACTTTTCTGGCTGGAAAAACAGAATTGTATGGGCTGACCTCTTTTATAGCTGCTTTGTGTGAGTTTGGAGTGCACTGATTTCAGACAAAAAGTCTGACGGTGAAGCTGATTTAAGAATTCATTCAGGATTCAGAGATGCAAATTTGTAACTAACAACTCTGAAAAGTTTCAGTACCAAAGTAGAGGAATTCTCACAAGACTAATGATGGCAGTCATTTATGAGATCTGATCTCACTACATTTCTATCTAGAGCCAAAGACAGTTGTAAGCACAAAATGCATGTCAACTCCTGTCATCTGAATCTATGAAATGCCCTGCTTTTGTCCATAAAGGGCTGTAGTTTTATAGAAACATTACAGCTCAAACTTAGGCTTATCTCTAACCATACACTTTGCATGAAATAATTGGAATTGCAAAAGTAAAGGGGCAGAACCTCAAAGTTTCACTGATGTTAATAAAATAATACTGATTCGCATCTACTGGAAATTGAAGGGTTGAGTGTGCTGTCGTGCCAATGTAGTCTCCATCCGCACCAACCTCACCCGTGTGCAGGAGTACTCAGCTGCTGGAGCAGTTGCCTCTGCTCCAATAGTTCCAGACATTTTTGAGTATACACTTTATTTATGCATTTGAGTTATATGATGCAAAATTAATTGTCCTGTGGTAATGGCAATAAAGTCTGACCTTTTTTTTAGATTCTATTTCTATAATTGAAATCCACTGCATTGCTTTTTTAACTGAGTTATTCATGAGTGTGAGTCTGTTCACTTCTCTTGTGTGTACACAAAAAAATGCCAGAATCTGGGTTTGAAAACTACAAAGGAAGGTGAAAAGGAATAAGATTCAGCAATGGTTGGAAGAGATTTTTGTTTGTATGAATACTAAGTATGGAGAACCATTGAACTAGAGATGGACACAGCTTTATTCTGGCTAGATTTATGGTCTATAAGTTTAATTTTGGGCAATTTTCTGTGAAGGAAGAGAAGAATGTAGCTTTTCCCTCTAATTTATGCAGAATCAGCTTCCAGCCACCTGGAGTTAAGACGGTGGATATGGTTACACCTCTGGTATGTGACAGGATGTTTGGGGAAAAGGGAGTGTATTTGAAACCCCAAAATGGGGCAGAAAATGAAGACAGACTGGAAGATCAGGACTGAATTATTAAGTGATAAGAATGCAAAAAACAACACATTTGGGAAATATAAGAAAAAATAAGATTTGGGCTCTGTGCAGTTTTAAATTGCATTATTGGCCTTTTCCCCAGCAAATAACCTAGAAAAACCTCACTTAGTTTGCCAGAACTCTGGTATGATTCTCTACATGAAAGAGAAGACCTCTCACATGAGAATAGGCTGCTTCCTCCAGAATTAGGCACTTTGATTTATCTTTCCTCTCTCACATAGCCACAGAGAAACCACTTTGGTCCTTGGCCACATATGAGCAACGCCTGTTGAAGAGTAGAGATGTTGCACAGATAAAAGCAGGTCCCAGATCAACACTTTTACTACCAAATGAAGTAAATCTTATTCTTAAGTCTAGAGCTCCTTCCAATTATGAGAAAACTAAAACACTAAATGAGAAGGCAACCAGCCCAGACACTATCCGCTTTATTTTGCAACTCCTGCAGGCTGTGTACTGCACTACAGCCACAACGACCTGCATAATCCTTAGCATTGTATACATCTCCAATCAACTACTGTACCTGAGAAGTGCAGTCTAGGCACACCTACTTTTGAAGCAGTTGGACAAAGTACTGCTAGTATTATGCCTGGAGGATCCAGACTCAAGCGTTCATTCCTCTCCTTTAGCAGATTCTTATGTTTGCCCTGAGTCCTGTGCTGCTCCAGTGGGACTAAAACCCATACCCAGGCCAGACAGTTTAATGCCAGTGTGGATGTACATACCTATGCTGTACTTCAATGCTAGCGTGCCATCCCCACCATTTTACAATGATTTCTTTGTGAAGGAAGAAATGAACAGAGCCCTCCAGATTGCACGAGCTGCAAGAGCCCTAACATGATGCAGTCTATGTCTTTCCATGTCACCACAAACAAGGCAGAGAGAAGCAGGGTTTGGCAGGCCCATGACAGACATGAAATATCCACTCTTTGCACTGAACAGCTTCACAAATTCATGCAGAAGACCAGGCTTCAATGAAGAAGAAGACGAGCCACAAGGTCTCTGGAACCATCTGTAAGGCTGACTAATCAGGGTGTGCTCAGGGGTCATCTGTTTTGGAGGATGAATGGGACAATGACAACTCTGCCCCTCTCTGGCATATTCTCAGTCATGGCTCTGCAATGCACAGGTCAAATGTTTTCCAGCAACTGTGACATGAATGGGAGTATTTTAATTGACTTCAAAAGTCCTTGAATTGGGTCATAATGTGCAACTGAACTTTGGACGGTAAAATCCTTAGGGCAGGAACATCAAGTTTTTATTAACCTGGCAGTCACTGAAACCTCCACCCCCTTTCACTTAAAGCACTGTAGAAATGATTAGTGTGAAGATCTCAGCAGTGCATTACTCTGCCTTTGAACATTACTATCTCTGGCCATGGCTCAGCTGAATTAAAATTTCACCAGAGTCAAAACTTGGCCTTATTAATAGATCCCAGGCACCAGAGTTCCCCCTGCCAGAAAAAACCCCAAGCCGAGTTGGAAGGAAAAGGACTTGCAACATTACATGGAGGCCAATAAAACTGGTCCGATCTTCCATGACCTTGTCTTTGCACTGCGAAGAAGAAGGGGTTAAGGAGAGCATTTCTGCACTGCATGAGAAGAAAAGGAGCCAAGTAGAAAACGGACCCAGAAGACAACATAACGGAACCTCCCTCCGAGCCAGCTCACAGAAGTTGGTGATAGCACTAATTTTGCATGCGTAGCTATATTGCTCAGAGAAGCGTGCTTTTCATTAGAGGTTGACTTGCGAGACTCCAAACTATCAGAAAAAAGGGTGACTGTCAAACCCCTACCAGTCTCTGTCAGCTTTGCATGGAGAGCCAAACACTGCTAACAGCACTCCTGACACCATCCCATGGGGGAAAAGAGAGAACTGTATCACTGAATGTACGCACCTTGCAAGCAGCATGCACAATATAAAATGTCTGATTTTTAATTTAAATTATTACATTTTAATGATAAAATAATTAATAACTGACCTGATTTTACCTGCTATTTCAGTATTTTGAATTTAGGAAATAACATATAAATCTAGAAGACGACCCTCGATAAAACCAGTTTTGATACTCATCTGCAGATTTAAAGCTATAATGTGTTTTGTTGGCCAAGGAGAAACAATTATTCCAGCCAAGCCATAATAAATTTCGATGTTGTAGTTCCTAAAATATTTTCCTGGAATCTGTGGCATCACTGGAACTTATTCCTTACATTTCTAAACTCATAACTTTATTATTTTGCCAGTAATTTAATGTATTACACTAAATCACTGGGTTATGAATGTTCCCATTCTTTTTAGACTTTGTCTTTTGTAAATTAAATTAATCACAATTTAGAAGTACATAAACTTGATAGGACATTTTTATAACTTTGTTGAGCATTTCAAACTGGGTGTACACAAAAACAAAATAAAAAAATATCTTGAATCAATATTATTTTAATTCATTTATCAGTGGTATAGAATAAACTACGGTTTCTAGAATCTGATGTAGGCTACTCTGTAGCTTCAGTGACAACCACAAATCACATACACGCATACAGATTTCCTTACATCTCCCCAGTCTCCCCTCAAACAAATCTGTTTCCTTTCTGTCCACTCAGCCTTCTCAATTCTCTAAGCCTTTGTTTTCTATTAAAACAACACGCTTAGCTACTTAGCAGCGAGCGTGAAGAGTGAAGAAGTCTGTGTACTCCTTTGGTGCTGCCCTAGAATTATCTTTCCGTACAAGATGTAACTTTCTCTTCTTCACCTTCTCCAGCTATAAAATGCCAACCCTCTGCAGCTGAAGAGAGGCAGAGATTTATTAACCTGTCTAAACCAGACTTTTGAGAAGTGCAGAGGAAATTTCTGCTGAGCAGATGCCCCGCAGAAGGCATTTGCAACACTTAAAATTAACTTAACATTCCTTTTCAAGGGACTGAGCAGCCCATAAAACTTACCCCAGCTTTCAGTTCTGCTGCTAATGTTATTTCAGTTATAGCTCTTGCTTACCCTTGATGGTAGAGTTTCAGTACAGACACCATACTCAATAGTTGCCGCAATCATGAAGAATAACAGATACAACTTAGAGAGTGACTCATTTTAAACACAGGGTGCAAGCCCCATCACGCAGGATGGCTGCCAGGGAGGTGCTGTGGATGCAGTCCACAAAAATGGACTCAGAAGAGTTATGAACTGTCTTAGTCCGCTCCAACCTCGGATTTCTCAGCAACAGTCCATTTTAAGTCCTTCTAAACCTCACACAAACACAGTCTGAGGAAGTCACCAAGTCCCCTGCAATTCCTATGATCTTCCTTGTCTTTTTTAAAGAGCAGCTCATTTGTCAGAATGCTTTCCCACAGGGCTGCTTCTGTCCCAAAAAAACAGTTATAGCCGAAAGTTAATTCCATGACTGAACTATAAAACCTGAAAAGAAGGATTTGTATAGGATACGCTGAGAGGCTTTTAACAAGGACACCAGAGCAGCATCTGGTGCGATAAAAATGATACTGAAAGATTGTTTGAAGAAATAAAAACAATTCACCTGACAAGAAAAAATTGTATTTCACCACTGTACATCTCAGCAAGCTGGTTTTATATCAAAACCAAATAAAATCCTGAGAAATATATGTATTTATATAGATATATAAAAAATTTATATAATATATATATTTGTAGATTCATAATTATGTGACATTTTTCTCAGATCATTCAGCTAAAAACGTCTGAATGGTAGTTGCAGAATGGGACTCTTATTTTAGTGAGTCTGTTTGTTGCACATGATCATGGAAAATCTGTTTTTTATTTATTTATCTGTATTTATTATCGAAGGGCTTGCACAGCAGTACAGGAACCCTACATATGAATAACGTTTGACGCATTGCCCCACCTAAATAAGGTCCTAGGTAGTCCCAAATAGGCCTGTTTCCTCGGCGTGGCAGATCTCAGAAGCAAGCATGACACCTGGTAGCAATAGCACTTGCAGAATCATAACCAGAGAGCAGGCGAGCGTTGTAAGCTTTTGTTAAACCTGACAGTTTAACCTACTGCTGAAAAAGGAATTTATGGACTTCTAGTTCTGATTTAAATCACTGATTTATCACATTCATTCTATCTTGAACTTTTACCGGTGAAAGACTTTGCATTAACAACTTCACTTTTCTTAGCAGAATTTCTTGGTGGAGATTCCTCACATGAAGTATTAATCGGGACTCTTCTATCAAAATCCACTTTCTGCCAGTGTTTTACAGTCACACAACGTATTTCCGACACAGAGGGGTAAAATTTTTCTGACAAATAATATACTCATCAGGAAATGTCATGCTGTGACAATATGTAGAAATATTTCAAAATTCAGGTCAAATTCAGCAAATAATTTGAAAATAGCAAAGTGGAATGGTCAAATAATATCTAAACATTTTATTTCATTTGCTAAATGAAACATTTCAGTGGCTGATGTCAAATTATTGCCTTATCTCGTGAAATTAGCTAGTTTTTAAAAGAAACATTTGAATCGTATCTTAAGGGTAAAACTAAAAAAAAAAAAAATCATTTATTTTATATTAAAGTTGTTGACCTCAAAAAATAATTTTAAGCAATTCCATGAAAGCAATGTTTTTAAAAAGATTGCAAGAAGTCATTGAGGATCGTGATCCCCTCAATATTTTGATTTGGTGACTTAACAGGAAGTGGAGATGGGGAGAGGCTATTTGCCCAGCTCTGATTATTACCCCCTTGATACTGTACTATGCAGGCAAGGATAAGTAGCCACCACAATTCATACTGGCCCAGCAATAATGGCCATGATCTCTCTGAGGCTGGAAAAGTGCGTGAAGCTCTAGTCTAGCAACGGTGCACATGGAAAGAATTTGATTTAAAAAAAAATACACAGCTTTAAGGTTTAAACTACAGTTTCGTCCTCATATAAGTAGTTCCACATATTTCAGCTACCCACAATATCTTAAAAAAAATATTGCGTTGTGAGACTGCATATAAATGATGTGCAATACCTGGAATGAGGTGCAAGAAACATCAATGACATCCATTTTAGCACCGCTTCATAGGATGCCCTAAGAAGAGACACGAGTGAAAATCTGAGAGTAGATAGATGTATGAAAAACTGACCTGCTTTCCCTCCCTGTTCAGAAATCCTGAAGGCTGGTTCCTGGCTGCACCACAACTGCTCTTAACTACATAGCAGTAAGTAAAAAAGATGTTGAATGAGAAGAACAATGTTTATTGGCTGTTTATTATCAGAGTTACAGCTGCTTTATCTAGTGGGGAAAAACTCAGTCCTAAGTTATTTCCCTTTGTCACACTCCTAGAAGACTGACTTCTCATGCCTACAAAGGCACTGTACTGTCCACAACACATAGCTATTTGCATACGTTTGGATATCCTGACTGTATTCTTCTCTGAATATTTTCCAGATAAATCATTTATTGTTTTTTAGAAGTTCATGAAAGCACAAATGAAAAAGGAGAAAAAAACCAACAAATCTTAGGAAAAAATATAATGCCAAATACTGTGCAAAAGCAGAAAGACGTTATGCCATCTGAAAAGCCGAGGGACCGGTAAAGATCTCCATATAGCATCCTTCAGCCTATGTTGTGCACGGTTCACCATGTTATCAGCAACACAACTAAACATGAGGGGAATTTTACCCTCTTCACAACACTACACACTGACTCTTTATATTCTTAAAATAAACCTTAAATGATACATTATCTTGCATTCTCTCTCTGCATAGGAGCATTTCACCCAGCATAGGTGTTGTCTGGCATATAATCCAAAGGATGTGCCTTCCCCTTTGCAATCTTACAGTTTACCCATTACTGAAACTTGTTCCACCACCATAATTCCCATAAATCAAATTACCAATGTTCAGATTCAACTCAGTTAAGAAGGCAGGTATGTCTGGCAAAAGAGTGAACACTGAAAAGAGAGAGAAATAAACTTTATCCAAGCCACTGACAATGATTTGTCAAGCTTACCCGAGCCTTGCACTCACTCAGTGGTAGGAAGCAGCTAGACAGATCTTATACTGAATCCAGCCCTTATTCTGCTCTTGGGTTATAGAATACATTATACCTTGAAAACAACACTTAAGTAAGTAAAGTTACAGTGGACTCACATTTCATATGTAGAGAAACAGCTGGTTTTTTAATTTAAAAAATCTAAATTAAATCATAACTTAAAAGCTATGATTCGTCATCTACAGAACATGCCAAATCATATGCCTGAAATATAAAACTGATGCTGAAATTCTGGTAATATTTAACATGTTCTTTATGAAGAAAACATTCTTCTTGAGCTTGGAAACTGACTGAACAATAGCAGCTTTAGGACCTCCAAAGCCGAAGGCGTACAAAGGTTATGAGAATGTGTCTGCCCAAAACTACAAATCAAAAGAGTAACAACAATACCATATGTTACAGAACATAAAGTATCCTTCACAAACACTATAAAACCCCCACATATCTCTGCCTCCAGAGTCCCACTGGCCAGTGGAAGGTTGTGTTTCATTACACTATCACCATATAAGAACATTTTTTCTCTTTTTTTAATGGCATGCCGAAAACTAGCAGTACCACTGAATGACCTTTGAAGGGTTGAGATTAAGTAGTAATGACAGAACATTGTCTCTGGCCTAATACTCTTCAAAAACGCAGAAGCTGATTTCATGGAGAATGGCTCCAGCTGCCTTTAAACAGCAGCCAAAAGTAGCCTTCATTGATGTTGTTGGGTTTTGTTTTATTTAATTTAGGGGAGGTGTATGGATTTGGCGACTCCCATAAGACCCATTTCTTGTTGGAATATTTCTCTTCACGCAGAAGTACTGTAGGTCCCTGTGCTCTAAGGTATTGCAACAAGTAAAGAACTGGACACGCCTAGACTGGCACTGAGACCCTGCACCCAAACACGGAGCAGAGAGAACTAGGGACCCTTCTAGTTCAACTGCACAAAGCCCCCAGACTTTGGGCTTTATAACATAGACATGCACCTACCATGTCACTGGGCGAGAAGCGACTTGGGAGAAAGACAGCTTCTCCCGCAGCAACTTTCAGCAAGAGGGAAGATTGCACTGCAGTACCGCCACTTCTGCTAACAGACAATTTCTTTTCTTCTTTGCAAGAGAAAGGAAAGTGGCATGGGAGCAATGCCTTCAAGCATCTACGTACCACAGGTGTGCTGGAGCTGGCATGGTTTTGCTCCAGTAAAGGCACAGAGAACTTGGTCAGTCTTTCAGCACTGATTCCTGGGACCTTTATGAACCCCTGAATTAAAAGCAGTAGATGTGGAGATTTACCTACAGACCATTCAAGACCCCTCTAAAGTCAATGAATTAAGCTTTAGAGCAGTCCTGGGAGAAAGCACAATGAGACACAGAGGAGTTCAAGCTTTGCACTATGAAGTGTCTGCACCTGGGGCCTGGGTTGAAGTGTGCGCATACGCAGCCTCGTCCTGCACATAGCTCTTTGCTGATGCTCACCTGTCTTTTGAGAAACATTAATATGAAACTATCTTAAGATTCACTGAACACAAACATCAAGCCTAAACTTTAACAATAGCTTCCCAAATTTTAGGAAGTACCTGGAATACTCTTAAACGGCTCTTTAACTAGAAGATAACGAATAATAAAACTGTCAGCTCTCTTTCCTGTATTCATTTCAGAGAGATTTTCCTTACTCCATTAATATTACCTTTTCAGATTCTCAGCAGGAATATTCAATCTTGCTCAGCAGAACTTAATCACAGCCTATGTCTGGTTTACACGGAAGCTTAGGTAGAGCCTTTCAATATGGTTATGAAAAGAGAAATTCCCTGATCACCTATACAAATGCTCCAGTCTCACACTAACTTGTGGATTGTTCAGTACACTTTGTCTAATCAAAAGGAAAACTACACAAAGCCAAAATGGAAAAGTTTTATAACTACGTGAATAAAATAGAGTGGAGCACTCCTGCAGAATCCTTCTCAGTACAAGGCGCTCTTCCTCCCAGGAGGAGGAAGGCTAGAGAGGGCATTTGCAGATATTCCCTGTACTTCACTCTTATATCTACTCCTGGACTTAGCAATATGGAAAATTACAACTTCAAGCAATTAACAGTAATTAAAAACGTTGTAAGTGTTGTGGGTTCTAGAGAGGAAAGCTTTTGTGTGCCCATTTGGAGACGCTCAAGATCTAGGAGGTGGGCTGTAGATGTTAAACCATGAACAGGTTTCCCTGCAGCACGGATCTGGAAGGAAATTTCTGAAAGTTCAGCCAAGCCCAGTACTCCTCATATCCAGAACACTACCACTGAACAACGTCCCCTTTCTTTGCCTCACGCCAAGAGAACAGACCCATCTGCAGACAGGGCTGAGGAGAGACAGTCATGAGAAATCTTTCCAGGCTAGGACTTAAATCCTTGCATTTCTGATTGAACTGCAGATTACTGAGGCCATATGCTGCCTTTCCACAACAGGTGGAATACACTTGATCTGCCATTGCCAAGACAGCTGTCATTTTACTCATTTAAAAGATTTATGCCCCAATTGTCCTCTTTCTCTCAGACAGAGGGCCTGTCTACGTGGGAAATTTGGTGTGCAGTAAGCCAAGCCACAAATTTTTCAGCAGACATGCTTTTCCACAGTAATGCTCTGAATGCATGCTTCTAGGGCCTGGTATTGTTACTTTTGTGTTGGGTTTTTTTGAGGCACTCTGAAAAAATATATGGTTGGAAATCGGTACAGAAAAGTTACGTAAAATTCACAGCCTTTCATGCCACAGTGACTTTCTCTGGTGAAAGTCAGCACAAAACTAGCTGAGAGAAAAAAAATGGTGTATAAGATCCAGCCTTCCTCTTCCTTGCTCTTCCCTTCTCCCTCTGAAAGCTCTAGATCTTTCCTAGGTGTAACTGTTTCAGAAGTCTGGCAGACCCAAGGCTTATTTCTGTGGTCTGTAGTCAGACAAAGCAAAAAAAATATAAATATTCAATATTCCGCACTGGTTTAATGGAGCTAAAATTCTTTGGGCCTACAAGGAAAAGCGGAGAGTCCAAACATTCTAATAGGACTGTTTCTATTGGGAAAATGCAGTTTCACCAGAATAATGGGCTCACTCATCTCTGCCACAGTGGTATAATATAAATATAAATAATAGCTTACTTGAGAGAGTCATCAATATGATATAAATTGAGTGTGTCAAGCGAAGAGAACAGAGAGCGGTGCAAAGTGAAAGGGAGCTGGTACCTGCTGTTCAGGAAAGTGGCCTCTTGGGCACATGAACCGGGACGGCGTACATGAAATGCCTCAGAAATGGTTGTCCCCATGATTCCTCTTCCCTCAGGACTTATTTTTGGATGCATGTCACCATCCAGCAGTTCACCTCACAGAAGAGAGAAGCCGGGAGCCGCGGGGCCCCGCTGGGTGCAGCCCCACTGTACTGAGGGAGGGAGCAGGGCAGGCCCCGGGATGGCGGCTGGGGTCAGCCCATGTCCAGGCCCTCAGGAGGGGTCATGGTGGTGAAGTGGGGCTGAGACCAGGCCGGGACATCACTGACCAGCATCCCCAGCCTCACTGGGGTGGGAGGAGGGCCCAGGCTGGGCTGCAGTGGGGTCCTGGTGGCAGGAGGCCACAGGGAGGGGGGTCAGGGCCAGCCAGGGCTGTGAAGGCCGAGGGCCATGGCAGTACTGGTGTCCCTGTGCACCGGTCTTACTGGTACTGAGGACAGGACGAGCTGTGCGCAATTCAGACTGAAGAACTGCTTAGTCTAATTTTTAAGCGCTCTTTTCCTTGCATGCTGTCATCCTGATAGTCTTTATCCCTTTCACAGACAGATTCCTCCATCTTAGACCTTCCTTCTGCAGCCACCTCTTGAATTTCTACCTCAGCCTGGCCACTTTTGTGTTCAAACCTTGCAGAAGAATAGGCATCACAGGACAGAAAGTGCAGCCTCCATGAGGGGGAGAGTAAAAACGGGTGGCAAGCGCAGAGTCTTTGCTCTAAGCTGGGCTGACATAAAGTGCCACAGCCAGACCCAGGGTCGAGGAAGCCCCAGGGATCCATCACGCAGGGCGATAGCGCAGCTCTGCCATGTCATGATCCGACAAACCCTTGGGAAGGATCTTCTTGCGCTCGCAGCTGAAAAGCGGCTGGTTCGTCAGAAAAAAATCCCATCCCTCACTCCAGCTAATTGCATAAAGAAAAGCATAGAGCAGGCTGGGCAGATTTATCATCAAGAGCACCCAGATCCATTTAGTTTCAGTAAGAGGTAATTCTCCGTGTTGACTGGAGACTATCACATTTATGGCAGTGCCACATATGGAGAACATAAGGTGTTGCTGTGCCAGGTACTGTACGTTATTATTATTTGTACTAGCACCATGCCAGGAGCCAGGTGCTGTATAACATAAAACAAAAAGTAATTCTCTCCTGCGGACAGGTTACAGAATAATAGCAAAGGTGACCACTCCTGACCTGGACAGCTTAGTCTAGATCAGGACAAAAGAGAACATGCATCAGATGTCACGATTAAATAAAATATTTGTTTTCTTCATGGCAAGGGTCTTTGTCTAACAGGAGTCAGGAGACAGTCAGAAGGTAAGGTGAGAAGAGACACCTTTATCACACCAAGTTTATTCAGGATCCGTTCTGAAACATTTCATCAGAGACATCAAACTGCTGAAGGGCCTGACTTAGAAACCAGTTGTGAAAAGTTTAGTCCTGCAAGTGGCAGAAATAGCCATGAGTGTTAGCACAGTTAGACACCAGCATTCTACTCTGAGTAAATTCTTCATCTACAAACACACATGCAAAGCACTGCCTAACTCATACCCTGAAACATATCTTAAAAGCCCAGTAAAGTTGTTTCTTCTGCAGGTGAAGATGGAAGAACATATTCCCAGCATACAGGCAGGTTCTGGCTGCGCTTGCTTGTTAGGTGAGACCTCATCAGTGCCGGCTAGCTTCTCCATGGAAATAGACTGAATAATCCTTTAAAGAAAAGGGGTTTCATCATGCTAGACTTACAGCTCTTTTCTGAGGCCTGAAAGTTAGGGCGGAAAAAAAATCCCAAATCAACGTATTAGGTTTAGAGCTGCTTTTTTAAGTCAAAACTGTAATTTATCAAGTGTCCTTACAGCAGTTACTAGGGCCTCGCCATCTGCAGCAGCCAGGAAGTAAGCAGATCCAAAATGACTGCAAAGTAGCACAGAATAAGTGAGATCTAAATTTAAACAGGAGCAAAACAAGAGAAAAAAAGGGAATTATTGGTTATTTTTATGGGGAGGATGTTGCTGTGACAGGATGGAAATGGATGGAAAGGTAACCTGGGATAAATGACACCAGAAAACCAAACCTGCCTCTTCAGGGACTTGACAGGGACACCAACATCAGGCTGCTAGACCTGGCTGAATGGAAGAGATGAAACAGGGGAAAAAAAACTAAAGAATTTGCTTGACCTTTTCCTTTTTTTCTTGTGTATGCAAATTTCAGATTCTAAAGTTTAAAATTACAGCAGAGTTTCAACATGATTAGCAACAAAGCATGGGATTGGAACTTGATTTTTATCTTCTTTGCCATAAAGACTTTCTGCCTCCCTCACAACTGAAAGACAACATTCAAAGCCTCCAAGACAATGTAAATTTACAGGTAAATGAGGATGTCCTTTGTATAATGTTAAGAGGATCCTTTAAGACTTGCTTTGCCAGAATGAAAGTCTTTATGACACAGGTTTTTCAAAGGAAAGCTATAGCAAAGAAAAAACACCCTCTTTTTTGAATTGCAGAAAGCATGCCAAAAGCCTCCACCAAAAGAAAACTAAAATTCATAATAAAATATGCATATAACTTCAAAATCTGTTCCAATTTTTCAGACCACATTACACTGTAATCACTATGAATTCGGAGTAAAAATTAACACAAACCCTTGTAAAGACCTTTATAAAAATCTCATGGGCATGTGAAGTGTGAGAAATTTGGGTTTAGGGCAAACGTGCCTAGGAAGATCCATTCAAAGCCCATTCCAGAGACGCCTGGGTTTTGCTGTCTGGTCCCTCCCCCAGCGCTCCCTTCATCTTGGTGCTCATTGTCATGTATCTCAACTCCGCACACAGGGTCCAAACCAATGAACTGCAGTTTCACCATTGTCCCCGTAGGTTGATGGATCACAGTCCTAGTCTTTTACCTGCCTAATCCTTTCTCACAGAGGGATGCCCCTAATTCTAATTAACTGAGTGCCTTTGGGTCCCTAATCTATGCAAAATCCTTCTCAAAATTTGTACTGATAAAAGTGCCAGGAAAGTATGTATGTGCCAAGATCCTACATGGAAAATACAAGAATTTACTTATCCAGACGCAGCCCTTATGAGTATTTCTTGATGTGTGTGAATCTTGCACTTCTAGTGTAGAAACTGCAGGTTATTTGACAATAAGTTGTGGAAGACCCTCCTGAAAGTGGGGTTTAAGATGATGAAGGCATGCTGTGGCTAAAACCAAAATATTTAGTAGGGTGCAGAAGGCAAAGACTAAAAATCCTGCTTGCTGAAAGAGAGATTCAGAGATGGTATAGAAATTATCATTTAAGTAGCCAAAAAATGAGCACAAGGATAGTACCCAAAAGACTGCCTCTCCAGGACAAGGCTTCAGGTGTCATAACTCGACATAGAATTATTAAGGTTGAGATACCAAAGCACATGCCTCCAGGACAGACCATCATGGCAAGACAGCATTAGGGATCTGAAGACTCCAAAACCTTTCAACAATGCAGTGCACACGACAGCCCCACCTGCTATCCCTCTCTGAATGAGACACTTCAGAAGCCCTGCTTTAGGAAAACAAACTAGCTACCAGAATTTAGCACTTTTTTAAAAATACGTTTTATAATTCCTAGAGCTAGATCTGGACTTGTTTACTCCTGGAATCTTGCCCTACAATAAGTTCCACATAAAGTGCTGTTACTAATGAACAATAGATATAAGAATCTGGCTGAGAATGAAATGTATAAAGCAACATCTATTTCCTAATGGATTCCACAATCAGTGAAAATAACTTTAACAAAATACAGGTCCCCCCTCCCCCAGAGGTTCTTGCCCTGTGTGCTGAGTATTGTGGGTTTACCAAAGCCCCCTCTGCAAGCTGAATGAGAGCCCTCACCTCCCGAGAGTCTCCCAAATCAACAAAATGCCCCTCCTAATTCTTTCTCTGTTAGAATTTGTTTTGCATGGAATTTATTTGCCCGTTTTGCATGAGCCATTTGGCTGTAATCTCGGCAGCATGCAGCCTTGCCAGATTTCAGAAAGATGAGTAAACTTCTGAATCTGATAGTGACTTCAACTGAATACCAAAAAGGGGCTTCTTTGTTCTCCATAAACAGACTATTTACTTTGATCTGGTAAAATGAATTAATGAAAGGAAATGACACCTTCCAATTTTGTGTGTGCAGCAGAAAGGGAAGTGGGCTTGATTTTTGTTTGGGTTTTTTTTTTTTTTCTTCCTTTTTCCAAGGAAGGAGTAGGCTAAGGGGCATCCTTTCGAAAGTACAGCGCTCTTAGAAACAGACAGATCTTTTCTCTGGTAAAAGTCTCCTCATAACACTGTATGGTCCATGTATATGCAAGCAGTTCAGAGTTATTACAAATCTAAAATAGGAAGCTATTCACTTGATCTTTTGGTTCAATCCTATTAGGACCCCCCTGGAGCTCTAAATGGATACCAGCCTGTCACAGGCCTGTTGCTGTGACGACCCAGTCTTTACAGAACAAGAAAAAGAAATGATAGTGATTGGCAGACCTTCCTTGCCCTAGTATGTAACACAAAAGGAGACAAAATGAAGAGGAAGTCAGACTCTTATTATAGGTTTGATGCTTCTTAACCTTACAGCACCTTACACCTGGTAAGTGTCACCCTGCAAACTTAAACCCTCGCAACACTACTGTTACATTTTGGTATCAGATGTGCAGAGCTAAGCCAGGCATTAATTTATCCCTCCTCTTGTTTTAGTTGATTGAAATGCAAACAGCATTCCTAGCAAAACTGCATCTGCAGAAAGAAGAAATAAACACAGAGGGCCAAACCCTGCTCGCCATGCCCTCATAAGTAGGTTTATGGGTGTAAAAGCACCAGGTCAAGCAGGATTTAGCCCATGGCGTAAATGAATGAGTGGCTAGCAAAGCAAGAACTGCAAGAGGGAACTGTCTATGGCCCCTATTCGCCCTGCATGAGAAAGGAAAGAATTTGATAAATTCTACCATATGGTGCCATAGTGTATCTTGCTAGCTATAAATAATAGTCTTTCTGTTTCTGGTTTTCTTTAGCTTTCCTTGGTAGCTGTGACAGATTTTCAGCAATGGTTATAAAAAAGTGCAAAATGCAGTTTCTTCACTTTTTTTTTTTTTATTGTGACCAGATAAACAAAAGAAAGAAGATCAGAAGAAAGAGAATAAAGTAGGAAACTTCCCATTAGCTTAACAACATGAAGATCCAGATAAAGTCATTGTGATGTTAGAATATTGTATATTCAATTGTTGCTATCAAGAGCTGTCAAAGAAAATGATTGCTTAGGAGTGATAGACATACACCTGCATCCACAATGCCTGAGCTATATCTGTACCTTATGCATGTCTTTCCCAAACTTAATTATAAATTTTCTTACTATCACATAATAATCCTGAAAAATCCCAAGAGCCAAATAGCTTTCTCAATAGCACCGCCGAGAAAGTGGATGTAAAACTTTTCTGTTTTCGTTCCTTTCTCTTGAAAGCAACAAAGTTTTTACCCATAAACTTTCATGACATTTGTAGTACAATCTTGTATTTAAGAGTGTCTCTAAACAAATGTTTGCTTGAGTAGTCAGATGAAATCCAATAAACCATGATCCTTAATGACGGTATAAAATTTTGCTGCATTACCATGCTCGAAAAATGACATTCTCTAAAGATAATAAGGGAAAGTTAAATTAGCAAGAACAGAAAACCTGGCTATATTCTGAAATGGCTTTTTAATACTCTAAGTCACAGTTCAAAACATTAATTTTCTTGAATAAGCAAAGCTGAACTTTTAAAGGTTTGTAGACCTGCACTTAAAATAAGATTCAAAACAATAGCACAGATTCTTAGCTGACATAAACCAATGTAGCTCCATTGACTTCAGTGAAGTTACACATATTTAAAGCAGCAGAGATTCTGATCCAACCTTCTAAAAGCATTTAGACCTGAAACTTGGAATGGTATGCTATTGAGTCTGCTGGATGATGCTTTGGATATTTACATTTACAGCTCTCCGCCATTATTCCTCCCTAACTACTCACGTCCAAACTGACACCCACCACCAAAGAAAAATGCAAAATAAATATGTATATGTGTTATTATTAAGGCAGGGATAAAAAAAAAAAAATCTATCCAACATTTATCAGAATTTTAAAACCCAAGGAATTTAGCATTGGGGATTAGGAAGGAATTTAGCAAATGGGACACTATATTTTCTTTTAACCTTTATACTACTTAATTTCCAACATCCTTTAAAAAAGATCATTTAATAACAAGTTGAACAGAGATACGCTTGTTACAACATATATACTTATTGCCTGATGAAGTCTGCATTCATAAAAACAAGGGAAGCTTTTGTACCTGGAACATTTGTAAAATTTGCATAAAAAATATTTGTTAGCCAGGAGAGGAAAAAAGTTAAAGGTGTCAAAAAAAATTCTAAAAAGATTGTATTTCATTTTTTTTCCAGAGAAAGTACACTGAAATATACTTCCTTTTTTATATTGGCAGTCTAAACTATCCCACAATAGACATTGCTAATCATTGCCAATTGAGAACCAGAAATGAATGCTTCTTTTACAGACTCTTGTTCTTCTTTAAAAGGCAAAACAGAACTTCTATAATATGAAGAACAATAAACTGAGGCTATGGTTTATTTTCTGTGTAAGCTGAACTCATGCCCATATAGTTTGTTTTTTTTTTACAGTGTAGAACAAGTTTTCATATGGCAGCTTTGTAATCATACACTGAGATTTTAAAAATGCAATAAAAGTCTCAGTTTACCCAAAACTAATATATATATTTTGCCAATGTATCAGTAATTCAACAATCAAGCCATGTTTTACACAGTTTTTTCTCAAAGATAAATTAGCTGTTTTGTTAAATTACCACCAAAGGCCATATAATGTATTTACAAACTACTTATTAGTAACATACAGTATTTCAAGTAAAGAGAAAGGGAAAACATTTAGCAGTTCCTGTTTTGAATAAGAGATAACTGACAACACACTTTAATGACATCGCTTTTAATTTGTTAGTAACTAATACACATGGAAACGATGGTTTATGAAAATCTATTTATTTTTACTCATTAATTTATTTTTAGTATTATTTTATGAAAAATTTTCAAAAGTAAAGAAGAAAGCAATTGTACAAAATGGAAAAAACAAGTACAAAGGATCTAAAATCTGATCACATTTTTCTCTGCATTTTGCACAGCAAGAATTGTTTGGCCTATAAATATAATACTTTAGAAGTCACTTGGTAATACCTCTATTTTATTACCATTATTACAGCATGATAAGAGCAGCTAGCAGTATAAAGTTCCCCTGCATTTTCTTCCTTTCAGACAGTTAATATTATCAGCCTTAAATACATACCAAAATACCAGAGTTATAGAAGCATGCTGGGGAGAGTTAAACCTCTAGTATTTTTCCTGGGTAGTACAAGTTGGAGAGGAGTCCCTGGAAGAATGAAATTTGTCTCCTGTCTGGGATGAGCAGGGGCTTTGCACCACCTCCTGGTGCACGGGGGAACAGCCAGAGACCAGCACTCTCGCTGACTGATCCCTTTTCTCTTGTTTTTCTCTTTTTTCCCCAACGCTTTACCCCTATTTTTTTTTAACCCCTCTTTAAAATTTGGGGCCCAATAGCACCAAAAGCCCTTATCCTGCCCTGCCGTCCCCCATCCCCTACAACACAGGGGTGAAACAAAAGGTCTTTACATCCACCCTCTTGCTGTCCCTCTGCAAGAATACCTCTGCGGATAAAGCCAACAGTATGCACATTGCTGATTTAACACAGACCCTGGTCTGGAAAGCACAGAGACTCCGGAGGGATGGAATCTCCCCCAGCTTGCACTGAGAGGTGCGCTCCGGGCTGGCGGTGCTGGGTGGCATTGCCCTCGGGTGTCCATTCTTCGCTGGATTGTTTGAGCAGGGCCTTTGTGGCATCCCCGTCCCCTTGGCCATAGCTGCTCTCAAGCTTTCATCGTCCTAAGCCGCAGATTTCTGGATGAGCCCTCAACAGTCTGGTCTGAGGGCTTGCAAAAATGAAGAGAAATATTCCTGGGGGATCCAGTGGGCTTTGGGTCAGGCCCAGAGCTAATAAACTCCCGGCAGCAGACCATTCTGGGGACAGGCTAGTCCTGCCTTCTCTTATGCTTGTTGAACAGCATCCTAGATAGGTCTATGGGGTTTCTGCCACAGAAAATGAATTAAACAGAACAAAAGGAAAAAAATACAAAATCCCAGAGCTCCTGAACTGAATCCTTGTCTCTCGCAGTGACAGAGCCACTGTGTGATGGGGTTTTGGCCCCGTAAGTCTAGTAACAGTCCAGAGCAAAACAAAAGACCTAATAAAGGGGTTTCATCATCTGTTTGGCTTTGCACACCCAGCTTTAAAACAAAACAAGACACTACCACTATAATACCAGAAAAATAAATGCTTTTCTTTCTTAGGTTCATAAAACACTCATTACCCATAATTAATCATAATGACATGCTGCATTCAGGCCTCTAGCTAGGTTCTGGTTGGAAGTGTAAAGAATTGGCTTCTCATAGCTTCCAGTCCTTTACCCAGTATGTTCTTCAGGATGCAAAATTGATTATCCGAAATAGAAATCTCTTCGTTTCCTTTGTTTCTGTTGTGTTGAAAAACCTATTAGTTAGTTGTTAAGTCTCTGCATTTTCCACTTCCCTTAAACAGTTGGCTCTTTAACACCATTGAAATTAAGGGGTTTACACCACAGTGAAGTTAACCTAGCAGCTAAAAAGTCGTTAAAAGCGTGACGAAAACTTGACCTGATCCTCCCTAAAGACTTTGGGCAACTACTGAGATCATTAATGAATTATGTATGTCTTAATACTATCTGCTCACAACAGATCCCAGGATATAATATATAGTATTAATTGTAATGCAACCTCTCCTTGTCAAAACAGCAATTGATACTATTTATAAATATGATGCTAAGATTTAAAATAAATTAAAAACCCCACCATAAACACTTTAATAATACATTTCCAAGGCATATAGACCCATACAAACATATTTGATTCTAAAAGTAGAGTGGAAGAAGAAAGCAAATATTAGTATATATCCATCACCCCAGCCAACCATAACTTTAAACTGAGAGTACAATTCTGCTGGAGAGGTTTCGTTCACCCTCACATCACTTACTTACTTACACTGAACTCTGATAACGGGAGGTTAGTGCTTGATCCAAAGCCTATTTAGTCAGCAGTTTTCTGCTCGTTTCAGCCTACAGGTTGAATTGGATCAACCCCCAGGAGACACCATGCCTGTTGGCTTCCTCTGTTCCATGTGTGATATCAGGGCAGGAACAGAAAAACATCCACTAGCTCTTGGAGTAATTTCTACTTCCTTCAAATTGGCTCCACACAAAGCAGATATACCTGCGGCAGCTTGCTCATGCCAGCGGCTCCCTTCCGCTTCTCCTCCCAGGGTGGATAGTCAGTCTGTCCAAGACAAGTTTTGAGCGTCTCTGATATGAACCAGGTTATCTTCCAAAGCCCAGGCAACTGAACAGACAATAGCTGCTCAGGTACTTAAGACAAGCATTTTGCTTTCTTTTTTGACAAATCTGACCATGAAGTGTGTTCAATGTTGCAGAAGTAATCACCGCTGACTGCACCTCAACGGGGCATTTACACAACACAAGCAGGACACCTCCTTCTCACATGCTTCAGAAAATAGGTTTGATCAGACAAAAGTGGCAAACCTACAAAAACCTTCCCAAGCCCAAGTGGACATCATCGTGATTTCCTCATAGAGATGGTCCTCAGAGTTTAGTAACTATAATTTTTGATGAGTGTGCACAGACTGCGTAAAGGATTATGGATTTGCTGTAGAAATCTAAAACGGGCTTAGAAAGAAAAACTCCAAAGAAAAACACTCAATAGAATTCTGTGGGCCAGACCGTACTCACTTTCTGCTGAGTTTAGTGCAGTGGTAAGGCTGTCAGTTATGGCTCCCTAACACATCCCCATGGGCTGCTCCAGCTCTCACCAGATGGCAGTGGTGCCTCGGGGACTATCCATCAGTTGAGGTTAACAGCAGGCTCTCCTCCCCTCTCCTGACGTGCCTACCAAATGGGGGACCTTGGGGAGCAAAGCATTGCACCTTCTTTACCCTGATAAAGACTCTCCCATTGCTATGGTATCCACAGCAGCAGAACATTATAGGAAATCTCTAAATCCATAAGACTACCCGAACAACAAAGAGAACAACACTAAAAAATAAGACGTCCCAGCGGTTTCTGTAGTTACATCTGTGAAATTCCACAGATCCCTTCTGTTACTAAACTTGAAAGGACTTTTTCTATAAATACAAGGACAAGGAATCACATCACGTGGAATCAGAGCTTATGGATTCGGTTTTGCCACAAGTCCTGTATTTGGGCAAAGTCATCTAACCTTTCCATTTTTCAGTCTGCATGATGAGCACAGTAATTCTCCTTTAAATAAGGTATGATGGCATTTAATTCAGCTGTCATCTGCAAAGTGCTAAGGCTGATGAATTTCATGGAAATATCTACCTGAATGTTTGTACAAAGTGTACATTTTTGGAGCATAGGCAACATTTATACTCATGATTGTGGAAACAGACTGGAGTTTCCAGCAAGAGATTTCCATCCACTTCTCCTCCCAGCCTTTCCGTAGTCCCCATCACACTCCATACTCATTCATAAACTCATATTTATTTTGGTTACAATGAATAGCCTATCATTTCTTTTAAATAGTAAAGCAATTTTCCAAGTTTCATTCTCACTTTCCTCCATTAGTTAGAGATTGGGGCAGGTGGGACTGGGAAGCTTCCGACAGTAAATCCTACCTATAGGTACTAGATAGGGACAGATTTTTCACTGCGACACCCCTTTACATAATGAGCTAAAGAGGATGTCAGGACATTATGTGGGGAAACCCTAGCAAGAAACTGCCTGTCACTGCATGAATCAAGTGACAGAGTGAAGCCAGGAGGTGCAGAACAAGTCAGTTGTCACAGAGAATGGCTTGGGAAACAGTACCTCAACAGACAGGCAGATGGACACGAGCCATTTTCTTCAGAAAGTTGCCTCTTACAGTCTAGTGGACCAAGAGACCAAGCAGATGTCTGCAAGCAAGCAAAAGGCACTTTTGATC